>NW_024716703.1:9070851-9120799 GCF_018991925.1 Homarus americanus
AACATTAAAAAACAATATTATGAAAATTATTTAAGAAATATTAAACTACACATATCAAGATAATATCAGTAACTGAAAAAATGGTATTAACTACACCCAAAAATATTATCACTATTATTAAGAAGTTACTGAATCCACCAATACCTGGGAACCCTGCTTCACCCAACTCAACATACATCCATAATAAGGGAGAAAAAATGTTTCTATAGGTATCCCTTAGACTCATGGTCTCAGTGTGTGACCATTAATTTACTCAGATAGCCTCAGTGTACTCTCAGTGCGTCCATGGGCGGGAAGAGAGAACGCCAGCAGGTGACCCTGGCCAGTAGGTAATACTTCTAGCTGACCGAAAACACGTTATGTTGTGCACCCACGTGGGAAGAACTGATCACCCAATGCTGATGCTGGTCCCGTGTCGTTTTGGTTGTCGGGAGCACTTGTTCACTCAAGAGATCCCTTGATATCCCTGCTGACCAGTGACAAGCCTGCACTGATCGTTCAAACTGCGACAATCGCTAATCATCAAACTGCAGTCTCAAACGGCAGTAAATCTCTTGCAGTCAATCTCTCGCAGTCAAGTGGGTTCTGATGGAAACCCTGAAATGAACTCACTGTTAGCTCTTGTTAACTTTATCACTGCCCTATCTAAACCCTGTCTGAGATCGAATAAGACTTACTTGTTATACTGCAATAGCGCAACGCAGGTGACTAGACCACGTGACCGTTTGTGGACGAACTCGTAGGGACATCCTGTCTGTCCAATCGCTGTCGTCTGACTGAGGACCAGCCAAGCTCGTGCTTACCCAAGGTGGTAGCCGAGGCCTACGTGACATATTTTCCGCCTAACAGTTAACTTTCTTGGAACATTCTTAACATTATTCATACTGATAACGTCTATAATACTTTCAAATTTCATAACGTCATTTAATTTCATGCTTCGCATTAATATTAATTCGGTAAACTACATTTAATAGCATATAGGCCTAGTTCCAAAAGCTCTCACTACGTGCAGGAGCGCTCTCTTCCCTCAGACGACCTTGAATTCAGTATCGCCAATGGCGCAGCGTTTGAAATTACACTGAAATTTCTGAATATTACATATATATATATATATATATATATATATATATATATATATATATATATATATATATATATATATATATATATATATATATATATATCTTGATAAAATCACACGGGAAAATGGAAACAACGGAGTACCTTAGCTTTCGTCTATTCAAGACATTCAAGACATCTTCAGAGGCAACTGGATTACATGGACAGAGAGAGGCTTAAATATACAGGGTGACCTAAAAACATGAGGTCAGGTCATAATGATGACATCCACTAATCCCCACACCAACACACACGTAGAGGAGCTAAGAGAAGGGGGGTGACGTGACTAGCCAGGTCAGGTCAGAAAAAAAGGGACCCACAAAATAACTATCATACATCTAGATCAAAGGTTTTCAAAGCATTTTTAACCTTGGGCCACTGACAAATAAATTTATGTAACATATTATCAGTTTTGAACTGACCATCACTAAGGTTTATTGATTTTAATTCCTTATATATATATATACGTATATAAAACATAGAAGTATGTCTGTGTGTGTGTTTGTTTGTATGTGTGTCCGCACGAGAATCTCGGAAAATACGTTCCCGATCTGTAGTGATGATGGATGGTGTTATATGTAGTGATGATGGATGGTGTTATATGTAGTGATGATGGATAATATTATATGTACTGATGATGGATGGTGTTATATGTAGTGATGATGGATGATGTTATACGTAGTGATGATTAGACAATAAAATAATAACAGTTTAATGCTAAAAAAATTTACTTTTCTGTACCATTGTAGTGAAAAACATGGGGGAACTTACATACACCGTTAATGAACTATTGATGGAAGAAGAAGTTTTGGGGACTGAACAGTGAGACAATGTGGAGCCTCCCGGAGGGTGGCGTCCTACCGTGGCCTTGCAGATGAGCCGCCCGGAGCGAACAGCGGACAGTCAGTCACAGGAAACAGACCAGGAAAGGAAATCCCGTCCTAATGCTGACAGATAGCAAACAGCAGAAAAGCCTTCTCTAGAAAATGATCAAGCGCATGAAATTCGTTTGAATGCTAATAGACAGTGAGCTGCAGGATCCAGAAATCTAAGAAAGAATACACAGTGGCATTCACTTGCAAGAGCAGCATTTAACGATGACAATGAGATAGAACATGAAAAGTATCCCTCCGTTGTCATTGGCAACATGGATAAGAAATATGAACACTGTGGTGCAAAGAAGTACAAAGGAGAATTTGCTTGACTGTGCTGCTCTCATGGGAAAGTACGACTGCTTAATTTGGAAAAACCATTGAAGACTCTCATGCTGGGAACAACACCAGAGTCAAAACACTTCTTGGAAAATATACTGAAGTACAATTCATGCTTCCAGATGACATCATTTGGAGCTACCAGAGTAGTTCGTGAGCACGGATACATACCAACATTCAAAGTCCAGGGTCAAGTCTATCACAAAGCAGGATCCATGTTACCACTGGAAAATGAGCAGGCAAAGTTTAGCCAAATCTACTTCATGGGAGATCATGAAAAGCAGACTACTATCAGGTGTGGCAATATTCAAGGTGTCAGACATGACATTGTCCTATCTATCCAAGAAATGCTTCATGAGCGCAACACGTATGTACAGTCATTTAAAAATGCCCTGGAAAACATGCCTTCTGACGAGTACAAAGTCAGGATCAACGCAGACACGACCCCTAAGGGAGAACATGAAAGAAGATTCAATGCTCCTGCAGTTGATGAAGTAGCCATCCTGATCGTCGGTCAAGAGTTTGAGAAACGAGACATCATACTCAAAATGAGAGACGAGTCATCACAAGAATATAATGCCTCGTGTACTGGAAGCTACAATACTGACAGGAAAAGCTAAAGGAGTGGACGTTTTTATACCAAAGATGCTTCTCATCACCACTGACCTGCTATTTGAGTTCAAGCGACTTCAGTTCCCGGTTAAAGTGAGCTTTGCCATGACCATCTACAAAAGCCAGGGACAGTCCCTAAAGATGGTTGGCCTAAACCTGGTGTTTCCTTGCTTCTCTCATGGACAGTTCTATGTTGGATGCTCCAGAGTGGGAACTGGCAAAAATCTGTACATACTTGCTGCTAATGGCAAACCAAAAATGTGGTCTACCTTAATGCACTCCAGTGAGACAATGTGGAGCCTCCCGGAAGGTGGCGTCCTACCGTGGCCTAGCGAAAGAGCCGCCCGGAGGGCGGCGATTCCGCTAGTATACATTATAATCCAAAGACAATTTATACTCCACATACACAAACTAGAAAACACAGCCTTTAACGTTCTAAACATTAAGACTTACAAGCCGATTGCAACACCAGACGCGTATATAGTTATCCATATCTGACCGTTCTTTAAGTTTTACCATTTACAAAAATGACCGGAAACCCGCCCCCAACCCCCCCGCTAATGTTTTCTATATCAATGTCGAACACTACGTCAAATCCACGTATATACACAATTACACATACATGGAGTAGCACGAGCATCAGTGACTGTGTGTAAGGATACCAACATTACGATGTCAAGAGGATAGATGCCTGCTACTCCGGTTTGATCTCACTGCAGGGGCCGCCATGGGCTAGGCATTATATCGCTCAAATGGTCTGTTTAATCATTAACCTCAAATCCTAGCCACCACACGCTGCCAGACTATATATAGGAGTTACCACATGACGGGTCCAAAACTTTAGGGTCACGTGATTCATAGGAGCCAAATTATTTCCAAACCACAATACCGTTTCCATCGTCACTCTAACTACGTATCGTACTTTGGGAGTCAACCCTCTTTATGTCTTGTCATTTCGCTATAAATCCGGTAAAAAGAAAACCCTAGGAAATTCAAGAACCAGCATGGAAGGCCTCGTTATCCCGGTGTGCGAGGTAAAATTACTGACTACAAATATTATGGACTACAAACCATGATGGGCTACAGACAATGATGGGCTACAGACAATGATGGGCTACAGACCATAATGGGCTATAAAAGCTAAACCATGATGGACGACAGACCACGATGGGTTACAAACCATGATGGGCTACCAAGAACTTTTGACTGAAACATTTCATATCAAACTCTGACACGATAAACTGTTGTAGCCTAACTGAAGAATTAAATGCAGTGTATCTGAACATATAAATTAATATTTTGCTCAAGTAGGTGTCCCAACATAAAGTAAATTAAGCCAAGGGAATCTGGGGAAAAAAGAAGACACTAAAACAGAATAAAGCCCTCTCCTTGTTACGATCCAACTATATCTAAACTGCACAAGTAATCAACGTTGTAGAGAGAAGGCAGTCGATTTACCTCTCGCCGTACTAGGGGATATAGCAAAAATACAGGGTTTCTATTTTGTTTTATGCGTGTCCCCACTTTTCATTCCATCCATTTTATTTCTTCACCAGAACCTTCCTTGTTTCCACCCAACTGTGTGAATAAAAATTTAGTGAAGTGTGGCCAAACTGGTTTTGACCCAAGGCACCAAAATGTACAACTTTATCATAAACTCTATTGTGGGCCATCGTATTATGCCACAAGTTCGGGACTTTTAAGCCGTGAACCTGTTCGGCTGTATGGCGTAATGCTGATGACTATGTATTTTGACTTTTAAACTAGCCAAAGAATTTTTTTCTTTAAACTCCATTCGTTTATATTTTCAAAATGCTTTTTTTTTTCAATTACTATCATTTTGGCGCAGACAACTCACCCATTTTGAACTGCCTCATGCATCTCACTATCACATTCAACACTGAGTAATGAATGGTTTTTAAACACTCCAGCGAACACTACTAGAGGACGTCAAGGGTCCAACAACTACAACCCTCCAACAATTAATAACGTTGCTACTGCCGTAATGATCCAGGTGTTGGCGGCAAACAAGCCCAAACAAGACAAAGCTAGGATCAATTGGCAACTGGAAACACCGAAAACATCTTGTTTACATAATGGCAGGGTACATATTTTCATGACGTGTACAACAGAGACAGGGAGCCTATTAGTTTGCTTGATTAAATAATCCCCCCCTGGAGTACATTTGTCGCATCTAACCATAGTGTTGGTTCTGGAAACTTATGCTTTGATGGGTTTTTTCCCTGAACGTCATTAATGTACGTAACCTAACAGCGAAAAAAATACCAAGTAGCATGAGGATATAGCGTCTCTAATAAGTTACCTCCTCCTCCTCCTAAACAGCAAAACTCAAAGTTCAACTCATTGTAGTGTAATAGCGGAGGTTTTGATATTTGAAGTTGGCGGGCGTGTGGTAATAGTGAGTGTCACAGGGGTTGGTAGCTCTGCGCCTCTTGTTCGTCTACAGAGTGGAAACCACATTGTATTTATAATTTGTAAACACATAGTAGCTCATCCGGTTATCCCCCGACTTGCTGGGAATTAGTGCTGCAATATAAGCAAATGTGTGGTTGAGTTGCAGGGGGAAGGGTGGATATTATGTGTCAACAAGTGTAGATGATTGGGGTATAAATAGTAAGGATATTGGCTTATTTTTGCAGGAATCTTGTGAGGCTGGTAGTCTGCGGTGGAGAGCTTGGAGGGAAGCGACAAGGGGGAATTTAGAGGACTATTAATCTGGTGACCTTGCTACCTCAAGAACGGCGACAGAGAAGTACAGCTGGTTTTGGCAGTGTGGCACGACCCAGTGCAAGGTGAGAAGCAGTTCCGGAACCTCTTAAATAAAGATTAGACATCAAAGTGTCTAAATTGTTCGAAAAAAAATATCCTGAAATATGATTAAATATACAATTTCCGGAAGATAACTCAAAGATATGAAAAAAAAATTTAGTTCAAAGAAAAGTTACTCACCAACGTCACACGTCACACACTTCACTGGGGGAAGAAGGCAACTCGCTCTTGGAAATCCTTTAACACACTAGTTTACCACGTGTAAGAGAAATTGTACGATTTTCCCAGATCCACTACACCGGGACACACATATGGGTGGATTTCACGACACAATCATTAAGTTGCACTTGTCGTGGGAGGAAAAAAGTGTTCATGTACGTTAGGCCTACACATCACTAATTACCTTTATGTATCTATTTCCTTCATTGTTTATGATTTTCTCTTTCTTTCCTTAATTAAACTACTGCTTATGTAGGCACACTCACATATTTTTAAGTTAACAAGCAATGAACTTGTACAAACAGATGTAAGACAGTAGTTTACTCGAGCGGGAGGTGAGGTAACCGTAAACATTAATGGCTGACATCAGGCGGCGCGGCAGCTCACACCACCTCCCCCCCCTCCGATTTTCATGAAATTTCTTGGTTCTTAATTTTTAATGACCAGTGCACCAACCGTGATTTGCGCTTAAAAACATTAATTGTTAAAGTGTATTAATTCATTATAACGTCATCATCAACATGAAGTAGGATAGTTGGTTCACTGACATTAAAAAGACTCCCAATGTTTGTCTATGCATTGCTGCGCAGCCTGCGCCTTACAACCAAGAGTCATTAAAAATCAGAAATTAGAGAGATACATTTTCTGTGGTGCTCATTATTGTTTGTAATTAGTTGTTTTAATTAATATATTACATCATTCACGAATAATGCATTATTGCGTTTTCTAAAGTTTTTAAGTGCGTAATCTAGCTTTATGCATACGCTTAGTTACGCTAAGCAATAAAATTAAGGGAAAAACAAGTCTGGTTCAGTACAAATGGCACTAGACATTTTAAATGATTTATTCCTACATCCCAGAACGAATTCTCTTGTACTCTCATGTAGCGTAGAAAGGTGAGGAGTACAGGTATTTGTAAATCAACTCATGATATATTTCCGAAAACTTGATGGTAATTATTCCGCAGACAACGGCACACGATTTAGGAACGAAAAACAACGTTTATTAATGCAGTTTTCCGTGCTGAATACATTGATGATAATTACAGTTTCGGAAAATGCATGAACGTTTATAAAACCATTCACACCCTGTTACGCTTGACCCCGACAAAGGTGCACAAGGTTTCGAAGCAGAATTTTAATATGGAATTAAAAACATAACCAAAAGAACCTACCCTAACCTAACCTAATCTGGTCATTGTCTTCACCTACTGGGTAATTAATCCACAAGCACTGAGATATACTTTAGGCTCGTAACCCGTAACTGGTATATGATTTAGGCTCGTTTGCCGGTGCTTGTGTGATAGTAGCCAACTTTAATTTAAAAAAAAAAATACCTTAAGTTATACTGTAGCCTAGATGTTTGAATGAATATATAATTTTTAATTAGTTTTAAGTTACTCATTTTAGTCAAAGTACTTGGTCACTATTGTGCTCAAATTTCAGCTTCCTAACTTAAAAGAAGCCTGAGATATCACTCACACAAACTGACAAACAATAGGTTAACTTGAGAGTGGACGCAAAAATAGTGCATGTTATTTTAGAATAAACCTGAACAAGGATATCAATGAAAATTAAGGGAACCTCAGCAGGCCACGGACTACCTTCTCTCGTCTCGGCCACAATTGGTCTCCCTCCATAAGTTTAATGAATTTTCTTTCTTAAATCATATATGACAGCATGAGAAAAAATTAAAAAGAGTAACTTAAAACTAATTAAAATTTTTAATATTCATTCAAACATCTAACCTAACCTAACCTAACCTAACCAAACCTAGGGCACCAAGAGGGATAAAACGTGAGAACTTAAGCAGAGTTGCCAACTTAGCGACTTTGTAGCTAGATCTAGAGCTTTTTGTTTTTTTCTAGCGACATTTTAGAGCGATTTGCGACTTGTCGCAAATCTAAAGATATCCACAGAAATCTAGCGACTTTCTGGATACTTTTGGACTGTCTATGAAAACTCAGTTTTCCTAATTTCGAGCCATAATATATAGCAACGGGGTTACAGGGACAATACATTTGAACGGGTTGAACTCATAAAACAACTTCGTCAACGCTTACCTGACAACATTCGTGTGCTGCAGTCTATTTCTTTTCTGAGTGCCAATGAATGCTTGAAGCCTATTAAATCAGATATACTTGGTTTGGCACACTTATTTACAAAAGATTCCAGCACCCTTACCAAGATTGATTTCCAGTGGAAAAAACTGCATCACACAATCTGGACAGAAACATCTAACACCCTAAAATTGTGGTCAGAAGTGGCAAATTACAGAGATGCGACCGGTGAAAACCCTTACCATGATCTGGCTGAAATTGCACTCGCTGCCTTATCTCTTCCGCATTCAAACGCAGATGTAGAGCGCACATTTAATAATATGAACTTTGTGAAATCAAAATTGCGCAACAAAATGAAACTATCGACATTAAAGGCAATTCTTACAATAAAGTATGGGTTAAAAAGACAGAACACCTGTTGTGCAAGTTATGAACTTCCTAGTGATATTTTAAGAAAGATAGGGACTGTGGAGGCATACAGTTACAAGAGAACCTGAACCAAGCACTTCACATGCTTCCAGCTCTACAGTTGTTCACACTACGAAGAGGACTGGGATGCAATTACTATTGAATAATAGGTAAGTGTGCACATTAAACTTTAAAAAAAATAATATTTTTATTTTTACACAATGCATTTTATTTATACTCCGTCCATTATAGTCGGCATTATGAAAATATTATTTGCATCAAATTCCTGAAGGGGGGGAATAATAGCTAGCGACTTTCCATGGAAGATTTAGCGACATTTAGCTACTTTTAGGTACCAGCCTAGCGACATTTGAAAATCCGAGTTGGCAACCCTGAACTTAAGCGAGGAGCAGAACCCGTCACCCAACAGTTGAGTAAAGGAGAGAACATTGTCAGAGTCAAGCATATTAAGATTCAGCATACAAAGCAATACATGGACATCATATGGGAGGTTAAATGTTTTCCGACAAAAGTATGAGCAGCTAAAAAAACAACAACAATAAGCGAGCTGTTTATCATAGCCAACTTTCTAAAGCTCGAGAGAAAATTATGTTTGATGTCGAAATCCCAACAGCAACAACACTACAGGATACAGAAAAACTCCTCACGGATTTCGGATTTTCAGTTGATACAGAAATTGACGTACGGGAACTGAATTTGGTCCTGGAAAGTGAGACGTCGTATCCCGCCACACGTACACACACCCTCCTGGTGAGTGGTGGTACTGACTGCATATGTTATCCGAAAGCAGGGACAGGACGTGGTTCCTGAAGCTCACAAACTCTGTACTTCCCACCTAAGATAAGAAGGACATACTGGCCAGATACTATGTAAATAACATTGATTATGTGTTAAAGGAATATCCTTCTTTCCTTAGGCTTTAGTAAGCCCCTTTATAATATTTATACTGTATATACTTGTCACACTTGCCAGATGCTTCTGGTGTTATTGTACAGGGGTACCTAGTGACAGCACTAGGATCCCGCTTCCTCGATCAACATTTTCGTCTGGGTTTCTTCGCTCATAAAAATAAAATGAAATAAATAAATGATACTGCAGCTACAAGGTGATGTAAGAAAGAGAAAGAAAATCGAGAACCAATATAATGAAGAAGCGGCGAGGAATCTATCAACGAGTTCTAATATCAAGTGAAAATATGAGATGCAAGTTGAGTAAAGTCTTATCTGAGGCCTCATCTTGGCAGGAAGTGAAAGGTATTAGTGAGAAGAGTACAATACGAAATTCAGCAAGAGTTTTCAGTGGTGCTCATGATAATTTAAATATTGCATCTAGTTAAGATACTACAATGTTATTAGAGTTTCCACGCTGGGAAATACGTTCCTGCGTCACCACTATTACCAAGAGTTTTGAGAGCGGATACTTTAAGGTCTATAACTCAAGCACACCAATATTTTCACCGTATTTATAAGTGTAACATCTACCATGGAGTTTACATGAGTCCGGAATGGTACCACAGTTTAAAATGTTATGATTCTTGTGAACTATAACATTCTACATTTCAAAACTGTGTGAGTTAAATCATAGCTTGAATGTAAGCTTCTGGCATCACGTACAATATCCTGAGCGAAAGAGTGTAGATAAGAGTATAAGACCCTTGAGATGTAAAAATTTCCCAGTCTAGTGTTCGTGCCCAACCTGTCAGCACCACAACTATCGCTATATTGCCCGTTGATGTTTTAGGACAGTGACTTGTGCCAGTTTATCAATAGAGGAATAACGCAGCAAAAACGGTAGGTAACAGTTATCATTGTAATAGTGCCTTAATTGCATTCGTGACAACGTTATCATCTATAGTACAGTAAGAATAAAACTCACATATCTTTAGTCTAAAGTTGCCCCCTGAGCGGAGTGACTCAGCTTAGTGCTCATGCTTGCCAGCCGTACAAAGTAACAGTTAATATTTTGCCTTTACTGTTTAAAGTTGAGCTTTTTGCATCATGACCATCAGAAAAACGAATATACTCTTCTTTCACTGCAGTGTAACTATCAAGTTTTATGAGAGTAACGATGGTTAAAGGTTAGTTTCTCATCCTTAATAATAGTTTGTTTACGTAGCAAATTTCACTAACGCGTTTGTTTAATTCACTACACACAAAGCCAATAGGCGAGAAAACTCAAAGCAAAGTTGACTTAAGAAACGATAAGTAGTAAGTACTTTCCTCACTTTCATCGACGAGATATAATTAACATTGATAGTAGTTGGTTTACTCTAAACTTAAACCTGATGTAGTTCAACAACGGTTTGTGTCCTTATAAGAAAGCTTCTTAAATTAATCTTTAGTCAATTTATTTCTTGATTCTCCTGACGGAATTTTATCTAACTATATAATACAAAGAAGTTTGTCTGTTTGTTTGTGTATGTGTGTTTTTTTGTTTGTGTGTCCGCACGAGAATCTCGGAAACTACTTTACCGATCTGTAGTGATGATGGATGATGTTATATGCAGTGATGATGGATGATGTTATATGTAGTGATGATGGATGTTGTTATATCTAGTGATAATGGGTGGTGTTATACATAGTGATAATGGTTGGTGTTATATGTAGTGATGATGGGTGGTGTTATATGTAGTGATGATGGATGATGTTTTATATAGAATATGAAGGTATCCCTCTGTTGTCATTGGCAACATGGATAAGACATGTGAATACTGCGGTGCAAAGAAGTACAAAGGAGAATCTGCTGGACTGTGCTGCTCTCATGGGAAAGTACGACTGCTTAATTTGGAAAAACCACCACAACCACTGAAGACTCTCATGCTGGGAACAACACCAGAGTCAAACACTTCTTGGAAAATATACGGAAGTACAATTCATGCTTCCAGATGACATCCTTTGGAGCTACCACAGTAGTTCGTGAGCACGGATACATGCCCACATTCAAAGTCCAGGGTCATGTCTATCACAAAGCAGGATCCCTCTTACCACTGGAAGAAGAGCAGGCAATGTTCCTCCAAATCTACTTCATGGGAGATCATGAAAAGCAGACTACTATTAGGTGTGGCAACATTCAAGGTGTCAGACATGACATTGTCCTATCTATCCAAGAAATGCTGCATGAGCACAACACGTATGTACAGTCATTTAAAAATGCCCTGGAAAACATGTCTTCTGACGAGTACAAAGTCAGGATCAAAGCAGACACCTTAATGCACTACAGTGAGACAATGTGGAGCCTCCCGGAGGATGGCGTCCTTCCGCGGCATAGTCGAAAGAGCGATTCCGCTAGTTCAATATATAAAAACAGACATTTACTTAATACCCCAAAATAACCATTGTAAAGGTTATAATACTGTTATTACAGCGTTTTAACGAAGAATGTCTTTAAACTCGTAAAACGATCACAAATACACTTGTTCAACAACAATAACAAATTATGAGAGATGGAAACTCTGTTTTTATGGGTTCAAGACTATGTAGGTGAAGGCTGTCACACTATATTTTGTACTAATAATTTTGCTATGAGAACAAACTGTCCGACGAGACTATACCATAGTAGCTAAGAAAAAAGAACAGATTTCATAATGCCACCGAAAACTACTCTTACATATTTTGTTTTAATTTCTAATTTTACCATCTTATGGCGGCTAGCTTATTGTGTGCACC
The DNA here is from genome assembly GCF_018991925.1 of Homarus americanus. Lineage (NCBI taxonomy): Eukaryota > Metazoa > Arthropoda > Malacostraca > Decapoda > Nephropidae > Homarus > Homarus americanus. Next base: position 9,082,956 of record NW_024716703.1, read on the forward strand.
CCATACTCATCCTGTGAGCGGTAGCGCAAAAGGATTACTGAATAGAGTTCACAAACGGTCTTTATAACTAACCCAAAGGTCAGGATATTATGGCATTGAATATTATAGAGTATTTAAAATAAATTCTTTGCTTAGTTCTATACATAGAGGGTAACTTATTCGCAACTGTGTGAGTACAGAAGTGTGCGGCAGTATGTCTGGCCGCACACTTTGTTATTCACATTTGCGTTAGTAAGAGGTATTTAAGCACGTTGTGTGTTTGGTTCTATACATGGGAAATTATATAGCTATTGAGTGCAAAAACGTGGATATAATCTCAATATGTCAACTATCTTGCCATTAGAGATAAAGTGTTGTGCCATTTCACAGACAGTGCGCTTGGACCTGTCCCTTAAAGGTTCTATCTTCATCCAGTCGAAGACGTAGTGTTCGAGTGTGTGGCCATACGTTTGACCACACTTTATATTTAGTTTTGTTCACATCTGCTTGAGGGATATACTGCCAAAGGTACTTATAACCTAGCCTTAGTCTAGCGGTAACAACATCTTTTAATCTAGTGATCATGTTACTTGCTTCATATACTGTACATGTTTCGCTTGACACGTCTCACCATGGTAAACAATGGATTGACTAAATCCTGTTTACACTTGTATGCTTGCGTCAAATTCATCTATAAGTAATTTTCTAATTAAAGTTTAAAGGATTTTTTATTTATTTATTTATTTTATTTTTTTTAAAGATCAAGATTGTATTCAACAGTGTTTATTAGCCGCGAATCTGGCGAGGGCATCAACTGTGCCATGTTCTTTGAGGCCTACAGTATGTGAGAGGGGATCCACAACAGTTTGATCTTGACACCCAGGTCAACAAGGTACGCATATTTGTGTCTGGCAAGTAGTGAGGATAGAGAATCAGTGATGATGAGACTGTCAGTGACAGTGGTTTCAATAAATTTAATAGCTGTGAGTATGGCAACTAATTCAGTTTGTAGAGTGGATGCCCAGTTGTTAATTCTACCTCCTTTCTCAATTGTATTACCGTTAGGTTGTCACAACGATAGCACTTCCAGCCCTCCCACAGGCGGTGTTAAGAGATCCATCAGTGTAGATGGTCTGTGTGATGTTATCGTCAGTCTGTAGGGTGTGTATGTGTTAAAGAGCTCTGACTTTGACAGGAGATAAATACTTTGTATAATTAATCACTTAGGCGGATAGGTCTGTATTGTGATATCGAAGGGAACTATTCGCCAGGGTGATAGGAAGTGCTGTTGTGTCTCAACTTTGTACAGATGGTTTCGTCCAAACATTTTCATAATTATGTGTAGCTGTAGTTTGGATCCATTTAGCCTCACCAGTCCCATGGTTCATACATTCTAGTAATTTTAAGGAAACAATGTTATCAGTATCACCAAGCAAAAGCCTCAGGCCTATCATGAGGTTGACTTCAATTAATCTATCTTTGACACTGTGTATACCTAGTTATTTCATCATATTAAGTACTTAAGTGCTCATGGGACATCCTAGGATAATTCTGAGGGCTTTATGTTGCATTTTTTCGAGCATGTCAATGCCTTACCCGTCACGAAGGACCAGGGCTGATGCGTGGTAATCTATCAGGCAGTACTGTGTTTTAACAATTCTAATATTAACACAATAATGTGGGCTTTACCCCGCTACACTTCTAAGAGGTTTCAGTCTGCCAGTACCTTGGCGAGTTAGCTGTTGTATGGCAGGTAAGGTACAAGGGGCGGAACACCAAGATATTCAAAAGAAGAAACATAGTCAATAATGTTGTTACCTATCTTGAACTTGGCGGGGCCGCATTTGCCGTTACCAGCTTGTTTGTTGAACACCTTAGTTTTCTCAGTGGAGATAATAAGTCCGAGGTTCTCACAGGCTGCATATACATGGTTCAGGGTGGTTTGCATTTCACGATGAGTTTTAGTATTTACAAGAATATCATCAGCAGAGCTGAGTGTGCTATTGCTGGGGTTGTCTGGTATTGAATTTAATAATGCATTCATAAGAACATTGAACGAAGAGGGACTAAGTACTCCTCCTTAACTTCACGTTTGTAACCCCGAACCAGTGCAGCAGCCCTTCTGTTAGTGAGGTAACCACTTATCCAGTGCAACAGACGACCTCCTATATCCATTTTGGCTAGATCTTATAATATAAGTTGCCTATTGGCAATATAATTTTTTTTTTACTGGGACTAGCCGACCCGGGCACATGTCATCGACCCAAAACGGGGCCTGGGGGCCGAAAAAATAAGAATAAAAAAAAATTAGAAGAGAAGAAGACTAAAATAATCTACACCACAAAGATGCCGGTAAACCAGCTTTTTGAGGTGAGACAGATTGTATGAGTATGGGAACACAGAAGAAGGTAGAGCATTCCACAGTTTGGCTGTGTGAGGAAAGAAGGGTGTACTATAACGCGTTATTCTAGTGTGACCGACATCCAAACAGAAACGGTGGGCACCGCGGGCAAGACCAGTGTTATGAGCCCATGGCCTTGCCGGCGGTACACAGGATGCAAGTTTTAGGTCAAGAAATGTGGTGTGTCTGTGCCTTTAATCCCCATGCACAATTAGGAATGTGGTATTGTGGTAATGCAATTATGGACACCTTTACCATGGGTGATGCCATTTATAAGAACATAAGAAAATAAGGAGACTGCAATAGGCCGGTTGGCTTGTGCACGGCAGCTCCTGTCGAGAGTTACTACCACTCTCTATCATACATGAAACTATCTAGCCTCCTTTTAAAACTTTCCAGCGTTCCAGCACTTACTACAGAGTTGCTAAGCTTGTTCCACTCGTCCACCACCCTATTTGTGAATCAATTCCTTCCTATCTCCCTCCTAAACCTAAACTTATCCAACTTAAATCCGATGCTACGGATATTATAAGAACTTGATCTATATCTCCTTTATTGATTCCTTTCACCAATTTAAATACTTCTATCATATCTCCCCGCACTCTTCGTCTTTCTAGGGAATGCAAGTTTAGTTTCTTTAACCTATCTTGATATGGAAGGTTTCTAAGCAGGCACTTCCTTTAGGGGGGGCGAACAGGGGCGACCGCCCGGGGCCCCGCGCGTGTGGGGGCCCCGCGGGGCCCAGCACTAGACCCAGTGACCTCGTACTCATTACCTGTTGACTGGTTAATCTGACCTGATGGCTTACGCCACCATCGCAACCTTGACCTTACCCTCCATAGCGGCAGTCCCATGGGGGTTGGTGGGGGTGGGTTCCTCTGACCGCATAATCTGACACTAGTGTGGGGCCCCGCAGTGGCTGAGTTGCCCCGGGCCCCGCACCCTCATAGGGACGGCCCTGTTTCTAAGTCCCGGAATCATTTTCGTCATTCTTCGCTGCACCGACTCCAGCGAATTGGTATCCATTTTATAATAAGGGCACCAGAACTGAACCGCATAATCGAGGTGCCGCCTGACTAGCGCAAGATATAGTTGCAGTAAGACCTCTGCACTCTTATTACTTACACTTCTAGATATAAAACCTAAAACTCTGTTTGCCTTATTTCGAACATTAACGCACTGTTTTCTAGACCGTAGGTACGGGCTTACAAGTACCCCTAAGTCTCTTTCACAAGTCGACTTCTCTAGGTTGATGTTGTTAAGGCTGTATATTGTGACAGTATTTTTTCTTTCAATATTAAGTACGCTGCACTTGCTGGTGTTGAATTTCATTTGCCATTTTCTGACCACTCCTGGAGTTTATTTAAATCCTCCTGTAGTGCATTTGCATCCTGCCCGGAATTAATCTGCCGCCCAATTTTGGTGTCATCCGCAAACTTGCTTTTGTCACTGGTGATCCCAGAGATCGTTCATTTAGATTATGAATAAGAGTGGGCCCAGTACTGACCCCTGGGGAATCCCACTGGTTACACAGCCCCACTCAGATTTAACACCATCTACGCTGACCCTCTGTGTTCTATCGGTGAGTCATGATTTTATCCAATTTAAAACTTTCCCCTCGATACCATGAGCCTTAACTTTTCTCAGACGCCTCTGATGCGGTACTCTGTCAAACGCTTTGCTAAATTTTAAGTAAATAACATCGTAATTTTCGCCATTATCTACTACCTCGAAGACTTTCCTAAAAAAACGTTAGGAGACACGTGTTCTCTGATTCTATATGAGAGTCTGCCAAGAACCATCCACTCCAGGGTTTTACATAGGCAGCTGGTTAGTGGTATGGAACGAAAAGCATCAGGCTGTCCTGGTTTCGGTATGGTACAACAATACTGTTGGTCCATGATATGGGTAGTTGGCCTTCGGCATGGCTCATATTGTACAATGCCAATAATGGATTGCCAAATACAGGCGTTAGTAGTCGAACGATATTGTTAGTGACTGTCTCTTCACCAGGGCAGTGGATCTATCCCTGTGCGATAGCGGGGTCAAACTCCCTCTCAGTATATGGAATATCTCACTCATCATGCTGTTTATCCAGCATAAATTTAATAAGATTACTTCTCTAAATAGGCTTCACATCAAGGAGTTCTCGAGTCCTAGTTGATAACATGTCATAGCTAGAGACATGAGCCCACTTTGTTATTAGCTCATTCGATTTTTGCAGTGGGTGTGGATGGGCGACGTGTCTACTGTTTTTACCTTTGATTGTGTTTAAGTCCCTACAAGCTTTGATCAGGGGATTGTGTTAGACCAGGCTGTTCACATATGTTTCCTATGCATTGTGTATGAGTTCGTTTACACGTTCCCTGACTGCAGTAAGGAAAGAGTGATACAATTTTAGCATTTGAGGTGTTCTAACTTGTTTGTAACCCTTACCCACCCTCCTGACTATACCCTGAGTTATTTTCAGTATGGAATCATCATAGCACTGTTGTGGTCTGTTCTTATGATGTAGACTACGTTTCCTCCGTTTTCGGTAGAGGCATTGTTGGTGAAGTATGTATAAGTCCTATCTACCAGATCATCATGGATACTTTGATAGTTGTCAGGCTTGTAATCCTTGTACCAGTCATGGATGAAGTCTATAAACTGGCTTTCATGTTCTTGCTTGACTGTGAGTCTACGTCTGTTAAGTTTTTCACCAGTGGGGGTGGCAGTGGCTACATGTATACTAGCTTGGATTGGGTTGTGGTGAGACATAAGATCAGTGACAACATCAGAGCTTTGAGTTGTATATGATAGATTAAAGCCAATACATTTGTCTACAGCCCCGTTGGTTCATTATTACTTATAATTTGAGTATCTCCATATGCACTGAGAAGTGAGATATGTCTCGTACCATTGTTGTTAGTGATGGGGTCACCTAATTTCTTGTGTCTAGTATTCAGGTCGCCAATTAGGGCAGTGGATTCAGTGTGTACAAGGTCTGGGAGATCTGTGTATTGAAGCTGATCTCAGGGAGCTGAGACGTTTAGCACGTTGAGTGTTGAGTTGCCCAGGTGGATAGGGATTCCATGGTACCGAAAGTTGGTAGTCTTTTTGGATACAAGAGGTACTGTACATGCGGTAGTGACTTCTTAACATACATCGAACATGTGTGAGTAGAACTAGGATCGCAATACACATAATTGGACAGACTGGGTGGGGGCTTACCATTAGGTGTGAGACGCTCCTACAGACACACAATACCGATGTCCTCAGTTACAACTTTGTGGTGGAGGTCAAGGTATCGTTTTCTGAAGGATGAGATATTCCAATTCATCACCTTCACCTCCCTGTGTCTCCTTACACAAGGATTTGGTTAGGGTTATGTGAAATGAAATATAAAAACACGTGACACCTTCCACAGTGTGCTTAGAAAAAAATTCCTGCTGACCCCTCTGCAGGTAGGGCCATGGCTGGTGTCTACATCTCCCGCCCTGGTGTCCCAGAACCTGATAAACTTTCTCTCCGAGTTTTAGACAGAGCATCCTCTACTCAGGCCGAGCAGACAACCCTCCTTGTTGCTCTCCTCGTTGAGGAAGAAGCCGGGGACCCAATCCCCTGCTCGTCTCCTGTGGTTCTAGGTCTCCTCTTGATATATTCGCATCTGTATTATGGGAGAACAAGGACCTCATCCTCGGAATACGAGAGCTAACTTCATCACTCCAGGATGCAGGCTGTCCAGTGACATTCCTGTGGATACCAAATCAAGTCAGTATATCGGTGAATGAGGCAGCAGATAGACTGGTCAACACCGGCTCTAACATGGTCACACCGGATTAAGTCGTCCCTCGAACAATTCGACAACATAGAACACAAATTCGTCACAAACAGAGAGAGGCTCGGGAAGCAGTCATCCCTCTGGACTCCCACTCGCCTGGTACGATGCCCTCCGCAAACTTCCTGACTTTTCGTATGTGTACGGAAAAGGGTCGCGGAAGAGGGACGTTATTGCTGCTTGACTCATCACCGGGTGCGATTTTTCTTGGGAGATTGGTATCCCAACCTCCCCCAAGAAATCTGCTTGTGTAATATGCAAAAGAACAGACAACCGTACACTCATCCACTACTTCCTGAGATGGACCACCACTCCGCAACCTACTGACGGAAGCACAATGCTTATCACCTGCATGCTGGCTAAATATTTTATTAATGATATTGATGCTATTTTGAAGGAATAGCTTCCTTCCTTCCTTCCTTAGGCATTAGTAAGCCCCTTTGTATTACAATATTTAATGTATATGTACTTGAGATTCCTAGTGACAGCACTAGGATCCCTCTTCCTATAATATGGAATAAACTGCTGAAATTGATTTTTTTTTCTGGATCATGAAGGAAATGCCACTACTCCTCCTACTTGTAGGCAAAATATGAGATAATTATCATGACACATGAACACTTCTATGAGTTTTGCTGACACAATGTGAACCAAACAATGTATTTCTGCCATTACGAGATATTTACAAACATGATCTATCGCTTGAATGTTATACGTAGCACCCCATTCTATCTCTTTGTGAATAACACCCCATTCTATCTCTTTGTGAATAACACCCCATTCTATCTCTTTGTGAATAAAGGTCTACTTTTGGAAGCTGACTGTTATATAAAAGTGTAAGGAACATGGTATGGCAAGACAATATTATTTATTTACTCTCTTACGATTTTCAGTCAGGTGATCGACAACGTCACAGCATGGAGAATGTATGTTGTCGCTGTTTCTGCTCCACTCGAGGTGGTTGCTTTGTCGTAGCTGTTGGGAGGCTGGTAAGTCATTTAACACGTTCTTAAAAACTTCCTGCTTTATTGTCTGTGTTAATGCTAGACTTAATCAAATTTACCCGAGGAACTGTTTAAAAACATTTTATCATATATGGTTTATCTTTTACTGCACTTTACCCGAATCATATCTCAAATATCATAACGATCAATGGACTAATAAACTCGATAGGGCAGTGCTAAGATTAAAATATGCTACACCTGCAAGAAACAATGCTACAATCAACTTCCTTGGGATTGTGGAAATATTATTTTAAATTTTATATCAATCAATCATCGCGGCATCCTCCTGTCTGAAGGTTGGCGATTGTTAGATGTTCTGGGTAATAAGTTCTATATACAGAGAGAACACAAACACCTGTATAGTTTTGTAGGTTCGGTTTACTGATAAGAGTATGTACACAGAGTGTGATAGCACTGCTCCCTAGCTAGGTCCTGGTCAACTACTATAGACGACGTATGGCAAGTGATACATTAGCAGCTTCCATACGTCGCCAGGCACATTAATTAAGCGTGGGATATGGTAATAACATTGCCACACGCTGCTAGCTAGGCTGAATAAATATAAATGGAGCACATACATAATATACATACATGATACATAATCCAGCATACATAATATACATACACCTCCCTCCCCCCTATACGCTCATAGCAAAGTCTTGAGCGGACCTTTTCTTCTGGATCCGTTCTGAGCGTCGAGGGACTTCATCACTGGGAAGGGTATGGGACTCAACACTGGTGGCGGGGTCAGCAGAAGGCATTGTTACGGGGCGGAGAAAACGGCGGTTCCTCCACCACACACGACCACTGGGTAACCGCACCTGGTAGTCCCGTGACCTGCCGAGACCCATGACTACGCCTACTTTGTCCCAACGTAGGGAGGTCGGGTCCTGAACACGGACTTGGGTGCCGACACTCAACCTGGGGAGAGAACGGGCGTGGTCGTTGTAGCGGGCGACGACGTCCTGAACACGTTCGGCGGCTCGGCGATCACAATCCTCTGTCTTGGCCTGCCACTCCTTGGAGAAGGATTGAGGGTGAGCAGGGACACAAGAACGAAGGGGGCGCCCATACAAAACCTGGGCAGGGGAGCGTCCGGTGTAGTTAGGTGTGTTGCGGAGTTCAAGAAGACCCCGGTCGAAGGCCTCGCAGTCAATATTCCCAAAAGGGGCCACCTTAAGGATGAGGTGCTTCAAAGATTTGACAGCAGCCTCAGCGTGGCCGTTGGACTGCGGGTAATGGGGCGATGACAACACATGCCGGACTCCCCATCGGTCGAGGAACGCAGCAAAGTCCCGGCTTGTGAACTGAGGCCCTCCGTCGGTTCGCAGGCGTACAGGAACGCCCACGTCACGGAAGTAGTGGCGGAACTTGCTGATGGTGGCGGCAGACGTCGTGTCATTACCGCCCTTGATGACAACCGGCCAACCAGAGAGACGGTCGACGATAACCAGGAAGGACTTTCCTGACACACAGAAAAAGTCGGCCGACACAGACTCAAAGGGGCGGGTGGGGTTGTCGTCACTCATGAAGGGTACCTGCTGCTGGCTGGGTTGTAATACGTGGCGGGGCTTACACACCTGGACAGCATTGGAGATGTCGGGGTCGATGCCAGGCCGGAACACAGTCTGTCTTGCACGTCGTTTGGTGGCCTCGGCTCCACGGTGACTGTCGTGGAGGCGAGCCAAGGCGTGGGGACGTGAAGCAGCAGGGACAACTACCGAAGGAGAGGTGTCACTGGCCAGAGGTAGGGGTAGGGCGGCAGCAGGGTAGTTGCTGCTCCCTTCGTGCACCCTGTTGGCGTGTCTTACCTCAAGAATAGGTTTGGGGAAGTCCTGGGAGATGATGGCCAACTCTTGACAATGTCTGTAGGACAGCAAGGGAGTCGGGACACCATTATGCACGTCAATCCAGGCCTGACACGACCTGTTGCCAAAGGTGACATGTGCATAGAGTGAACCCAGGGCTGGGGCCATCTGTGAACCATCTGCCGTGACGCAGAGGTGCTCGGGAGGCGGTCCTAGGTCGCTTGGAGAGAGCCCCAAGCATCGCAAATGCTGGGGACCGATGACTGTAGCATCAGCGCCGGTGTCGGGCAACATCTGAAGACGGGATGACACACCGCCGTAGGTCACGATGACGCTGATGTACTGGGGGGCTTTGGTCCTGGGATGCGAGGAGTACACCCTCCTAAAATGGGTCGGGCTTTGTCCAGGGTCGTCGTGCCTCTGATTTGGCGACTGTGGGCGGCCCTCACTGGTAGAAGGGCGCCGAAGCTTCCGCCGACGCTGTCCCTTGGGTTCGTGGGTAGGGCAACACTTGTCATAGTGGCCCAGACGGCCGCACACATTGCACTGGACGCGTTTGGCTGGGCACCGTACTGTGAGTGACCAGTGGCCCTTACGGTCACAACTGTTGCAGGTAGACTGAGCAGCTGGACATACCTGTGTTCCGTGCTGCTTACCACAGTTGTTGCAAAATGAACCGGGCGTGGACGTGGTGGGCGAAGGCGTAGGAGCAGACTTCTTGTCCTTCTTGTACCGGGACAGCGCGTACAGCTGTAGGGGGAGCTCGGATGGCAGAGGTGGCACACCTGGCAGCCTCATAGGAGCGACATATCGTCAACACATCCTGAAGAGAAGAGGAAGAGTCGAGGGAGGTGAGGCGTTGGACAAGTTCCTCGTCCTTAACACCCATCAAGATCACCTGCTTCAACTGGGTCTCCTCACACTGCTGGTGGTGGCCTAAACATATATCTACCTCTTCCGAGGCTCTCTTAAGACGTACATAAAAAGCGTCAAAAGACTCACCCTCCATCTGTCTGCAGCTAAACAATTCCCTCCTGCGCAGAGCTTCATTCTGCTGTCCTTTGATGTGCCGTTGTAGAACGTCCAGTACCTCCTCTACAGACAGCGAAGAGGTTGGGGGTACCTGCAACGTATGTTCTAAGACACGCTGAACTTCCAAGGACAGGCACATACGCAGCTGGATGAGTTGTTTAGGCTGTGACAAACTCTGGAGATCCACCATTGTAGCATAATCAGCCCACCGCCGCCGCCATTCGCGAAAAGTCTGGAAATTTACATCAGGCTCCAAGATGGGCGGTGTTTGAGCTGCTGCTTTAGGTGGGGCTGGGGGGCGTGAAGGGAGCATGGATGAGGTATCTGAACCATTCAGTACCGAGGCAGTGTTAGAGCCAGGGGCTTGGTTAACAGTGAGGCGAGATATCAAGGCTTCAAACCGTGCACTGTCTTCCATTCTCCGTTGGTGGTCTCGTTCTGCCTCTGCTTGCCTTCTGTGCTCATCCGCCAAACGTCTGTGAGCTTCATCCTCGCGTCTCTCATCTCTCATAAACTTCATTAAGGCAATTATCTCTGGAGATAACGCTGAATGGTGAGGTGAAGGGCTGCGCGATGTTGTGGGAGCTGGGGTGTCATGGTCAGCCTGGTCATCCATCTCTGGGGGACTATCATCCGCTTGACTCATCCAGGCGCTGGGTCCACGGCTACGTAAGGCATGAGACATAACTACTTTATCTGTGTACTGTGTCTTAAATCAGTGTTGACCGGTCAGCCCGTCGTATCAAAAAGATTTCAGACAAAAAAAATTTAATTCAATACACAGATAAGTAGGTTATATATATAAAATATATATAATGAAGCCGCGCGGTCAGCAAGTGTTAGTACATGTATGTGTGTATGTCTCAGGCAGGCAGAGCGTCTCGCCCCAGCTGTGAGGGAGGGGGGGGTGGAGGCGGCGCTGTGAGGGAGGGGGGTGGAGATAGGAGTAGCTCAGTCGCTCTCTGTAAACGGTCAGAGGAGGGTGCGCTGAGCTCTACACCCCACAAATGCCCAGAACATGCCGTATACCTTGGAAATCCGTTCGAACAAGGTCACACATGAATGGCACGAAACACACAATGCACTAAACACTTCACAGAAAATCACTGTCACTGACACTGCTCAAAGTTGCGAAATTCTTCGAGGGATGACGCGGGGTTGACCCAAGGCGGGGATCCATCAGCCGGCTTTCCACAAACTTGCACTAATCACTCGTAATAATCCAGTAAAACTACGCACTGCGCCATGTTAGATGTTCTGGGTAATAAGTTCTATATACAGGAGAGAACACAAACACCTGTATAGTTTTGTAGGTTCGGTTTACTGGATAAGAGTATGTACACAGAGGTGGATAGCACTGCTCCCTAGCTAAGGTCCTGGTCAACTACCATAGACGACGTATGGCAAGTGATACATTAGCAGCTTCCATACGTCGCCAGGCACATTAATTGCGTGTGGGATATGGTAATAACATTGCCACACGCTGCTAGCTAGGCTGAATAAATATAAATGGAGCACATACATAATATACATACATGATACATAATCCAGCATACATAATATACATACAGCGATCACAGTCATTCATTCGCAGACATATTTGGGCTGTCTTTACCAGCAGTCCTGCCAGAATTTGCATCTCTCTAGTGACCCAACTTTAAATTTTATTCATTCATCCTTGCCTCTGCCTTCCCTGACCACCCTGCCTTTAATTTTACCCATCAATACTGGTAACATTATCCCTTCATCCATAATTATATGGCCAAAATATCTCATTTTCTTTATTCTGCAAATTCCCAGTATTTCTCTCGTTGTTCTTATCAATCACAGAATTTCAGAGGCTTATTTCGATTAACCCTTTAGAGGGCAGTGTAGCCGTTAGGTATTATATTCAGCTGAGATAAATCCTTGCTCCATAGCGGATTAAAGTGGCCCTACTTGTGACTCATACAACAGCACTGACCATACCTAACATTTCAGAAGCCTTTTTCTTAAATTGAAATTATTGTCCAATTTTAGCGTCTTAAATTTATATTTAGTGTTTTTGTCTGAACTTATCTTCTTTTTCTTTTGCACAACTACCATCACAACTAATGTTCGTTCCCAAATACAATAAAACTTTCCACTTGCTAAATGTTGATAAAGTATCTTGGTGTAAATTATGATGAAACACACAACCACTTCGTCAAAACTCGATTTTATAAACTTAGTTTAAGAAAAGTTATTTTTTCTTATGGACTTTAGTTTTCAGTAAGATAAATCACATCAACCATCAGGCTGGTTGTGTCGGGGCGAGGAAGAACTATGGCGGCGGGTACGTTAGTTACCTTCCAGTCATCACCAGGAACACTACTCAAGATTAATAACCTATTTAACTATTTATCTTATTATTTATGTTTTATAATATATTAAATAATTTATTTACAGATTTTGTCATTGTGATTAACCTGAAGCAGTTTAACCTGGTTCACTACTTACTGTAATTGAAGGTGAACACTATGAATCATAAAGGATCTCTTGTATTGATGCCACGCCAACACAAGAGCCTGAGCGTGTTATTGTTTGTTAAACTGCTGCCATATAAACATGTGTTTTGCCAAACTATCTACTATTTTTTTACTATTTTTTCGTTCATTATGTATACAAATTACCATCAACAATAATAAACACAATAGGGCTGTAGTTAACCTCCAAGGAACAATGTCTGAGGTTGAGAAAATGTTTGTAATATACAGTATGTCTAGGAGATGGACTGAACCTAAATTACAGAATATACACAAGTTCACCTTGGTTGGTAAAATACGCACACACACACACACACACTTGCTCAAAAATCCCCACCATACCAACTTTGAACCCTTGATATAACTCTTTAATTTGACTTAAGCTATTGTCAAAAGTCTCGGTATCTATAGCATTGAGAGGACTAAATCTTATTGTTGAGGGTATCGGCTCGCATAACTTCCATTCAGATCCTTTATCTTTCTTTCTAGTGTGTGGACATCATCGACATCTTGTTTATGTATCAGTGGAGGTTTCCGGGTAAGTTTATCTGGATAGGTGACTAATGTAGCGTGGGAAGGCCGAAGAGTAACAGAGAGAGAGAGAGAGAGAGAGAGAGAGAGAGAGAGAGAGAGAGAGAGAGTGCATTTCTAAAACCAACACATTTTATCACATTCTATAACTGTCGTCTTTTTTTTTCCAAGGAATTTCACCTCCCACGTTAAGAGTGAAAATATGAAAATGTGGCAATAAGGAAAGGGAAACAGGAAAACTTAAGAAAATAAAGAAAAATAAGTGGCATGAAAGAAAATTTTTAATGAAGATAAATTACCTTCAAATTTTAACATTGTAAGAATGACTAATTTTTAATTATGTATTATTTTTAAGAATTTGAAAATGAATGAAAGTGATTATCATTTTGTTGCCTTTATCTTTATTTGATTTAATATGAACCTGGTTGAATTATAGTCTGTTTGTCGGTCTATCCGTCTGTCTGTCTGTCTGTCTGTCTGTTTGTTGGTTTCTCACACTTCTACTTCATTTCAGAAACCTTACTGTATGTGTTTATCAAATCAGTCTGTGCCGTGGACATTGCTCTCTGCATACTACTAATCATCGGCGCAACATTCGTAAGTAAAAATTGTAGTTTTATTAGTATGCAAAAGTGTATTTATTAATGTATTTTAATGAATAATTAAAAATCTTATTATTAATGGGGGATGAAGGAAAGTGTGTTGTAATAAAGCGTTGGGTAAAGTGGGTTCTTTATGTGTTGTAAGTGTTGAGCTCTGACATGACATCGAGTAAAAACAACAACAATAATAATCAGGCCTCCGAGATAGTTAGTTAGTTAGGTAGTTAGTAAGGTAGGTAGTTACTAAGTTAGGTAATTAGTGAGTTAGGTAGATATCTAGTTAGGTCTGAAACTCATAAACTCTGACCTTTTAGTGATGTTAATAATACCATACTTCTGAATTTTCTGATGAGAATGACATGTATAAGTACGAATAATAACAATATTTCTCAATATACAAAAAATAACCAAAAAATACATTTATGTTTTAGGAAGATTTCTGTAAAATTTCAGTATAGTTTAGTTTAGCTCTACTTTTTGACAGGTTGAGACAGAGGAAAATTATAGACAGGCAGATGCTGAAGGATGATCAAAGCAATAGGAGAACTAGGCTATTTGTGCAAAGTGATCAAGGCAGCGTTCATGATCAAGAAGTTTAACAAACTCGCAACGAACAAAAAACTTGAATATTAATAGAATCATCAATTTCCTCCTTAATTAACTTTAATTTTATTTACTTACTTCATGGAATTTTTTATTGTGTTTATTTCAGCTGATTATTATCAATAGCAGTCAGTGATGTATTAATAATGCATTGACATTCAGTGTGATATAACAAGATATGATAAGGCTTTCTACATGAGAATTGTTAAGGGATGATAAAGACAAAACATATTTACATTAGAGTTTTGTTTATAACATTAATCTTTATTCTGTAATTCTATCCTTTTTTAAATTGTGATCAAAAACCTTCTTTTCATGTATCATGCAACCGTATAAGGGCGACCAAATGTAGCAATAAACTATATTATAAGAAAATTTAATTACCGTATACAGAATGGCTCAAGGTTAGAACATAAGAACATAAGAACATAAGAATGGAGGAAACTGCAGCGGGCCTATTGGCCCATACTGGGCAGTCCCGTTTAAACCCAACCACTGTTGCTCATATAAGCATCCAACCTATGTTTGAAGCTATTCAGCGTATTCGAGTTAATGATGATATTTGGTGACTTGTTCCATTCATCCACTACTCTGTTTCCAAACCAGTGTTTACCTATTTTAAGCCTAAATCTAAATTTGTCTAATTTAAAACCATTGTTAGGAGTTCTCTCCTGGTTGGATAGTTTGAGTACCTTTGTAATGTCCCCTTTGTTTAGCCCTGCCTTCCACTTATACACCTCTTCAGGTCGCCCCTCGCTCTACGTCTCTCGAGGGAGTGCAAATTAAGATGCTTTAACCTGTCTCTATACTCAAGGTTCCTAATGCCCGGGATTAGTCTTGTCATTCTCCTCTGAATTCTTTCCAAGGATTCTATATCCATTCTGTAATAAGGTGACCAGAACTGAACTGGGTAATCAGGTGTGGTCTCACAAGAGCAAGATACAGTTTTAGGATGACCTCGCTAGTCTTGTAACTAACACTCCTTTGTATGAACCCAAGTACTTATTAGCCTTGTTACGAGCAAAAACACATTGTTTACTTGGCTTAAGGTTCCTACTTATCATTACTCCTAAATCTCTCTTGCAGTCGGATTTCTCTATGGCATCGTTGTTCATCTGGTATCTGGTTTCCCTGTTTACATCTCCTATACTGAGTACTTTACATTTGTCGACGTTGAATTTCATCTGCCATTTTTCAGACCATTCGAAATTTTTTTTTAGATCTTCCTGTAGTTTTGTGGAGTCCTCGTCAGATTTAATAACACGTCCTATTTTAGTGTCATCAGCAAATTTGCTTATGTTGCTGTCTATGCCGATATCTATGTCGTTTATGTATATAATAAATAATAATGATCCAAGTTCTGAGCCTTGGGGAACTCCACTTGTGACGTTACTCCAATGGGACTCAGTGCCATCAATGCTCACTCGCTGTTTCCTGTCCTGTAACCACGCCCTAATCCATTTAAGGATATTACCTTTGATGCCATGTGCTTCTACCTTTCTAATTAGTCTTTCGTGGGGGACTCTGTCGAAGGCTTTGCTAAAGTCGAGATATACCACATCATAATTGTGCCCCTCGTCCACGGATTCGAAAACTGATGAAAAGAATGTTAATAGATTAGTTAGACATGAACGTCCGCTTGTGAAGCCATGCTGGGAATTATTGATCAATCTGTGCTTCACCAGGTGATTTCGAATAGAGTTTGAAATGATTGCTTCCAGTAATTTGCCTACTATTGATGTTAGACTGATTGGGCAGTAGTTAGAGGATAGTGATCTATCCCCCTTCTTGAAAATCGGTATTACATTCGCTATCCTCCAGGATTCTGGTACTACACCTGTTTTTAAGGACATGTTAAACAACTTTGCTAAGGGCATACTAAGCTCTTCTTTACATTCCTTTAATACTCTGGCAAATATATCATCAGGACCCGGTGACTTATTAGGCTTTAGTTTGTCTATTTGCTTACTAACATCGTTACTAGTCACTACTATCTCGCTTAATTTGTTTTCTTCACTATCTCTGAATAGAGTCGGTGCCTCGGGTATCATGTTTAAATTTTCGGTGGTGAAAACTGTTGAAAAATATTTATTCCAATTATTGCTAATTTCTCTGTCGTTATCAGTGAGCTCGCCGGTGTCTGACCAATCTTTTCTCGTGTTTTAGTTTGATACATTTGGTAGAATCCTTTGGGGTTTGTCTTCGCCTCCCTTGCTATCCTTACCTCATTATTCCTCTTGGCTTTCCTTATCTCGGTTTTAACCCTACTCGCCAATACCCTATAATAATCCCGGAGGTAAATTTCGCCACGATTTATCCTTCTACCTATAGCCTTCCTTTGGCCAATGATGTTCTTTAAATAATTATTTATCCATTTAGGGTCATTGTTGTCTGATCTGAGTTTTTTGTATGGTATGTTCTGCCTTTGTGTATTAAGTAACTCACTATTTAAATTGTCGTGGAACTCGGCAATCTCAGATCTCGTTAACAGGTCGGTATCATCTGTCAGGTTCACGGCCAAGCGCGACACCCCCTCTCTCAGCTGCCTCTTTAAACTGTCAAAGTTTGCCCTTCTGAAATCTGGTACTTAAGTGGAATTTTCCTTACGTCTGCCCTGAAAATCTAACTGGAATATAATTTCTTTGTGATCCCTGCTTGCAAGTTCGTTCCCTACCTCGACATTGCTAATGAGGTTTTCTCTGTTTGACAGAACTAAATCGAGTATATTATTACCGCAGGTGGGTTCGGTTATATGTTGACTTAGAAAACAGTCCTGGATCGTCTCGAGAAAATCCTCTGATTCTGAGTTACCTGTGAGGTCAGTCCAATCTATTTGGCCAAGGTTAAAGTCGCCTACTATACAGGCTTTGTTGTGTATGGAAGCCCTGCGCATTTCATCCCAGATAAGTCGCTCATTGACTCTATCAAGATTGGGAGGTCTATATATTACTCCTGTGATTAATTTTTCCCTACCGTCGATTAATTCTATCCAAATTGTTTCTGTACTCCGCTCAGTATTTATTTCCTTATTTATTTCACACTTCAGATTATCCCGAACATAGATTGCTACTCCGCCTCCTTTCCTGGTCTGCCTATCGGTATGGAACAGTTTGTAACCCGCAATTTGGTATTCGACCGGTAACTCACGTGTGTCTAGGTTGATCCACGTTTCAGTGAATGCTATTATATCGATTTTTTCGGTACATACCAAGGCCCTAATATCATCCATTTTGTTTCTCATACTTCTACTGTTCGCGTAGTATACATTTAAGTTAGTCGTGTTCTGAGTCCTTCCCTTACCGCATTTAGTTTTAAACTCCCTGTCTAATTTAGTTTTGTCATCATTCCTAACACTATTTCCCTGTAATCTTTCACTTTGTTTACCCCCTCCCACTGCAGTCTCCTCCACCCCTGTGCTCATATGTTCTCCTAGCAGTTTAAAGACTTCGATATCTTTTGAACTGCCCCCTCTAGAGCCCCAGCCAGGGTTGCTACTCCATCCCTAGACAGGTGCACCCCATCCCTAGCATAAAGGTCCCTTCTGCCGTAGAAGTTGTCCCAGTTGTCAATGAATGGGACTGATATTGACTTGCATTATCTGTCAAGACGGTCGTTGACACCAACTGCCCTTGACAACCATTCACTGCCAACTCTCCTTCTAGGCAGGACACCGCATATGATAGGGATCCCTCCCTTAGTCCTAATACGATCTATAGCTGCCTTGAACTTATCAAGAAGCTCCTCGCTCCTACACCAGCCAATATCATTGCTTACTGCACTGAGGCAGATAATGGGTTTGTTCCCATTACCAGACAAGATATTGTCCATCCTGTCAATTATATCCCCCACCCCAACCCTTTAGCCATTGTCAAGTCAAAGCCAAGTTTTATGACAAAAACCATTGAGTTAACACAAAGCAGTATTTGAGGCCCTTAACTGAGGCGGTCTTTTCATAAAGCTATTACCTTACGGGAATTACAATTGCCTTTTTTTTATGGGATTAGCCACCCGGGCACAGGTCAAAGACCTACATCGGGGCCTGGGGTAGGGTGTGTCAATTTAGGGGGTGAACTGGCTAAATTGAAAATCGAGTAATTTGGTAGCAATTTATTGTAGTCTTTAAGCATGCAAAACAATATTCTGGCATAAATTTTTTTTATAATAAGTCCTACCTACATCAAATGGATTTTTAAATGTACATATTTGTGAATTTATAACATAACCAGCGTTTGCACACATGTTACTGTTTCAAGTTTCAAATTATTATATTTTATTATCCGTAGTCTATTTGAAAGTAACCAATGCCTTCATACTCTCTTTGCTTTGGTTTCTTGTCATCAGTAGTCTGCTTGCTATTTGTGCTTTGATGTAACCTTCTCGCCTCTCGTGGCTGTAAACATGGCCCGCTGCTTCTGTGACCATTTTCACACATCTCTCCACACTTTGAGTGTGGGAAGGCCACTTCGGCACCTGCATTGGAGTCTCTTTAAGGTTTCTCAATTCTTGGCTAGTTAGACTTGTTGTCAATGGTGGCTCTAAGACTTCCAAACTCAAGTCAACCAATTCTGACAATTTGGTGGCATTGACGTTTATTGGGGGAACTTTTCTTGAATGAAACGAACAGTCTCCCAACTGGTCGTCATCTATTAGCGTTCCTCTAATCTTTAGAATGACTTCTACAGCCTCGGTTCGGAGATTGGTACATTGACTGCAAAGCATTGCTTGCAAAACTGCTTCTGATCGAGCATACCAAGCGGACCTTCTTGCCACAGGTAACACGATGTCCCTCACTACCTTCCTCTGTGTTCTTACTAGCTGCAATTGAAACAAAAGGTGATTGGGCCCATCCACCCACATAGGATTAAGTTTCACACTAAACCACTGGGGAAGATAAACTCCAATAATAAATTCAACAATTAACCTCAAATTCTTCAGCACTTTGCCCTTCAATTCGTGTTTGGAAATCCAAATCCTGCAGAAACGAAGAGCTGTAGTTAACCAACGGCTGTGACTGACAGGTCCAATCTCCAAGAGAGCCAATGACTGAGGCACTTCTCCTGATCTTATTGCTTGGGCAATACGATAAGCATAGGATTGATCTGTGCTGAGATCTTTGATGACTCCTTCAGACAACGCCGGAAGGGGAGGGCCAACTTCGACCTTTGGAAAGGTTGTATTTATTTCTAGTTGTGTTGCTTCATCCAGCATGATGCCAAGGGGACCTGACCACTTGTTGTTGCTCTTTGTAGGACCATCAAGTTCCTGGATGAGATGACGAAGAGGTAGCTCGCCTGTATGTAAATCACATACAATCCAAACAAGTCTTCTTCCTAGTTTTTTCTCTAAATGCGTCATTACACCCCCCTGCCATCCGGTGTTCACTGCAGTTGAATCTCCACCAACAGCCTGCAGTGAACTGCCAAGTCCTCTCTCCTGAACCCAACATAAAATATGATCAGCAATGACCTCTGCATGTTTCTTCCCTTCTACTTCAGTTTCGGGAGCAAAGTGAAACAAAAACCGACCACCAGGCTCAGAACAGACAGAGTAGTGTTCTTCTTTGATGAGACCTGGAAACTTTCTGTTCACTCCCTCTACTTCTAGCAAAACTTTTGTGTCATCTATTCTTCCATCAAACAAAAGACAGGAGAGCCCTCCCTCGCTTAAATCTTTTTCATGCTGATCAGATATTTCCTTCATTATTTTTTCTTGTGCTCTTCTAATTTTATTATGATCTATCACCAAAGATACATCCTCTCGGCTGATGAGGCCTGCATCTATCCAAGCGGCAGTTGCAATTTCTGCAGCCTCACGAAGTCCAGCATGGTGGCGAATACTAGCTAAAGCAATGTTTGAAATATTTCTTGTGTTGTATTTCATTTTCTTTGGTAAAGGTTCAGATGGCTCTTTGGAACTATCATCTGATGTTGCTTCCTGTTCATCAGAAGAACTATCAAAGAAGTGATAAACATCTTGACACAGCTCTTCCTCTCTTTGGATGGCTTCTTCACTCTTCATTTTCTTCTTTTGTTCCCTCTCTCGGATTTGTTCTCTCTTCTTGGCATTAGCAATCTGCTTCTTTGTTTCTGAATAATCTATTGAACCCATTTGCATACTTCCTTGGCCTTCTGCCTTTGTCCTCTGTGCCTTTATAAATTCAAGCTCTAAAACAGGGATCTTCTTTTCACGAGGACAACCACAATCAATGTGGGAATTATTTTCTCTCTTACCTGAGTGAGAACAGTTGGATTCAGAACATAATTGTATGGAGCACTTGCAGGTCAAAATGTCAAACAGAATATCAAGTGTGTGCAGAAATTCATTTTTCCTGGCCAAGTTTCCTTTACCAAGTGATGTTTCAACTGCTTTGTGCCATAATTTCGTTAGTTTTAGCTCAATAGTTCGACACTGATTAATCACAGGTGGTTTGAATAGTGCATTAGCTTTTGTCCATTGATGCAGAAGAGGGACTATCATGTCATTTATGAGTTCTTTATCTGTATAGTTCCTTCTGTCCTTTGCATTTTTTTCTCGAAGGAGTAACCCTAATCTTAGCATGTCTCTCACTGTTGGAAGTTCTGATACAGGAAGCTCCTTCCCTTCACCAACTAGCAGGCTCAAGTGGGTTGACAACTGACTTCTTGTCTTCAATTTTGACATCTTCACACTATCTGACAAATAGAAAAATATTTCAATGTTTCATAATTCAATAGTTGTTTCAAAAAATATCAATTTGTTTATCAAAAATGCTGTAACAGAAATAACATAATAATTTCTTAGAACATAATGTTTTATACAATGATATAAGTAACTGCGACAATCAAAATGTAGAATTCGTCTGGTAGAGTAGGTGCAAGTGCAATGAGAGCAAACCACCGTCTATGATATCTAGAAGGAGAGTGAGCCGGGCGCCTTATCCTCACGCTTGGTACAAGTCAAAACAATAATTAAACTGTCCCACACGGAGAGCCTGTTCATGTTCATGTTCTGACATGCATATTGTACACAAGCTATAGAACCATAAAATACTCCATAATCCATATGCTTACATGAGATTAGTTAATATCAAGTGAATAATTCTAATCAAGTCTCATTAATTTGTTGAAATACTGATATTTGAAACTTTAAGGTATAATTGATGTAGGTGAGGGTTATTTCAATTCATTTTTGTTTGCTAATCTCAAGTTTAGACATAAAGAGGCACAATATTTTGACTACCAAATTTGATTTTTAACATGTTGACAAAATTGACACACCCTAGCCTGGGGGTTAAACTATAATAATAATAATAATAATAATAATAATAATAATAATAATAATAATAATAATAATAATAATAATAATAATAATAATAATAATAATAATAATAATAATAATAATAATAAAAAATAAAAATTAATAAAAACATAATATAATATAATATAATATAATATAATATAATATAATATAATATAATATAATATACAAAAAAATATCAATATTGAAAAACGGTATATACATGTTGTGTTTTCAAAGAAAGAGGAGCAATTCAGAACACACTATTGTGTGTAAATGAGGCAGAAAGTCAGATTAGCAACCTGAGACTTGGTCACAATTTTTGTGATGTCATATGGTAGCAGGGTCTACCATTGGACAATACATTATGCTTCCATATTGTAAATACATTACCTTTGAATCTGTGCATACGTTATTCCTATTCTGTATTGCGTGAAAATTACTATTACTATTATGCTCAAAACCCATGAGCTTCATATAGAAAAAAAATTATAATCACTTCCCACCATCCTCGACAGGAAAACCGACGGCTGGTGATTTCTTGGGTGTGGTTTGCATTAGTAGTCCTGGTGATGCAGATCGTGTTGAGTGCCATCCTGATCGTTGAGAATAGGACATACATCCCACGCGGGCTGTTCTGGGTCCTCCTCTGCACGGCCGCCAACGTGTACATGATCCTCGTCGTCAGCTCCTACGGCTTTCTGGTTGTTATCTCTACACATTTATTTAGCTTCTACACTTCATTACTTAGATCTATGTGGCGATGGGCAAATAGTTCCCAACATAAAGATGAAATATTAATATATTCCTTCTCTACACCAACTTCACTAACTTCCAACGTTTACTGAAAAGTGATCTATTTGACTATTTTTTTATTCATTATTAACCATAGATATTAGTGAGACAGTTGAGATCTTGTCACTCTTACTTCATGCTAAACAATTGTGTGTATTTGACATGACACGCGACGAGCTCACCATCACTGTGAACACATACATATATACATACATACATGCAAACACATACAGTATATGTACACTTATATACATTCACATATACATAAACAAGCAAGACATGCACTTAAACAAAAGCAAAAATATTGCCAATGCATATACACATAAACATACACTAACACAAATACATGCTTATAAAGTAATATTAGTATACTACTACTTTACTGTCACTCGGAATCGAGTATGACGATCATCCAGCTATGATAAAATGATATGGGTTATTAGGGATGTCACCTAGGTTAATGAGTTTTGAGGTGACTAAAGTGCCCGATCCGGGACCGGCAGCGCCGTCCACATTTGTTGCACATGTAGAGGCAGCGTCTTTCCGTCGTTGGCGCTTATCTGCCTCGGTTAGCAGTCGGGCTAACTCGAAAGTATTGTCACCTTCTTGTGTGGTGCTCCTCCATGCTTTGCAATGTGGAGTAATCGACTCCCAGGTGAGGGGGTCGATTTGGCACCTTTTCAGGTTTGTCATAAGACTATCCATATACCTTTTCAATTGCCCGCCAGCGTTACGTTTACTATTCGTTAAGTGACTGTAAAGTAGCTGCTTTGGCAGTCTACTGTCGTCCATGCGGGTAACATGGACAGTCCAACGTTGTTGTTGATGGATAATGGTAGCCTCGATGCTACTACAGTTGGTGTCAGTAAGAATGCTGGCATTTGTTCTCCTGTCTTCCCAGCGAACTCGGAGGATGGAACGTTGGTGAAAGTTTTCAAGTGCCTTGAGGTGCCTCCTGTATGTGACCCATGTCTCATTGCCATATAGTAGGGTGGGCAGGACCACTGCTCGATATACGTGCAGCTTTGTGGATAATTTCAGCTTCTTACAGCTGAAGACACGATTTCGGAGTCCGCCCAAGGCTAAAGATGCATATCTGATCCAATGCTGAATCTCTTCATCGATGACACCGAAAGTGGGCTACATTAGAGAGTGTAGTACCGTTAAGCTAGGTGGATGGTGGAGGTGTGTGTGTGTGAACCAGGGGCAGATTGAAAGAGAATCTGAGTCTTAAGTACATTCACCTCAAGGCCGAAGTGTACAAATGCGTCTGCATAGGTGTTCAGGATCTCCTGTAGGTCGTGTTTAGTGTGAGCAACAAGGGTGAAGTCGTCTGCATACCGAAGTTCAGTAATGGAAGCTGCCGACACCTTTGTTCTTGCCTGGAGTCGTCTTATGATGAAAAGACCCTCTTCACCCAGTACTCGATGTTCACCCCGCTGGCTAAATTGGCACTGGCACAATTAAGGAAGGCAACCAAGAAGATGGAAAAGAGAGTTGCTGCCAGTACACACCCTTGTTTAACCCCTGTTTAGATGGGGAAGATCTCTGACTGGGTGCAGTTGTGCATGACACTGCCGTTCATGCCGTCGTGGAGTTGCCTCACAATGGCGATGAATTTTGGTGGGCAGCCAAAACAGCTTAGGGACCACCAGAGGGATTCCCTGTTGACCGAGTCGAAGGCCTTGGTTTGCTCGATGAAAGCCATGTACAGGTCACGACACTGTTCTCTGCACTTTTCCTGTATCTAGCAGGCAGCAAAGATTATGTCAGTGGTGCCACCTAATGGTCTAAAACCACATTGAGATTCTGGTAGGAAGTTTTCCCTTCAGGAAGAAGTCTGTTTAGGAGGACTCGGGCGATAATCTTGACAGCTACGGAGAGCAGCGAGATTCCACGGTAGTTGCCACAATCTGACCGGTCTCCCTTGTTCTTCTAAATATTGACAATGGAAGCATCTTTAAGAGCTTTGGGGATTTCCTCCATTTCTCATTTATTCTCCAGGAGAGAGTGGAGACGGCTGGTAAGTAGAGGTTCTCCTGCTTTATACACCTCGGTTGGGATTCCATCAGGCCCTGAGGCTTTGTTATTTTTCATCTGTTTGATGGCAGTAGCTACCTCATCCAGGGATGGAGGATAGCTGAGGTGGGTCAGCTCTAGATGCTGAGGGACCTGCTGGGAAGTTAGAACATCCACATCGGTCTTTTGGTTGAGCAATGAATGGTAGTGCTCTTTTCAGCGCTGAAGGAGGCCTCCGTCGTCTTTAATTATGTGGTTACTCTCAGATGAGCGAAGGGGCGGGGGGGGGCTTCTCCACGAGTGGTTGGCCCATAAAATGTTTTAGTGGAAATGAAAAATTCGCGCATCTTGTGCTGATCTGCAGGTTTTTGTGCTTCACATGCTTTATTTTTAAGCTAGTCGTTCTTTAGATTGCGAAGTTCCCGTTGGGCTAGTGCTTTCTTCTTGCGGAAGGTATCAGCTTTGGTCCGAGAGTAAGGGTTGTTCTGCCAGGCAATAAAAGCAGCACGTTTATCATCGATAAGTACTTTGATTATCTGGTCATTTTCATCAAACCAGTCGTGGTGTATTCTCTTGAACTGGCCGAGGATCTCTCTGCAGGTCTTTGTCATAACAGTTTTAAGAGTATCCCATTCGGCACTGGGATTCACGTTGGTTGCTGTTGGGTTGTTTATAAGCCCATGTTTGAGCTGCTCTCTGAAAGCTGCGCTACCGCATTAAACCTCTTCTGGAGGCTTGCTGCCTCTGCCGTTTTAAGGCAATGTGAAGTGAGAGCTTGGGTCTGACAATTCGATGATCAGTGTCACAGTGGTCTGAGCCATGCATGGCACGGGTGATGAGGACATCTCGGCGATCTCTTTCTCTGACAATGATGTAGTCAATGATAGGCCAGTGTTTGGATCGCGGGTGTTGCCACAATCCCTTGAACTTGTCTGTCTGCCTAAACAAGGCATTGGTAATAGTGAGGTTGTGAGCAGCACACTTGCTGAGGAGGAGTAGGCCATGGTTTCATGCCAAATGTTAGCATCTCTGCCAACTCTGGCATTGAAGTCGCCAAGGAGCACAACCTTGTCTTATCTGGGAATAGAGGTTAGCCCTCTGTCGAGGTCGCCATAAAAGGCCTCCTTGATGTCATCCTCTGCAACCAGTGTTGGGGCGTATGCACTGATGAAGAAGGCATGATGTGAGTGATTCAGTGGGACTCGTTGATGGATGGTAAAGCCAATTCCATATATGCAGTTTCTCTCCGCAGCAGGCTTACCCTTCCAGAAGAAGGTATAACCAGACCCCCGTTCTGTGAGTTGGCACTCATCTGAGAGCCGGGACTCACTGATGGCTGCTATGTCGATGTTATAACTAGCCAGCTCTTTTGTCACAAGGGCAGTTCTTCTTTCAGGATGCGCATTTGTGCCAGTATCCAGAAGGGTCCTGATATTCCATGAAGCGACCATAAGAGGTTTGTTTTTGTTTGGATCTATGATTTTGATTGTGTTTTCGACCGCATAAGGATGACCTTACTGGGTGCGGTTGCCCAGTCAGGTTGGGTTTTTAGCCAGGCTATGTTTAGGGCACCTTTTCTAGCCCCCTCCCAGTGTGGGGTGAGGAGACTAGCTCCTTGTAAGGGCCGCTCAGTCGCACAGACAGGACCGGATTGCACTGTTTCTTGATCCCAGTGCATAAACGACAATCTTATCTGCACCGCCCATGTGCAGAGTTGTGACTAGAGACTCCCAGCAGTCATCTCTGCCTGTCCCCGTCGCCACTCGTCAGTCGCCATAGGGCTTTTGGGCGATATAAGGGGTTTGATGATGATGAGAGGTATGATGAGATAGGTGATGGCTGGGCGTGAGTTTATTTATGTGGTGAGGTAGGAGAGCAGGCTGCAACCACACATCTTGGCTCTCCCTTTTCCTAATCCAGTGGTGCAAGTGTTGCAACAACTGGGGAGAGGGGGAGTTGGGCTTCGTTGGTGGTCACCTCTTCCGCCTACACCGCCGTTTGGGTTTACTTCCGTAGCCTTATGCCTGCCAAGGTTAATCTGCAAGGTAACGGGGCGGTGGTTGGTAGGCGCCAGGATGCGTCCACATGCCAGTGAGCCTATGCACCATCCCTCTGGGGCCCACTGCTACTCCGAGAGCGTCTGCTGATCAAGCCTGGGCCTTCGAGGCACCCAGTTACCATGTGTTGCCACGAGGAGGCACAGCAGGAGTCTTGATGGTGAGGAGGCTGTGTACTGGCAGGGAAGACTTATGCAAGTTGTATCCCTGTTCGCCACGAGGGCTAGCCAGCGGCGGCAGCTGAAAGCGAGAGGGAGCAAGCAGTGCTTGCACCTTAACACTAACATAATGCTGCCACACTAGATGTATTTCACTACCCTGTGTAGTGTGTACACACAGACACACACACACACACACAGTTTACTGAACGAGAGACAAAGGACAAGAAGTATTACCTGTTCCAATGACCACCTATGGTTGCCCCTCGTGTATGAGGATGGCCGGCCCAAGGGCCACCTAGGCGTGAATTTGTTTAGATGTAGAGGCTGTCGCCAACACAACAACCACACCCTAATTTAACGAGTTGCATGACCCAGTGTCAAAAAATAATCCGAGAAGACCGGACAACTCACCAACTGCACTGACTAACCATTACCCCGGAAGCAATAACAAAAAGTCATCATTAATTTTGAAATAGTTAAATACTAAATAAACTTACATTTCTCTCACTTCATGGGGTTATCCCGTCACTTTTTTAATCCCCAAATGATGTATATTTATTCTAACATTCTGCATATATGTAAAATACCGTTAGTTTTGATTACGCTTCAGATATCAATTACTTTTAGTTCAGTATGATAAGTTCGTAGAAGTTTTTCCAATGATTTTGAGAACATGTATAGAGGATTCCGGAAATTCAGACAGACAAGCTAACTACTTCATGGCATAACAAGAGTCATTACTCATACCAATACTTCAATAAATCACAATCACCTAGAAGGAACACCATCTTTTACTTCAAACACCAACAGCATCATACAGCAGCCAATGTCCACTAAAATTTAATTAAGCCACGAATTATAAATTAGAGAACTTAAAAACCTATAAGCTAAATTATTAAAGTTCTACTCGTCTTTATGTTGAGTGTTTTCAGGACCTTAACCAGGTAATGAGCTTAAAGTGGAGAGATGATTTATACATATATTGTACGTAACAGCTTGTTGTTTTTGTTACTTCATAGACTCCCTCACATGTATTGGTCGAGGACTGCTACTATTACTACTTTTTTTATGTAGCCTCCAGCCTCCTACAATAGCCACACCTTCGCCGCAATTTTATTACCTTAAAATTAAATATCATTATACATAAGTAGCTACCCTAGCTGTGTTGAGTTAGTTGAGCCGCAGAGCTATGCGGCATTAAGTGACAGTTGCCTCATAGTAAATATCTGCAACTGTTGCCGGCTTTGGGGCAGATGCTCTCGTTCCCCTGAGGCAGAGCAAAGCAGACCTAAGGAGAAAGAAGGACAGTCGACATCTCATCCAGGTGGTAACATAACTTCTGGGCAGCTGCTTCAGTTCGGATAGCACCTCCTCGAGTCTGGCGTAGAAGCATCTTGCACTTGGTCCCATCCCACCAGAGGTTGTGAACACCAGAGGAGTGGAGCTGCCTTGTTCAACGTTTTGAATTCTCTTCCCGTATTCCCTTATCTTATCGTTCTCGTTCCTCCCGTGTGTAGCATCGAGAGCTAAGTTACGGTGACATGCGGCCATGGGATAAAAAATCCTGATGTCAAAGAAGGCTCGCTGTCCCCGCGTCAAGAATCCTCGAGCACTGACGTCAACACGGGCTTCGTTGCATGTGTTTGAAGTCCTCTGTTGGAAATTCTCACCGTCCAATGGAAGGGGGATCAGTTCTACCCTGACATCACGATAGATTTACTTCAACATATTTGCTGTGAGATCCCTTACTTCGTCATGCCTCATGCATATTGTATGTATATTATGTATGTTGTATGTATACCATGTATGTACTCTACTTATATACATTACTTCTCTAGTCAGTAGCGAGTGGCAATGCCCTGTTTCATGTCACCACACGCTTAGATAATGTGCCTGGCGACATCTGGAAGCTGCTAATGTACCACTTACCACATGTCGCCTGAGAGGTCAGAGAGAGGTCAGTTGACCCATATAGGAGTGTAGGGACTACCTGTGCTTGTAAGCGCACCCTTGTATATTTCCATTGAATAGAACCTACAGAACTCTACAGGTGTTTATGTTCGCTCCTGTAGTTAGAACTAAGTACCCAGAACATCTCCACATATGAAGCCCCCTTTCTTGCACACCGTGGCGTGATCGACGTCATAGGAAGAGCCACACACGCATTGGGAGGGCAAAACTTCTACTGGCCTACTGTACCTTAGAGCAGTGGCATCTGTAAATTTTTGTTTATTGAGACTGAAACCATTTGCCCTTATCGGTAACGTAGTTAACCATTTCGAGAAGCCCACCTCCTACTACTACTATTACTACTGCTAACAATAATATTAGTTATATCATTATTATTATTAGGGTACCACCCAAAGGCCAGCAAGTCCTTCCTCTTTGTGAAGCCAGAACAGTATGAACGGGCAGTGGAGGTGTTCCGTGGAAGTGAGGTCAAAATAACAAAGGATGGCCAAAGACACCTAGGCGCAGTAATCTGCACGTCGGACTTCAAGACCGAGTATGTAACGGGTAAGGCGAATGAATGGGTTAGGGAAATCCAAGCTCTGTCTAAGATTGCTAATACAGAGCCACATGCGGCTTTTGCGGCATTCACCCATGGAGTCAAGCATCGCTGGAACTACCTGAAATCTGACCCCTCCTCCACCCTCTGGAAGAAGCTATCAGCGTCAATTTCATTCTCAAATTAGTGAAACACCCTCACTTAACCCCAAAAGAAAGATCACTCCTTGCACTATCACCGAGACTGGGAAGAATGGGATTGACCAATCTAGAGGAGATTGCTGCCACCGAGCATTAAAACCCAGTTAAGCTCACGGCAGCCCTCACGGACCGCATAATTGCTCAGAACGCAACAGGGTAGGTGGATACCATTGAAGTAAACAAGATAAGAAGGTCCATTACGACAGAACGACAGCACGGCCAAAGTGATAAGTTGCGGCAACTGTTGCTGCAATTATCAGAGAATTAAAAAAAAAGTAGCTATAGTGCAGGAGGTGGGCGCCTTGAACTGGTTAACTTCATTACCGATAAGGGCAAATGCTTTCAGTCTCAATAAACAAGAATTTACAGATGCCAATGCTCTAAGGTATGGTAGGCCAGTAAAAGGTTTGCCCTGCCAATGCGTGTGTGACTCTTCCTATGACGTCATTCACGCCATGGTGTGCAAGAAAGGGGGCTTCATATGCATGAGGAATGACGAAGTAAGGGATCTCACAGCAAATATGTTGAAGGAAATCTGCCGTGATGTCAGGGTAGAACCAACCCCCCTTCCATTGGACGGTGAGAATTTCCAACATAGGACTTCAAACACATCCAACGAAGCCCGTGTTTACGTTAGTGCTCGAGGATTCTGGACGCAGGGACAGCGAGCCTTCTTCGACATCAGGATTTTTTATCCCATGGCCGCATGTCACTGTAATTTAGCTCTCGATGCTGCACACAGGAGGAACGAGAATGACAAGATAAGGGAATACGGGGAGAGAATTCAGAACGTTGATCAAGGCAGCTTCACTGCTCTAGTGTTCACAACCTCTGGTGGGATGGGACCAAGTGGAAGATGTTTCTATGCCAGACTCGCGGAGGTGCTATCCGAACAGAAGCAGCAGCCCAGAAGTCATGTTACAGTCTGGGTGAGACGTCGACTGTCCTTCTCTCTCCTTAGGTCTGCTTTGCTCTGCCTCAGGGGAACGAGAGCATCGGCCCCAAAGCCGACAACAGTTGCAGATATTGACTATGAGGCAACAGTCACTGAATGCCGCATAGATCTGAGGCTCACCTAGCTCAACACAGCTAGGATAACTACTTATGGATTAAGATATTTAATTTTAATGTAATAAAATGGTGGCGAAGGTATGGCTATTAGGGGAGGATGGAGGCCAATTATATAAAAAAATAGTAGTAATAGTAGTAGTAGTAGTAGTAGTTTTTATATTCTTGTTTTCTATATATTTTTAATGACCTTAAAATAATTCGTCTTGTACATGCAGAACTTTATTCACTGTACGAACTATCACGTTTCAAAGACAATTTATATAACAACGTTTGATCTCCATCACTGACAATATCAAGTGCAGAACAAGGGCACAAATAAGTGGTAATAAATGCTGTAATTACTCACATTATACTACATATAACAAAACAGGATACGGCTTTAGTTTAAAGGAGCTCATAGGTAGATTAAGTAAAACAGATGGTATTGATTAAGGTGGGTCAACTAACCAATATATCTTGTTCAATGATGATGTTTTTAGACCCTGAGGTACACAGGTGAAGGGGTAATGGTCAGGTGTCATAAAATACACGACACACGGGTGAAACTGATTAAAGCTCGGTACTACACTTTAATTTCGTTCCCAGGCTCAAAGTCCTTAAACTACCAAACACGAAAGTGAGTCAAGGCTTAAGGTACAGGTTCTTAAAAGTCGATTATTTAAAACTTGCAGCTTAATTACATTCTAGCGGACACCGGCTGCTGATATTACCGCTGGTGTATGAAGTCTGAAAATGTGTTTTTTTATCAGTAGTAATATTCTTTGGTGGCGTGTTGATTACTGAATGAAGGTTGCATTATAATGTCAGGTTATGGTTCGTTGGAGTGTTTTTACAGATGCAGCTGAGCGAGGGATCCTGCCTACCTCCATGTTAACAGTCCAGTGTGCCAACTTGTTATCTTTGTGTCGTGTCTGCTCCACAATTCATGCTTGTCACTCTTTATATGTGGTTTTGTGACTGACTTCTTCCTCGGTCTCGGGGTGCAAAAAATAAGGTCAATAAACTAAGTTTTACTTTACAATGCTTTTATACCATTATCTTCTTTTCAGATAAAGGGTAACTGGGGATTTTATCGTATGCAGCGGATGGTAGTTTAGGAACTTTAGGGAACCTCGTCCCTCCTCTGTAGATTCTGTTAAAGGGTAGAAGTGCAAAGGTCTTAAAACGATTATAGAAAGGACTGATGACTTTGGCTGGTGATACATGTACAATTATGTTTTGTTATAAATAATTCGCAGGCTTATTTCCAGATGGGAGTTGAAGAGCGAAAATGGCAGCAACTGAATGAGTGGGTAGAAGCTGTTGGCAAGAGAAGGGGGCACAGGGACATTGCCCTGGGGTGTGAAGAAGGTGCTCTCGATACTGGAAGCACGCAGGAGCCTGTAAGACTGAATGTCTTCCAAAATGTTCAAGAAATGGTTGAACACGTGATTCTGTAAAATCACTTGTGCACGAAGGTTCTCTTGTGCACGGAGTTTCTCTTGTGCACGGAGGTTTTTTGTGCACGGAGGTTCTCTTGTGCACGGAGGTTCACTTGCGCACGGAGGTTCTCTTGTGCACAGAAGTTCTCTTGTGCACGGAGGTTCTTTTGTGCACGGAGGTTCTTTTGTGTACGGAGGTTCACTTGTGCACGGAGGTTCTCTTGTGCACGGAGGTTCTCTTGTGCACGAAGGTTCTCTTGTGCACGAATGTTTTTTGTGCATGGAGGTTCTCTTGTGCAAGGAGGCTCACTTGTGCACGGAGGTTCAGTTGTGCGCGGAGGTTCAGTTGTGCGCGGAGGTTTTCTTGAGCTTGAAAAATAGATAAACCTGGAAGCTTACTACTGCAAGAGTTCACGCTCGAGTCTGTCCCTAAATGTATATTAAAGAAAAATATACGATCAGCTTGAGGAAACAAATGATCCTGGTTCCTGAACTCAATGGGTTAGCTTCAGCCTGATCCCAAGTAGGCTGTTTCTCATTGTTTTGAAATCTTACACCATCTTGATACTAGTTATGATCCCCACAAAGTTTTTTTTATTCCATAGAGGAAGTCACTCCTGGAGGTAGAGTTCTTACAGACGACGACCAAGAGGAGTCAAGGGGCAATAATAATTATATTGATCTCATCTAAAGTTGATGGTGAGGTCTTGGTGTAGAAGCGACCTGTGTATCCCTCACTACCATTAAAGAACAGAGCCACTACAAGCAACTGGTAAGCAAAAATTTATCTAGGAGCATTTTTTTCATGTTTGTCACGAAGGACCACGACTGGTGCGTGGTCATCTATCAGAGATCTTGCAGTGTATTGTCTTAATGATTTTAATGTTGATACGGGTGTAGATTGTGTCACGCGCCTGAGCGCTCGGGAACTCTCATGGCGTGAGGCATATGTTAACGCCTCCATTCCACACAAGCTATTAACTTGTTAATTGGACTTATTATATTATTGTTGTTCTTAGTTAATTAGGTTAATTGTATATTTATGTATGTTATTAATATGCATCATTTGTGTTACTCTGTTAAGTTAAATCAAGAGTAGTATTAATTAATTATATACACTATCTAGCAAATGTCCTGGATCATGTGATATGAGACGCGCTCCTCCACTTAGGGACGCTTCCCCAGTAGCGAAAAACCCTGGCATAGGGTAGACGTGTCCATGCTTTCTCTAGCCTTGACCCTTGTCTAGTGCTTTGTCCAGGCTTCTGCAATGCCCTAGTGGTATCAGGTTATTAGTGACACGTTTAGTTAGGCCTAGGAAGGGATCCTGGTGGTAAGGAATCTCCTGTTTGGTAGGAAATTACTATTTTGTAGGGATTGTTGTATATATATATATATTGTATGTTTGCGTAATATAGTTATGTTAAGTAGTATTCGTTTGGTCTAACTCCTAAACGGTATATTTTCACCCTTCCGGCATCACTCTTATTTTAATATTTAATCACTTATTCCCCTAAATTCATGTTTGCTAGTCATTACTCCCTTTAGAACATAAATTGAATTAATTAATTATCTTCCCTTTTGTGATTAATTTATTTCAACTGTTCTTACTTATTCAAGTACATTTGTTGAGTAGGTTTTTGTGGGGATAATTATTGCCGTGTTCCCAATTTGTTCCTTTATTTGATAATAACTTGGGGTAGGTTTCACTCCCCAGGTATAAAGGATATTGGGATCGCGACAGTTGTTCCCCCGCTTCAGTTCTAAGGGGTGTTAACCTATCCGTACTTTGGCAGGATAACTTTTGTATGGCAGGTGAGGTACAGGGGATAGACACACCCAGAAATCTAAAAGAGGAGACATAGTCAATGGTGTTGTTACCTATATTAAAGGCTGTGTTTGCGTTTACCAACTTGTTCGTTGAATACCTTAGTTTTCTCAGTGGAAATTCGAAAACCGAGGTTCTCAAAGGTTGTATGCCCACTGTTAGGAACCCACTGTATTTGGTAGTGCAAGTTTGGAACAAATTGAATGTACAGTTGCCAGCAAAAAGTCTTCCCACAACTTGCTACACAGGGCTGTGGGAGAACTTTTGCTAACAACAGTACCTTTACTAAACGTTTCATGTTCACTGTACAGGTGTCATGTCTTATATTATGCACAACAGGAGTGTAAGTTTCATGACAAGTTCTCTGTGTGCTTACTGTATTATTGCAGGTATTATTGTATTATTTTATTGTAAGTTATCTTCTTCACTGTTACATGTGTAAGTCTTGTAAGCTTGCCTTGTAGTTTTAGCTGGCCAGTTAAATCAGTATGTTAGTGTTATGACGAATTAACCGGCAATGAGCATCTGTCCTTTTACGAGAGAATATAGAAGATTATTCACTAAGTTCCTTTATACAATTAATCATTTATTTAAGTTAAGGGAACAGCGAATTCACCACTTAGATAAGTGACTCATCAAAGTGACACTTCACAAGTTCAAGCAATTATTACTTAGCACTTCTGTTGAATTTAGTCAACAGTGTACATTAACTACTGAATTCTTCCACTACCTCTTCTAACTTGCAACTAACGTGTGATCCGACGTTTATGTCCACAGAGGTTCTAGATACAACTATGTACGCGGTAAGACTGGTCTTAACCATCCTAGTGTAGGAATTTGCCCTAGGTGTACGCGGGTAGAAGAGTGTTTGTTACTATGCTCCATTTCTTACTTTTTTCTTTTTTGTACATAAGACATGTAAATATTAAAGCAAAATAAAAGTAATGTGTCTACCTGTTTAAAATTTTGTTTCTATTAACACTGGATTATCTTTTAATATACTTTATCCTATAAATGTGACCTTAACTGACCTATAACTACAAGCTTGTCCATATGGTTATTTGATGTAAAGTTTTCAGGGGAACTTGTTGCCTGTGTGTTAGGTCACTGTCATGTTTTGGGGTGAAAATCATTAGTATTTTCAGGAATCCAGTGCTTTGGAGGCCTTTACGTATTTCAGAAAGAAGTAATCGTAACACCATGGTTCATGGTGGCTTTAGAACATACACGAATGTCATTAGCGTAGGTAATGGACTGTGCAGGGTCGGACTAAGTACTCCAGTGTCAGCTTGAATATGACACTGGACAATGTGGAACAGCTTGCCAAAAATAGGAAAAAATATGTGAGCATTTGTAGGACTATGAGCTGGAAAATTGTGGGAGCATTTTATCTCTGCGTTAGCGTAATAAGCATGAAGCTGACAACACTTCACACCAGAACGACAGTAGCAAAAGGGACCATAAAACAGGTGATCTGATGCCGTGTTGGAGTATACAATGAACAAACGTTTGGTCTGCAAATACAGCGCTGTGGAATGTGTGTTGTTGCATATGTCTATGTATTTACATAATATTAATATGTATGCTGTATGTTCATTTTGTATCAATCACCATTGTAAGAGCAGTTTTCGATAACGCAAACATGAAAGATGTATATCCTTTGTAATAAATATACATTTTTTTGATGGAAGTGAATTATATTGGTTCTATATAATTTTTAATATTTTGTGATCATATAATATAATATGCTTATTTGAAGAAGTTTTGAGTTTTAAATATTCTAATTGTAAAAGATGTACGATATTTCTTTGTTTACATTTTGGTGTCAGCTTCCTCCGTGGAGATGTGAGACCAGGAAAGTGACTGTGATCTTGTTCCATACCATTGCACAGTAGCGGTCAAAAGTAATCACCGACTCCAACCATTAATGCCTGTACCTGACTGGGTCCTTTCTGCCCTGTGTCATGTGGGATGGAGAGGAGGAATGGTCAACTTGGGGTGTGTGGGAGGGTGGTATATGATATAAGTTTCTCATCAAAGAGGGAGGGGATTGAAGAAAGTAGGGAAATTCATGAAAGAAGGAAAGGAAGGATAGATATATTTTTTTCATGTAATTATCTCTGGTTTACATGCTTGAAAGAGTAATAGATAAGGACCCTTATTTATCTAGATTTTGCCAAGGCATTTGACAGTGTACCCAATAAAAGGCTGAAAATTAAACTGGAAGGGTACAGGATTCGGGGAAATGTCCTGGCGTGGGTAGAGGACTTTCTACAGGACCGGAAGCAGTGTGTGGTGGTTAATGGCACGAAATCATCATCTGTATCCGTAACAAGCGGGGTACCACAGGGCAGTGTATTGGGCCCGCTGCTGTTTGTTTGCTTCATAAATGACATGCCTGAAGCTGTACATTCCTCCATATAAATGTTTGCGGGAAATTAAGAACCAAGGGGATTGTGAAGAGCTGCAATGGGGTCTTTGTGAGCTTCAAGAATGGTTGAAGAAATGACTGCTGAGATTAAATGTCACGAAGTGTAAGAGGATGCACCTGGGACGTACCAATGGTAAGGAGGCGTATCATATGTCCCAACGGGACGAAGAGACTGCATTAAACGAGACTGAATGTGAAAAGGACATAGGTGTGTACGTTGACAATGAATTGAAGTTCTCGGGCCATTGCGAGAAGAAGGTAAACCAGGCAACTAAGTTATTAGGTCTTATAAGAAGGTTGTTCAGATATCTAGATGGTCCGTCCTTCGTAACAATCTTCAAGAGTGAAGTGCTTACCCGCCTGGAGTACTATCATCCCGTCTGGTACCCGAGATATGCTAGGGACTGTCAGCTGATTGAAAATGTCCAAAGGAAGGCCGTCCTTCGTAACAATCTTCAAGAGTGAAGTGCTTACCCGCCTGGAGTACTATCATCCCGTCTGGTACCCGAGATATGCTAGGGACTGTCAGCTGATTGAAAATGTCCAAAGGAAGGCCAGGAGATTGGTGCCTGCACTGCGGCACCTCAGCTACCCGGAGAGACTGGAGCGCCTGAACTTGCCTAGCTTGTACTTCAGACGGGCAAGGGGAGATCTGATTGAGGTGAACAAGCATCTCAAGAGGGCACTACTCAGTCGAGTGTCCTTACCTGGAGCTGGCGGACACTGGCCCCACAAGGGGACACAGCTCAAGGTTAAAGGAGCCTCAAGCCCGGATAAATGTGAGAGGTAACTTTTTCGGAGTGAGAGTTATGAACTCTTGGAACAATTTTCCAGAGAGTGTGGTGACGGCATCGAGTGTGAGCTCTTTCAAGGCCTGACTTGACCAACACTGGAGCAGTTTCAGATACATTCAGGAGCCGGTGAATGCCCAGTACTTGCCTACAGTGCGTAACAGAAACGTAACCGATCGTCCAAGCGATATGGCACTTATGTGGTGAGGAGTAGCATACTCCCCACCATATAAGTGCTCTCTCTCTCTCTCTCTCTCTCTCTCTCTCTCTCTCTCTCTCTCTCTCTCTCTCTCTCTCTCTATATATATATATATATATATATATATATATATATATATATATATATATATATATATATATAAAAGAAAGAAGTATGCATGTGTGTGTGTCCGCACGAGAATCGCGGAAACTACTTTACCGATTTATAGTGATGATGGATGTTGTTATATGTAGTGATGATGGGTGGTGTTACATGTAGTGATGATGGATGGTGTTATATGTAGTGATGATGAATGATGTTATATGTAGTGATGATGAATGATGTAATATGTAGTGATGATGGATGTTGTTATATGTAGTGATGATGGGTGGTGTTATATGTAGTGATGATGGATGATGTTTCATGGTGTGATTGGAGATGTTCGGGTTCTAACTACAGGAGCGAACATAAACACCTGTAGAGTTTTGTAGGTTCTTATTAAAGGAAATATACAGGAGTGCGCTCACAAGCGCGGATAGTCCTGACACTCTTATATGGGTCAACTGACCTCTCTCTGACCTCTCAGGCGACATGTGGTAAGTGGTACATTAGCAGCTTTCAGATGTCGCCAGGCACATTTATCTAAGCGTGTGGTGACATGAAACATGGGCATTGCCACACGCTACTGACTAGAAAAGTAATGTATATAAATGGGGTACATACATAGTATACATACAGCGTACATAATATACATACACGTCCCCCCAATACGCTCATAGCAAGGTCTTGAGCGGACCGTTTCG
>NW_024716703.1:9120899-9365908 GCF_018991925.1 Homarus americanus
AGGTGATAGTTTGTAAGGTTTTTCAATCTAGTTGCAGGTTGGTTATTTGTCTATCGTACGCGTTAATTCGAATATGTTTGATTTTTACATCATTGCATTAGAGGTTTGTGGATACTTTTGGGTTTGAAAAAAGCAACTGTAAATATTAAAAAGGGACTGGCAATGGCACAACCTGTTAAAATCAATTTATTGAATTGGATTATTCGACTACTAACTGGTTCATAATATGCTATTGTTTTACAACTCAATGCGCTACAAATTATGCCGATATTTTTGCTGGTCACATACGTCTCCACTTTCTTCAGTTAGTCACTTTGAGACTTGTCCCTTTCAGTTATGATGTTGCTCTGATGGTTGTTTTGTGATGTGAGCTGCTGCATCATTGGATACCTTGGACCTGTCAGCTTCGATCCTGTCTCGGCTTTTCTCCTTTTTCTTTTCTCTGATCTTGCTCTTCAGTCGACCATAGCCTTGAACTCGTGTCTTGACATCGCTTATAATCACTATCTTCTTCATTTTGTCATCCACTGCTCGTACACTTTGCATGACATCCTCTCCATCTCCTCATACTCTTTGACCTCATCTTCTCAGTTTCCTCTCTTCCTCGGCCTTTTTGCCCTCTTGCTTCCCTTTTCCTCTCTTCTTTCAGCTTGGCAGTCTAATTTTGTCAAGCGCCATCAATGCAGCCCTCAACCGGTTTCCTCTGGGCTGCCAGGATTTTTCTCGTTCGTTGCACTGCTGTCGTCTGCCATCAAACACTTCTCCTTCATCTTCAGCTTCCGTTCTTCGTTTCTTCCTTTTCTGTTTCTGTCATTTTCATCTCATCGTCTCCTCCTCATCCTCCACAGGTCGTCTCTCATTTTCACCCTGATTTCAGGAATAGTGGGGACAGTGGCCTTCTATACACATCAAGTACTTCTCAGTGTCACCTTGTTGGTGGCATCCATATATCAAAGCATTTGTTCTTTCCTTAACCTCTCGTTTTCTGCTTCATAGCCAGGGCACTTCTTCTTGTCAGTGGCTTTGTTAGATGGCAGAGCATCGAACCCAGGCTTTTATCGTTACCCTCAAGAGTTGGTGTTGTTGCTAATCAGGTCGACCCGTCTGTGTGGAGCCTTTTGGTTTAAAAACAGCACAGAAAAAACAACTTTCAGCGCTAATATCACCAATTGTTGAACAATATTTTAAAATGCGGACTGAGTTTTTGTCGCTTTACTAAGTGTTTCGCGGTGGTGAATTCGTTGATCGGTCCTGGGATATTGCCAGCGGAACTCGTGGAATAAATTGAAGGTATTCCTGTCCAGGAGCATCAAGCAAACTCTGTAAATGTTACATTGTCCTTCAATTGGTACATATGAGGTTTGTGTGTTCCATGAGCGGAATGTCTGTTCGTCCTCAGAAT
This sequence comes from Homarus americanus, assembly GCF_018991925.1. Taxonomy (NCBI): domain Eukaryota; kingdom Metazoa; phylum Arthropoda; class Malacostraca; order Decapoda; family Nephropidae; genus Homarus; species Homarus americanus. Next base: position 9,122,302 of record NW_024716703.1, read on the forward strand.
CTATCATGCTGGGTATTATGGCTGGTTTTCAATATGCTTATTGGTGACTTGCATAAAAATATCGGTTGTAGCGCATTGGTTGTAAAACAATAGTATATTATGACCAGTGTACACAGTAGTCGAATAATCCAATTCAATAACTTGATTTTAACAGGTTGTGCCACATTGCCAGTCCCTTTATTATTTACAGTTTTTCGCGTTTTCATGCCGCCCAAAGTATCCTAAACCTTCTAATGCAATGATGTTAAAACTCAAACATATTCGGAATTAGCGTGGCCGATAGACAAATAATCGCAAGCAATTAGATTTTGAAAACTTTTGCCAAACTGTCACTCCCTAATATATATACTCTCACTGCGTATTTGGCCCTTGACTTGCGCCTACATACCTCACCCCTAGCTCTCTCCCCATCAATACCTCCCCAACTCTCATGTGACCCGGATATGGTCGTAGGAGGGGTGGATGATAACTGTTGACCGTGACTTTACCTCTTATATTTTAACATTAATTTACCCATCAGTATTACGAGTGAGTATTAGGTGATACTTTTATGAAATGAGGAAGGGCTGTATTATAAGATTAAGGTAGATAAATTTCTAAATTACATGGGTCACAGGACCATGCAGTGCTGTCTATGTTATTGCTTTACTATAAATATAATATGTGTTACTTATTTTAAGTTGCTATTTCTTTGATTCCTGATTTACTTTGCACAGTTTAATGAATGGTGCCCTTGGGAAAATCTCACATGGAATTGTACTAAATGTCATCCTCGTCTGTCAGCCGGAGGTAAAAAAAAATTGTCTTCATCTTTCTGGTCAGTTAACCAAACCTGTATTTCAAAATATAAGTCTAATTAATGGGCCTAGGAGTTGAGGCACTGCTGAGAGAAGAGAGTTATTCAGTAGCTGCCGTGACAGTGTGTAAGGGAGTAAAATGGTCCAAGAAACTATTCTTACACTAGACTGACGTAATATTCATCTAAATATAAAATATTTACTCTATAAAAACTGACAGGAAATAGTCACTCCAAACGTTCATTTACATCAATGTTATACAAATTCAGAAAATATATGCATGGACGTCACTACCCTGACAGAACCATAGACAAGGAAGTAATAGCACGGTATTATTTGCAGATCTTGTTCCCAATAGGAAAACGACCCAAGAGGACAAAGACAGCGTTAAGTTTTCATAGGGATAAACCAGACCAAAAGAAAACGGTCGATACATGGTGCAAGGAGAGGAAAACGGTCGGTACATGGTGCAAGGAGAGGAAAACGGTCGGTACATGGTGCAAGGAGAGGAAAACGGTCGGTACATGGTGCAAGGAGAGGAAAACGGTCGGTACATGGTGCAAGGAGAGGAAAACGGTCGGTACATGTTGCAAGGAGAGGAAAACGGTCGGTACATGGTGCAAGGAGAGGAAAACGGTCGGTACATGGTGCAAGGAGAGGAAAACGGTCGGTACATGTTGCAAGGAGAGTGTTAACGCTCATAGGAGCGTTATTGATTTGTGTGAGAGAATAAGACCCACAACGATGACGCGTAGAATATAATTCGGTCAAAACCTGTTAAAGAACAATTCACATATAACAAATGCTGTTATCTCAGGACACATAGTATGAATAATACAATCAATGTACAGTACATAGCCTATTAACATCTTAAATATAACTCACATGTTACAACTGTTGATACATCAGGAGACAATTTGTATACTGTGATCAAATACAGTACATAAATATACTTATTAAAGTTATTTAGAGTTTTTTTAGAGGATTTAATAGTTCACAATCACACTCACGTTTTAGGGTCTAGGGTTTGACCAACGAGAACTGGTGTAATACCCTCTTGGTATATGTTAGTCGAACGATGATGTTGTCTCTACTGCAGGAAGTGATAGACTGCCCTCGAGCAATTCGCAGCTGCCTGGGCCGGCGCCTATTTAAACACCTCAGCGGAATTCGTTGTCAACACTATGTCTCTCCTCTCACCCTTTCTTTCTCTCTCGTCTAGTTTATCTTATTGTGGCTATCCCTCTCTTTCTCTCTCGTCTAGTTTATCTTATTGTGGCTATCCCTCTCTTTCTCTCTCTCTTCTAGTTTATCTTACTATGGGGTAAGACTACACAACATATTCTCAACCAAAAGTAAGTACCTGTGATTATAGTATTTATCTACAATAAAGAAAAAACATAAAATTGTTTACATCAGTCCTGTCACTTAAGAGTTCCAGAACTTATTTTAAATAATTAATAAGAACATAAGAACATAAGAATGGAGGAAACTGCAGCGGGCCTATTGGCCCATACTGGGCAGTCCCGTTTACACAACCCTATTGCTCATATGAGCATCCAACCTATGTTTGAAGCAATTCAGCGTATTCGAGTTAATGATGATATTTGGTAACTTGTTCCATTCATCCACTACTCTGTTTCCAAACCAGTGTTTACCTATTTCACGCCTAAATCTAAATTTGTCTAATTTAAAACCATTGTTACGAGTTCGCTCCTGGTTGGATAATTTAGGTACCTTTGTAATGTCCTTTGTTTAGCCCTGCCTTCCACTTATACACCTCTATCAGGTCGCCCTCGCTCTCGTCTCTCGAGGAGTGCAAATTAGATCTTTAACCTGTCTCTATACTCAAGGTTCCTAATGCGGGATTAGTCTTGTCATTCTCCTCTGAATTCTTTCCAAGGATTCTATATCCATTCTGTAATACGGTGACCAGAACTGAACTGCGTAATCAGGTGTGGTCTCACAAGAGCAAGATACAGTTTTAGGATGACCTCGCTAGTCTTGTAACTAACACTCCTTTGTATGAACCCAAGTACTTTATTAGCTGTTACGAGCAAAAACGCATTGTTTACTTGGCTTAGGTTCCTACTTATCATTACTCCTAATCTCTCTCTCGCAGTCGGATTTCTCTATGGCATCGTTGTTCATCTGGTATCTGGTTTCCCTGTTTACATCTCTATACTGGTACTTTACATTTGTCGACATTGAATTTCATCTGCCATTTTTCAGACCATTCGAAAAATTTGTTTAGATCTTCCTGTAGTTTTGCGAGTCCTCGTCAGATTTGATAACGTCCTATTTTAGTGTCATCAGCAATTTACTTATGTTGCTGTCTATCGATATCTATGTCGTTTATGTATATAATAAACAATAATGGTCCGTACTGAGCCTTGGGAACTCCACTTGTGACGTTGCTCCAATGGGACTTAGTGCCGTTAATGCTCCTCGCTGTTTCCTGTCCTGTAACCACGCCCTAATCCATTTAAGGATGTCACCTTTGATGCCATGAGCTTCTACCTTTCTAATTAGTCTTTCGTGGGGACTCTGTCGAAGGCTTTGCTAAAGTCGAGATATACCACATCATAATTGTGCCCCTCGTCCACTGATTCGAAAACTGATGAAAAAGAATGTTAATAGATTAGTTAAGGCAGAACGTCCGCTTGTGAAGCCATGCTGGGAATCATTGATCAATCGGTGCTTCTCCAGGTGATTTCGAATAGAGTTTGAAATGATTGCTTCCATGTACCTACTATTGATGTTAGACTGATTGGGCGTAGTTAGAGGATAGTGATCTATCCTTCTTGAAAATCGGTATTACATTCGCTATCCTCCAGGATTCTGGTACTACACCTGTTTTAGGACATGTTAAACAACTTTGCTAAGGGCATACTAAGCTCTTCCTTACATTCCTTTAATACTCTGGCAAATATCTCATCGGGACCAGGTGACTTATTAGGCTTTAGTTTGCCTATTTGCTTACTAACATCGTTACTAGTCACTACTATCTCACTTAATTTGTTTTCTTCACTATCTCTGAATAGAGTCGGTGCCTCCAGGTATCATGTTTAAATTTTCGGTGGTGAAAACTGTTGAAAAATATTTATTCAAATTATTGCTCATTTCTCCGTCGTTATCAGTGAGCTCGCCGGAGTCTGACCGTATTGGTCCAAAAGAGCAATACATTTGGTGGCAGTGCAGTGAGATGAATAAGATAACCAGTCAGACAATCAGAAACAAATAAAACTAGCGATTCCAGTGTGGCACTTTAAGTGAATCATCAACAAACAAGCATTTAAAAAAAAAAAATAGTGGACAGTGACTATAAACACTTGCAAAACGTATACACAGAGACATAGTGATAACAAGGACATTATAAGAAGATTTGCAAACTTAGCAGTCTAGTTCACAACTACACACAGTTGAAGATTACCCCGACTGGAACCGACACCTGCCGAACCTACCCGAGTGTGGGCTGAGGTCACTGCCAGCTAACACTACATCACCGGAGTACAGGAAGGTTGTCAAGTGGTTCCAGACAAGCAACCAATCTCCTACTTAAACAACCAAGCCTCGTCGGTGAGCAACAGAGGTCAGTTCCCAGGCTGAAAGCAGCAAGAAAGAGGAGAGCCCCAGGTCAGCCCCCAGGCTGATCGCCGCAAGACCCAGGACAGCCCCAGGTCAGCCCCCAGGCTGATCGCCGCAGTTGTATTCTGACCTTACTCAGCTGTGTACTGACCTCGAGAGGAAAGGTCACGGCAGGTTTAGCTCTCGGGGATTAATTGTCAGTAATGGCTAGTGCTACTTCTGAACAGGGTTGTGCCCTTCAGAGGGCCGAGTTAGAAGGGGCCAAAGAAGAATTCTTGAGGGCCAAGGAAGAAAACAGGGGGCCAAGAAAATCTTGAAATCAAAGGGAAGTGAGAGCTGAGGATGAAGGAAGAAACAGACAAGGAAAGCCGTGTCTTACGAAAATTCAGGCGAATGGAAGGGTTGTGAGGGAGGGGCGTGCGACTGGTGGTGAGAAAAAGACACAAGGATACGACAACAACCAATAAGTGTACCAACTCTTTCCAGTCCTTTCATAGACAGGTGGACGTTAGCATAGTCAGGGACAAGGCTGAAGAAGGAAGATACAAAACCTTAATTGTTGTGATTCTAGGTACGGAACCTGGACAGAGCTTTTTATGAAGTAAAAACCAAAATAGGATGAGGTGTGTTTGCCAGGAGCTGGGGGTGGGGATATAGTTGACAGGGTGGACAATATCTTGTCTGGTAATGGGAACAAACCCATTATCTGCCTCAATTGAGGAGGCAATGATATTATTAGCCGGTGTAGGGTGAGAGCTTCTTGATAAGTTCAAGGCAGCTATAGAACGTATTAGGTCGAAGGGAGGATCCCTAACATATGTGGTGTCCTGCCTAGAAGGGAGAACGGCAATGAATGGTTGTCAAGGGGCAGTTGATACCAACGGCACGTCTTGACAGATATTGCAAGTCAACATCAGTCCCATTCATTGACAACTGGGACAACTTCTGCAGCAGAAGGGACCTTTATTACTGAGGATGGGGTGCATCTGTCCAGGGATAGGTGTAACCCTGGCTGGTTCTCAAGACGGCAGTTAAAAAATGTCGAAGTCTTTGAAACTGCTAGGAGAACTTATGAGCATGGGATGGAGGGAGACAGCAGTGGGGCCGGAGTAGAAACAAAGTGAAGGTTACAGGAAATGAGTGCTTCAAGGGTGTAATAAAACTAAATTGGGCAGAGGTTAAAACCTAAACACCACAAGAGGACTTTCAAGAACACGATAACTTAAATGTTATTTTACATAAACAGTAGAAGTATGAGAAACAAAATGGATGAAATCAAGGCGTTGGTATGTACCGAATCCCGATATAATAGCATTCACTGAAACACATGGATAAACCTATAGACACATGTGGAGTTACCTATGAATACCAAATTGCAGGTTACAAATTATTCCATATCGATAGGCAAGATTAGGAAAGAGTAATTAGCAATCTATGTCAGGATAATCAGTGTGAAATAAATAAGGACACTAAAACTGAGCAGAACCATAAAAGAATTTGGATAGAATTAATCGATTGTAGGGAAAAATTAATCACAGGAGTAATATAGACCTCCTAATCTTGATAGAGTTAATGGCGACTTATTTGAGATGAAATGAGCAGGGCTTCCATACATAGCAAAGTCTGTATAATGTAGCGTCTTTAACTTTAGCCAAATAGATTGGAATGACCTTGGGTAACTCAGAATCAGGAAGTTTTTCTTGAAACATTCCAGGACTGTTTCCTAAGCCAACTTATATGAACCCACCCGGGGTAATTATATACTCGATTTAGTTCTGTCAAACAGAAAAGCCTCATTAGAAATGTCGAGGTAGGAATAGACTTGCTATCAGCAATCACAAAGAAATTAGATTCCAGTTAGAATTTCAGAGCAGACGCAAGGAAGAATTCACTGATCCCAGATTTCAGAAGGGCAAACTTTGATAGTTTGAAGGGCAGCTGAGAAGAAGGTGTCACGCTTGGGGTGAATTACATGACCTCACACAATGTACCCCTGAAGGCGACCTCACCATACCAAGAGACCTTGCGGTTGAAGTGATGACCTGATAACTTAGCAGATCTGAGGTTGACGGGTTCCACAACAACCCAAATAATGAGTTACTTAATCATAAAAGCCAGAACATACCATACAAGACTCAGATAAAACAGCAATGACCCTAAATAGATAAATAATTATTAAAAAAATATTATTGGACAAAGGAAGGCTATGAGTAGAAGAGATAAATCGTGGTAGAGTTTACCTCCGAGATTATTATAAAATATTGGACTGTAGGGTTAAGACCGAGATAAAAAAGCAAGAGAATAATGAACTGAAGGTAGCAAGGAGGCAGAGTCAAACCCCAAAGGATACTATCAAATGTATCAAACTAAAACACGAGAACAGGCTGGGCCAATCAGTCAGACTTCCAGCGGCTAACTGATAACGCCCGGACAAATGAGCAATAATATGAATAAATATTTTCAACAGTTTTTCACCACCAGTATACAAGATACCCGAGGCACCGTCTATGCGAGATAGTGAAGACAATAAATTAAGCAAGATAGCAGTGACTAGTAACGATGTCAATAAGCAAATAGACAAACTAAGCCTAATAATAAATCACCAGGTCTGATAGAGATATTTGCCAGAGTATTAAGGAATGTAAGGGAAAATGAGTATGACCTTAGCAAAGTTGTTTTAACATGTCCTAAAAACGGGTGTAGTACCAGAATCCTGGAGGGATAGCGAATGTAATACCGATTTTCAGAAGGAGATAGATCACTGTCCTCTAACTACCGTCCAATCAGTTTAACATCAATTGTAGGCAAATTAATGGAGCAATCATTTCAAGCTTTATTCAAATCACCTGGAGAAGCATAAGTTGATCAATGATTCCCCAACATGACTACAAGTTGACTTTCTGTCTAATAATCTTATTAACATTCTTTTCATCTGTTTTTCGAATCAGTGGATCGCAGGGCGCACAATTATGATGTGGTATATCTCGATCTTTAGCAAAGCCTTCGACAGGTCCCACAGACTAATAATAAAAAGTGGGCTCGTGGCATTAAAGGAGATATTCTAAATGGATTAGGGGCGTGGTTACAGGACCAGGAAACAGCGAGTGAGCATTAACAGCACTAAATCCGATTGGAACAACGTCACTGAGTGGAGTTCCCAAGGCTCAGTACTTGGACTATTATTATTTAATTACATACATAAGCGACATGAATATTGGCGTGAACAGCAACATACGTAAATTTGCAGGCGACACTAAAATGGGGCGATGTGATGAAAACTGAAGCGAAGGACTCCGCAAAATATAGGAAGATCTAAAAAAAAAAATAATTTGAATGGTCTGAAAAAAGGCAGATGAAATTCCATGTGGACAAATCATAAAGTACTCAATATAGGTGATGTAAACAGAAACCGTATTCCTAGCAATTTTCAACATCCTGTGGCTTCCTTCATTTTTCTCCCAGAACAGACAAGCAGACTAGTGATAAAGACACAAAGAATGATACAGAAGGACAGATAAGTGGGACAAGGTTAGAATGGCAAACACATTCACATATAACATGTGCACTCTTTTATAAAACACACATACAGTCTCATACACAAACATGCACACAGGTAAACATTCACTCAAGCTAGCATGCTGAAGTGTACTTCACTAACAAGAACACGCCCCTCCTTTGACAAGCACTGCCCAACGGAAGAATGAGAAGAATAGTGAGTCATACCAATTTTAGCACTAAAATTTTAGGATTATATAAGTAAGAAACAGTATGAACAACAATGGCACCAATAAATGAAATAATTAATATAGAGAGTGTACAAATATTTCACCCGTAAAGCAGCGACCACATTAATTGTAAATAGTAAAATAACACCAATTGCGTTATATTATACTTGAGTCAAGCTCAAACACAATATATGGTTCAGAGACAATACCTCCTGTTTTTCGTGATGGTATCCCAGGTTAGACTGAGATCATTGGTCCTATCACCACTTGGAAAGGGATGACCTGCGGACCGCGATACTAATTTCAAGTCAGTTCAACATGCGGTCCAGCGCCTGTCACACATGAGGACTGGACCTGTGAAAATCTTAAATAATAAGTAAAGAACAAAACAAAATTAGCACCAGAGTATGTAAAGATTAAAGTGTATTACATTGTTATGGTTAAACAAAATGACAAAAATGAATGAAAATTCTCTTCTGCCAAGTTAAAATAAATAATACAAGTTTTGTTTAATTCAGATTCCCAACATTATTTGTAAACGTACCAATTATAACAGCTCGCCGTGAACACCCTAAATTCTTGCCATGGCTCCTTGGGGCCATGGCCCCCCCAAAGACAATGCCACTGCCAGATGAACAACGATGTTATTGAGAAATCCGACTGCGAGAAATATTTAGAGTAATGATAAGTAGGAATCTTAAGACAAATGAAGCAATGTGTGTTGCTCGAAAAAAAGGCTAATAAAAGTACTTGGGTTCATTCAAAGGTGTGTTGGTTACTACAAGACTAGCGGTCATCCTAAAACTATATCTTGCGCTTGTGAGACCTCACTTGGATTACGGTTCAATTCTGGTCACCGTATTACAGAATGGATATAGAATCCTTGGAAAGAATTCAGAGGAGAATAACAAAGGTTAATCCCGGGCATTAGGAACCTTTTTTGTACAGAGACAGGTTAAAGCATCTTAATTTGCACTCCTCGAGAGACGTGGAGTGAGGGGTGATATGATGAGGTGAACAAAGGGGACATTACAAAATTTACTCAAACTATCAACCTGGAGCGAACTCGTAACATTGGTTTTAGATGGACAAACTCGTTTATGTGCGAAAATAAGTAAGCATTGGTTGAAATAGGTAGTGGGCAAGTGGAACAAGTTGCAAATATCATCTTTAACTCGAATATGCTGGATAACTTCAAACATAGGTTGGAGCCCACTCTAATGTGAGAATTGATTTCTTAACTTATAAACAACCCTCGATATGGATTTAGACTAAAATATTGTGCATTAACTTTTGACTCTAAATCAGTAATCGCATGGAATGTTTGAGATATAACACAAATCTGCACAAGATACAGCTTGATGGAACAATGTTCATTCGGTCCCCCAATTTAGCTACATCGTCGGCCGTTGCCGTGCCAAACAAGTGCTTTTGGATAAGACCACAAAATTAAATAAAGCCCTTTTCGTCGTGCTTGAACGCATTCCTTTTGCAGGTCAACCTCAGACGCTAGTATTCTTTTCCAACAACGACGAAGCTTATGAGGTTCATGAGACAGAAAGTGTTGAAGGTCAATAGTTTATTGCAGCCATCGCCGATACATTAGGGCTGAACTGAGATCATGTAGGATGTCAATGCTGATTGTAGTCGCGCGTCGACGGTTTCCATCTGGCGGGGGAGGCTGGAGCAGTCCATTGCAACTCATACTTGATGTTCACCACGTCCTCTACTGAAAACGTCCGAGGGGTGCAACAGGCCCACCCGGCTTGAGGACGGATGTGGACACATCTCTCAACGAATGGTGCCACAACACAGTAGGAGCAACACAATGATGTTCAAGCCATTCATGTAAGAGATTACATTCGTTTTATTATCTACTTTGCAGGAACGAAACTATACAATAATCGTATGACACACTCTGCTCCATGCAGTCTGCAAGGGTGTCTATTACTACATTATCATGTGTGGGCAATAAATTTTTCGTGGGTTCTCTTAAGACGGGTCCGCATGCACGACATCTGCTATCTGTGCATTAGGCTTCCAAATTTTAATTTGATGCGCGCTGCCTGTAGCGATAATGAAAATGGACCCGAAAACTTAGCCGAGCTTGGGTTCCTTTCCGGGTTCTCTTACCGCAACAGCATCCCCTACGTCTAACACGATAGGTTTAGCTGGTTTATGCTGTGACCATCATTTCAGCGCGTGACGCTGCTAAATGTGATCGTGCTTAGCTATGAATATCCGTAAAAACACGGATTTGTTTTGCTGAAATCACCCATATTATATAAACGGGTTTCGGCGTGTCCGTAAAGTACATATCATAAGGTAGACGTTTGTCTGTACCATAGACAATGTAGTAGGGTAGTTGACCCTAGAGCTGAAATGTCGACCCATTAATAGACGCCGCGACCTGCAGCAACCAATCTTCCCATGTGTATTGCAAATCACACACAATCGGGCGATGTATCTCCAGGATCTTGCGATTGGTTCTCCTTAACAAAGGCCATTAGCCTGTGGATGATAAACTGTCACAAAAACTTTGCTTTTATTTCCATATTGCGCATATTTGTGCTACCAGCTGATTGAACTCCTGTCCATGTCAGAAGAACCTTAGGCGTTATTATATGGACATATAAGATTCATCGCAATATAGGCCACAGACTCTAGAAAAATGATCACACACACGCTAAGACGTACGAGGATCCTCACATAAATCCTCGGGAGTTGTAACAAGTCAATAGCGACTGTGTCAAACAGACGGTCTGGTGTAGAGATATTGTAGAATCGGTGCCGGTGATCTTATGGTACCCTTATGTTGAGCACATGCCAAACATTTAGCAATGTGTAATTCTATATCTCTCTCTTCATTGTGTTCCAAATACTTCTTTCTTACTTCCATAAGTATTTGTCATGCCCTTAGTGACCTGCCTGTGGAACATCATGGAACAACGTCATAATCGTTTCACACAACGTGTCAGGTACGACTATTTGGCTCTTAATACCCTCCAGGCGTCTTTTTCAACCTATGGAGTATGTTATGTCGTAATTCAAACTGACAAGGAAGAATTAATTTGAGAGTTTAACATCCTCTCCCGATTCTAGAGCAAAATGACTGCCTTTGACCATAACGGGTGCGTCGTTGCTCATCCTCCAGAGCCGAGAAAAAGAGCGAACGTTGATACAGGCATCACTGGTGGTATGTTCTAAGAACTAAGCGTGGGCGACCCAACATTCGTCCTTCGGTAAATACCTAAACTCGGGTCAAATTCCTGAATTGTCAGAAAACAGCGTGCCAATCTGCCTGATAAGTTTCTGCCATGGAACAGTTCACTTACTGCCGCATGATCCGTAGACACAGTTATCTTATATCCAAAGATAATGTCAGCAAAGCTTTTAGTGCCCACAACAGCTAACGTTTCCAAATGTGTTACTGAATAACGTGTTTCAGCATCAATAAATTTGACTTGCGAAAATATCCTCCAAACTTTCCTCTTAAATCCTTTTGCACGAGAACGGCTCCGATTCGCTATCCCAGAAGCGTCAGTACAGAGGGTGAAGGTTGAGTGTAGGAGAATGCCAGAACAGGGGCATTGGTAAGCGCCTATCTTCAATGCCGCGAAAGCTATTTTCGTCAGCATCCCAAACCGTATTGCATTTTCTTAAGCAACCTTGTTTAGGGGTGATGCCAATGTTGCATAGTTCTTAATAAAATAGCGATAATATCGATAAACCAAAGAAACTACGCGCCAGTCAGCCGATGTAGGACGCGGGAGCTGAGATACAGCTTTCACTTTATCATCTGTATGAATGCCTCACCGTCAACTACATGACCAGGAAATGGATTCTGGATTTTAAAACTCACATTTTGAAAGTTTAATCTTAAAACATGCTGTGAAAGTTTTTCCAACACTTCACGCAGTTTAATCAGATGGGTATCGCGCCCTTACTGACTGCTATTAGATCTTCGGAAATAAGCGCAGACTGTGGTACCAATCAATCCGGCAAACAGGGTGTTGATCATTCTTTGAAATGTCAGTGGGGCATTCCTGGGACAAAAGGCATCCGTAGGAACTCAAAAGTGGCCAGGGCATACTAAATGCCGTGACCTCTCGTGATTTCTCATCCAGAGTGGAATCTTATACCCACTAAGCAAATCTAAGTTGCTAAATACAGCATTATCCTTACCTAGGACTGCAATATGTCATAAGACAGGCTTAGAATTGCCTATCTGGGATCATTACATTCATTACCGCCTGAAATCAATAACAGGTCATAACCACCCATCCTTCTTTGGGACAGCGAGGAATAATGGGCTGACTAAAGGGACTTAGAATGTGTATACCATTCTCATCCAACATATCTTGCACCATATCTGAACTTCCAGCACTGGCTATGTGGTAGTCTGTAGATGGTACATAGATAGGATTTATTCCCCTCCTTTAACGATATGTGATGGGATGTTAAATCTGTCTGTCCTCCTTTGTTCCCTAGCAGAGGCTACAATATTTCTGTAGTCAGCAAGCAGCTCAAAAAGGCGTGTCTTGCCCTGAGGATGATCCATCACCTTAACATGTGGCACTGTTGATCTATCCTCTCTTGCCTAGACTGTTGGGATTAAGGTACCCATACTGGTGGGCATAGGCTGTAATTCGACATTGTTGTGATATACCACAAAATCACACAAACCAGCATCCTTTCTTCAATATCTTCTGAACGCCTGTACTATTCCAGAACTAGAACGTCTGTCAAACCACCGGGTCGTATCGTGCTTAAAGTCGACTCGCAGGCCAACCCCTTTACCTTGCACGTTTCCGGGAGACATACCAACATCGGTCCCCGCACGTCAGGTAATTCTACGAGTGGCCTTGGTGAATTCCTCATTCTGATAGTGGAGAGTACTCTTCAAAATTACGGGTGCAATCTTCCAACTCTTTCTGCTATAATCACGCTGGGAAAGTGAGGTGTTGAGGTCTTGGGTTGGCTTTGACACATTGGCCGCCTTCCTCTGAGCAGGAATGGTGGACAACACTTTCGACCCTGGCGGTGAGCAAAAGGTGTAGAATGACGCATAGCGTTGTAGGAAACACCTTTAAAAGTAATAGTATTACGTGGACGAACATCTATCTTATTCGTTCTGAGTGTTGGGGAGACCAATTAATCCGTCAGCTGGCAAAATAAGTGCTGAACCACAAAGTCGCATAGAAGGTACCGTCTTGAAAATCTAAGTGGTAACGTCACCATTCCGTCCAATACTCAGCTGCGTGCCAGAATACTCCTTCGGGTGGCGTCAGTAAGGTCTCCGCAAGGAAATCACGGTGAGGAATCTATGTTGTAACTCTGATAGGATGCTCAAAGGCCAAAACATTTGTGCATCCACCGTATCAATATCAAAAGAGCCTATCTGATATCATTCCTTAACACAGACCTTACTTCACTTTACTTAGCGCCGATAATAATGAAGGCTGCTGAAGTGTTGTGGGAAGTAGGCACCAATGTACCTACCTTACCCCTCAACACCATGTCACCACTCATCTGTGTTGAAGATGCTGGGCTCGGTGGAGTGCCACACCATCATCGTGGAATTTTTGGCTAGGTGCAGGCAATGGTTTTAACCTCCTCCGTGTACGACCTTGGCTACTGCTTAGCACCTGTGGGGGAATGGGTGTTCTCTGGTACTTTAACACACCACCTTGAAGCTGATAACAATCACATCGATCAAATGGCCCACCTCTAATTACAGTGGGTACGCAGAGATCGACGTTGTTTATAACTCCAGTGTTGATGTGCCGTCAGAGCCAACGGTGTCATTCACGCACTATCTGGGGGAGACGCCGTAGTCTGGGAAATTACGCACCATCAAAAGATCCCATCACCTTCGGAGAAGAAGCTTGTTTGCGTAATCCACCATATCAGTGGGCAGGACAAACTCCACTTCCTGTGCCGGCCGTAGATCGGACGACGAACCACTAATAGGGAAGCTTCAAAATCAACTCGATTAGTGTTTCCCATTTTGTCGGTGACATCTTCCATCATCTTCGTACCATCTCAGATTCCGGGAAGGTCGCCTCCATGTCTTGACTCACTTCTTCCGGCAGTGTCAATAGCCACCATAGGTGGTTACGTTTGAACCACCGGGCACTTGATCAGCCATCTGAACCTGCTGCAGATGGCCCAGTGAACGCACTCAAATATTCCAATAAAGTTGCGCCTATACTTCTCATAGTCAGGGCCGTTGGGCCCTTACGCATTTTAAATGCGTGCTAACAAACAATCCATGAGGAATGTGAGATACACAAACGCTTTTTATCATGATCATCAGTAATTTTACATTGTGCATAGTGTCTCCACACGCGGATGAAGTGTGTAACACGATAATCATCTTGACCAGTAAAATCACGTGCGTGGTCAGCACGTAAGCATCTGTAAACACATTATCTGGGTTAGTCGACGTGGGAGCGTTATTGCGTGAAGTGTTAGAATAAGCCATGTTAGCGTTAGATGTACAACAAGCTACTATGTTTAATTCTAACAGAAGGCTCAGTTATTGGGCGGGGTAATGCTAGGTTAACCGACACACCTAAACGCTCAGAGTCGTGTAAAGGCCTGGGACTTAGGGATAGAAATCCCTTACCAGACTAATAAGGATCTTAATAAAGGAAAGTCAAGGACCATGGTTTTCTGAGGAATAACAAACAACCGTTTGAGATACACATCTCTTTACTATAAAAAATATAACACAAAACTCTGACACCACTCAACAAACATCAAATAACAATTACGGGAGTCTAACAATTAATGCAGTAAACAGTTAATGGCGTCAGCAATTAATAGAATCAAACAATTAATGGAATCAAGCAATTCATGGAATCAAACAATTAATGGGATTTAACAACTGATAGAATCAAACAATAAAAGGGAGTCAGTAATTAAAGGAATCAAACAACAAAAGAATCAAACAATGAACAGATATTTCCTACGGCAGTGGCCCTGGGGGAAGGTCCCAGAACAGGCTTCCTCACTCGAGCGACAGCGGCCGATGTCTTGATACAGTAGACGAAACACCGGGGCACAGACGGTGGAGAGGAGCTGGCAGCAGTGGCGGCTGCGGTAATGGTTTGGGGTAGGTGTCCAGAGATTAACAGACGAATTGTGAAGGTCTGGGAAAACAGGCCACGAGTCCAGGACCTATGATGAGATCACAGCCAGAATTTGACGAACAGCGAGGAAAGATAGTGACTGTATGACGGCTGGGGTGAATCTGCCGGTGACACAGGTAGCAGCGAACCTCTTCACCTCCGTCCAACCCCCACCCCAAGTGGGGGTTGCGCCAACAAACAAGAGAGTTAGCAGCGGTAACGAGCAGGAAGATCGTTGCAGCCCTTACAGTAGGATTAGGAACTACCTGTGAATGTCCAGGTTAGGTACTATACAGAAACTTCTAGCTGTGTTTCCTGCTTAAATCCTAATTTAACCTCTGCAGTAGATACTTGACGTTCATCCTCTATTTGTGATTCCTCAGCAAAAAGTTCTGCCAGGTCAGTAAGGTCCTAAGACCACAACTTTGAAAACTTTGAAAATTTATCTATGAAGTTTCATTTGGGTCAGACAATGATTAACAGAAAGAGCAAAATACTTGCCTCTCATGTACAGGATATGATAAAAGTTATAGTTAATATAATTATAGTATCATTAATTGAACAGGTAAGAAATAACTACTGTAAATTATATTACGTCAGTGTACACTAAAATACGTAAGACACTTGTTTCAATAACATAACCTATCCGATGACCTATCAATGTGGAGTTATGTCTCGAACATGTAAATGTGTGTATAAAATATGTTACTTTTTAAATACTTAATACAGTAGTTATGGCTTTTGTATAGAAAACGCGATCCGCCCAGCTGCTTCTTCTGGTGTGGTGGGTGTAGTCAGGGGGTGTCCTTCACCCTCAATCTTCCCTCCCACTTTGAGTAGGCCCACGCCGCTGTGCTGCATATCCCTGGTTGCCTAGGAACAATGAGACGCGCTGCAATGATGAACGTTGGGTGAGACCACTTCACGACAGGGAAATACCTCCACAGTATGATCAGGTGCTGCTGAGTAAGACGAATTAGGTCCTCTGGTCGCTGATACGATGTCGCCTCTTCTGTGTGCCAAACCTTCTGCAATCCTGTATATATGGAGGACTGTCTAATGACACCGGAAATACTGCAATCAATGATAGTGAAACCACAAAAGCCGTCCAGACACTTGTGAAAGGTCTCTTTGTTAGTAAACCCCGAAAGTTGTTGGGAATGTCTGCAACACAGTACACAACTGGCACAGGGGAAAAATGCTGACAAGACGCTTTCCTAACCGCCCTCACTTGTCGCTAACAGGGATATCACCAACTAGCCGTATGGCAATAAGTCAACAATAACTCAGTTATCGGTTATTTGAATAATTATGCACCTTCTCTGGGCGGCAGAATGAGAAACACTCAATTACAATCGTCTCAATACGGGATATAACACTACACTCGTATACGTCATGTAACACGTCACTGTTTTTTTTTCTTGTTTCACAGAATACTGACGTCTTGGTATGTAGACTAATATATATCGTCACCTCTGTAGCTGCCTCCATATGAACCGGTTGGTTAATTCAAAGTTAACCAGGTTGGTACATTTATATTATATTGGGTTTTAGTAACGAAACCAATTGAAGTTTCTGCTTTTTATTAAAAATATTGTTTATATAATTCCTGAGTGTAGATCAACCGTAACTTCCACTATTTATGAGCGTGAAGAGAGAGGACGGCGGCTATGTAAATACAGTAGACCGTTTTTAATCACGTCCGTTGGATGTAAGATTGTGAGTGTGACTAGCTTGGCTGCCTGCTTATTCTGAGCTGACCCATGTGCTGACATACAGTCAATGGGCCGCGCCCAAGGGAGCACCAATCACGTGATATGAGCATGACAACTCACAGCTAGTGGAAAGTTACAGGGGATGAGTTAGTATATAAATCAAATGTAAAGAGCCCATTTATATAATACTTCCGTTGATGAGACAGGGGCCGTTACAAGTTACCTCTACCACTCTCACAGCTTGAGCTGTGGCACGATATACTATATCTCTCAGTGAAAACACGAAAAGAGTCAATCTCTCAAATTGTTATTCCTACATCATTAAAGGAAAACATCCTCACCCTCTTCCATGATGGGCATCCAGGGCGAGACAGATATCTAACAGAAATTAGACAAAAATATTATTGGAAAACTATGAGGACCGACATAGAGCATCACATTGCTAAATGTTTATATTGTGCAAACCACAAGGGAACAACGATGGATCCCGCTCCAATCTTAGAATACCCGACGCCGGAACGTCCATGGAATACAGTTGCGATCGATTTATTGCAACTACCAAAAAGCCACTTCTCTAGATTTGTGGTACAATTGCACAACAAGTCTGCCGAATCAGTGGCTCATGCATTAGTCACTTATCTTATCTGTCCTTTTTCTACACCCAGAGTGATACTCTCAGATAGCGGGGTAGACTTTAAGAATCAACTCTTAACAGCAATATGTCAGCTGAACGACATCACCTAACCTTCACAACCCCCTACCATCCATCTTCAAATGGGTTGGTCGAGCGTACAAACAGAAAAATTCTTGAGATTCTCCGACACGTGGTGAACCCACTGCATAGTTCGTAGGAGGACTGGCTTCCACAAGTTGCAGCATCTATCAATGCATCTATAAATAGCTTTACAGGCAAATCGCCATATTACTAGCAGGAACCCCAGAACCTATGTACAACATGAATGGCTATGCCAAGAAGCAAATCAATGTTTTCACAAGCATCCATGGAAAAGTAAGAAAACATTTAGCAGCCTCACGTGCTGAAATGATCTGCAAGCAACTTAAAAAAGGTGAGCCTATAACTCTAGAAATAGGAGTTAAAGTAATAAAAAGCGCCGGAACGCATATCAAAACTCTCGCCTAAATTCACAGGTCCGTACGTGATTAGAGCGAAAGAACATGGAATTAAATTCCAAGTAGTTGAGCCAACGACAAATGTAACAGATATAGTATTTGTAGATAGAATGAAAAGTCAGCAGAGACTTAGTAGGGACCCCATAATGTCAGTCAAGAACATCCTACTTCTACTACAACAGGTGCTCAACAAAATATAACGATAGACAATACATATCGTCAAAAACTATGATCAGCGAACAAAAATCGTTAATTATCCTCGCCTCTTTCAGACATGGCTTGGATATCACTACTCCTGTTGGTCTGGAGCGCGGTGATAACATCTGCATCCCCAGCAGATGTAGTCAAACCCGGAGCCTTAGTTGCCCCACTAGGCAAAGTACTTGTAGTATAAGACGTTGTAACTGTCAAGTACGAGCTCCACGATCAAATGTGCATGCCAGTGCACCTGAGGTCAATAGCTGTCCACATTGAAACAGCTATGCAAACCTGCAAGATCTCCAACAACAATCTATAATCTCTACAACACTCAGACAGACCATCTCACTTCAGAACGACTGTATGAATAGTCTACTCAAACGAGTGAATCACTTATAGGGAAAGCTCTCTATATCTCCTGAAGACATAGGGAAAAATGTACATTCTTAGTGGCGTCAAAAACGTGGTTTGTTTAATTTTGTTGGTTTAATAAGTAACACCTTGTTTGGTACGGCAACCGCCGAAGTTGTAGCAAAACTTGGGAATTGAGTGAATGCAGATTCAGAAGCGGTTAGAAAACAAAATAGGGCCATTAAACAGTCCTATAATGCAGTACAACCTCTGACCTCTCACATGAATGCTAGTGTTGACAAAACTAATCAACTAACACGTGTTTTCCAGGGATTCACAAGGTCAGAATCTACACTGGAATAGCTACTCTGCTTTAAAGAATATTTGCATGCAGCTGAAGCCTCCTTTAGAGCTTTCATAGACACTATCAGTGGGTTTATAGCTGATCTAGTGAATGCAGGTTTAGGTCGTGCAGATACACAACTGTTGCCGGTTGGTCAACTTATTGCCGCTTTACATATAGCTGAAACTAAATATCATTTAACTCCTATCTTTCAGGAGCATGAAATGGAATATTATTACCCATTATTAGAGGCAACCTTGACACATAAGGAAATACTAATACACATTCCACTAAAATCACCCAAAAAATTGATGCATGGCACTTGGAACCATTTCCATTGAAAGCGGATGGCGATTTTTTAACTCTGAACAAACAAACTGAACTAACAGTAGTATCAAAGGATTTTTCATTCGTTGCTGTGACTAAGCATGCAGTCCTAAATCATTGTAAGTAAACATGTTTACACTTACATGTATGTCCTTTGTATGCTTTCGCTTTCACATGGGCTGCAGAGGCTACATGTGAATTAGCTATAGTACAAACTAATACCACTTAAGTTAGTGTTTCACGCACATGTCAATAATGTGCAATATTTTTATTCACCAATCAAACCAGTGTGATACTTATATGCCAAGATGTAGGTAAGCATTTAGTAGTGGAAGGTTATCACATAGCACCAAACTATTGTGAAATTAGCAGTAATGCAATCACAACATTGCCTACTCGCCACCATCTTGCATTTGTCACAAACATTACTTCTGAACTGGTACCCATACCATTTTTCCTGAATATAAATTTCAGCAGTCTTTATATTGTATCTGATAAGCTTAAACTTCTATCTTACATTAATGAGACACAGTTTGCTGACTTACAGGATTTTCTTCCTTTAAATTTATCTTCCGGTATAATCCTACCTGATTTCATTATACCTACCATCATATTTATCAATTCCTTGATTGTTTTGATAATTTTTTACAGAAAGATTTTTTCTAGGTACACAATAATTTCTAAGAGGACTTATCAGAAGGAATTGCAAAAGCATGTGCAAGAAGAAAAAAGTTTAGCTCAAGGTCTCATTTGGAGGTGGCCGAGAGGTGCAATAGCACCTTTACATTGTACAAAAATTCACCCAAATGGGTAATACCTAAATGTATAAGCCCAAATTATTCACTAAGTTATTCAACCATGCCTCAGTTGTTGACATTATACACCGCTGAGGTTGTAGTTCCTTCAGAGGGAGGGCAAGGTCAACTCACTAAGCACAACAGTTATCTGACGTGTTTTCCTCTCTATCACTCTCAGAGGGCAGACGGGGTCAACCAAACCCTAACACCTCGCCCGCATCCCACACCCTGCAATAGTCAGACCTCAGTGATAGTGACAGTAATAGTAATGTTTCTATGGGAAACACCAGCCGGAGTTAACACCAACGCCAAGGGCAGCGAGATTCCCTTCGCCATCCACCTCTCTGCCAACCAACCTAGTAAATTGCATCTGCACTTCCCCAAGGACTCATTGAAAACCATAGAGGAACGGTTTAATTGGACAACAAAGTATTGGAGACAACACGGTCTCACCATTCAATTCCGAAAAGATAAGAACCGTAACTTTATCAAGTGTCAGACACCTGAGGTCTATAAACATAGTACTGTTGGATTTGACAGGTTGTCCTCGTGTCTCCTCCTGCTGATGCAGTGGAATGCTGCCACATCCAACTTAAACAGTTTCCCCTGTACGCTGAAGTTGAAGATGCTCGTAACTTTAATCCACGTATACTCACACTACCGAGGGAAGACCCCACAAGCAGCTGTCATAGTTAAATGGAAGGGAGGGTGCCCAACCACTGTTGAGGCCCACCCAGTCCTCCCTCCACTGTACGCAAAATCTATTACCCAGGGCCTGCTTTTTGTGTCATCTGCTCCCATTGGGGTCACACCTTCACCGCCTGCTGCCGACGTGATTGTCCCAGATGTCGTTTGTGTTCACGTAACCATCACTCTTCCGTTTGTGCCCAAAAAATCAAATACCACCTCAATGGGGGTGGTGTGGGCTATTGTTGACCTAGGTGTTGTAATTGTGGTGGCTGGCACAATGCTGACTCACAACAAAGCCCCAAACGTCCGTCTGTCCCTGGAGAAAAATCTCCCTGAAGGCTGCGTCAACCTCAACCTCTCCCCCAGCCTACAGAACCACATCCCTCTGCGTCCCCTCTGTCTCCAGCAACGCATTCTTCAACAACACCTGCCCCTGCCTGGCCTCACCTGGCTTCACCACAGCAGTCCCGGCCGTCTCCTAATTCAACTACTACTGGGCCTCCTCTCCGTCTCTACTCTGACGCTGTCAGGCCTTGTGCTCCACGGTGCCCCCCACAAACCCTTCCGGTGACACGACACAGATCATATCCCTCACGCATGTGCCCGTATTGAAAGACTCTTTGATACCTCTGTACCGCCATCTCCAACCTACAGACATCCTGCCTCCAGCTGCCATCCAGTCACCCCCTCTTCTGGTTTGACACAACCTGGTAGCCCCTGTGTGCCTCATGTACGGATCTCCACCGCCGCCTGGCACCACTGCTGGCGTCCACGTACCGAGCCTGCCCGTGCCCGGCTGCCCCGTCCACACCGCGCGCTCATGGAACCGAGGACACCACCCCCGGCTTCCCGTCCCCCACTGGCATGCCGGCACCTGGGGCCCATCCACTCCAGTTCTCCACATCAATTGACCACCGTGCGGACATGCTAGTGGACTACTTATCTACGCCAAGAAGGACGTCCTCTACCAACCTCTCGACGTCCCCCTTGTAGTCGACACTACCGACGTAAACGCCATCTCAATCACACTAAAAGGTATGTCCCTCAATATTGTTAATGCCTATGGCCTGGCACTTGACATTATTTGGGACCAGCCACGCTTTGCCTTAAACAGATAAATTGTACCGAAAATTTTCCCCCCACACACTCATCATTCTGACACTTTATGTAACTTGCTGACAAAACCCATGACCCTTCAGAATTTTACGCCCTGAATGCATGAGTCATAAAGCGAAGCATGAACTCCGCATGCTTCCCAGATGGGCGCTGTAAACGCTTCTGTGCTTCACTTTGCTCAAGATGTAAGGGGGTGCCCAATAAACTAGCCCCCTCGGGGGCAATCTAAAAAAAATCTAATCATCCCCTCAACTTTCTCACGTCATATAGACAGGAGAGAGAAGACTTATCACTATTCACCGAGCGAATACTGCATGCGTTCTGGGTATCACGTTCTATCTACAGGAGCGAACACAAACACCTGTAGAGTTTTCGTAGGTTCTATTTCCTGGATAAACAGAGATACACAAGCGAGGTATGCCCTGCCTGTCTGGGGAAGTCAACCATTTTAGGTGACATGTGGCAAGAGCACATTAGCAGCTTCCATATGTCGCCAGGCACATTATTTAAGGTGTGATATAAAATACATTTGCCACATCGCCAGTTAGCTAATGCTGAATAAATAATGTATATAAATGGAGTACATACATAATATACATACACCTCTGTATACGCTCATAGCAAAGTCTTGAGCTTTCGACCTTTTTTCGATCCGTTTGAGCTGCCGAGGGACTTGGATCAATGGGAAGGGTATGGACCTCAACACTGGTGGCGGGTCAGCAGAAGGCGTTACGGGGCGGAGAAACGCGGTTCTCCACCAATAATACTCCACCACTGGGCAATCAAGACTCAGAACTCTGCGGATTCCATCGAGACCCATGACTACGCCCACTTTGTCCCAACGTAGGGAGGTCGGGTCCTGAACACGGACTTGGGTGCCAACACTCAACTTGGGTAGAGGACGGGCGTGGTCGTTGTAGCGGGCGACGACATCATAAACTCGTTCGGCGGCTCGGCGATCACAATCCTCTGTCTTGGCCTGCCACTCCTTGGAGAAGGATTGAGGGTGAGCAGGGACACAAGAACGAAGGGGGCGTCCATACAAGACCTGGGCAGGGGAGCGTCCGGTGTAGTTAGGTGTGTTGCGGAGTTCAAGAAGACCCTGGTCGAAGGCCTCGCAGTCAATATTCCCAGATGAGGCTCTTCAGGGATTTGACAGCAGCCTCAGCGTGACCGTTGGACTGCGGGTAATGGGGCGATGACAACACATGCTGGACTCCCCATCGGTCAAGGAACACAACAAAGTCCAGGCTTGTGAACTGGGGCCCTCCGTCGGTTCGCAGGCGCACAGGAACGCCCACGTCACGGAAGTAGTGGCGGAACTTGCTGATGGTGGCGGCAGACGTCGTGTCATTACCGCACTTGATGACAACCGGCCAACCAGAGAGACGGTCGACGATGACAAGGAAGGACTTTCCTGACACAGAGAAAAAGTCGGCCGACACAGACTCAAAGGGGCGGGTGGAGTTGTCGTCACTCATGAAGGGTTCCTGCTGCTGGCCGGGTTGTAATACTTGGCAGGGCTCACACTTACGGACAACATTGGAGATGTCGGAGTCGATGCCGGGCAAGAACACAGTCTGTCGTCCACGGTGACTGTCTTGAAGGAGAGCCAAGACGCAGGGACGTGAGGCAGCAAGGACAACTACACGTGCTCCGTACAGAACAAGGTCCCCGTCACAGTAGAGTTCATCGCAGAGTTTCCAATACGGCAGCTGGGTGTTGTGAAGGTCGTAGCGGTTGCTAGGGAATCCATTCCGCACACACTCGACGAGTCGGACGTGGGAAGGGTCATCCCGGGCCGCTGTTCGAAGGTCCTCCATTGCCTTGTCATCATCTGGTGACAGGTCCGAACGAAGGGATTGGACGGCGTGTAGAGTGACCACAGTCCTGACGGAAAGAGCGAGGTCGGCGTCGAGCACATGGTCTTCTGGAGTAGGGCGGCTGACAGGAGAGCGGGATAAGGCAACAGGGATGCAGAGCTCCTTACCGGCACGCCACACTGCTGTGTAGATGTACGCCGAGAGCTTCTCCTTCAGACGCTGGAGGCGAGGGTTCTCAACGGCGTCCAGCGTGTAGTGGTTGAGGATGGGACAAGTGGGCGATGGTCGGTCACTAGGTGAAAGTGTTGCAGGCCTATGAGGTAAAACCTACACTTGGACATCCCCAAACCACCGCCAACAACTCCAACTCAACAGTGGCGTAGCGCGTCTCGGTGTCAGAGAGGAAACGCGAGCCACACTGGACGAGCCGGAACTGCCCTCCACCATGATCCTGCAATAGGGCGTATACCACGCCGTACAAGCGTGAGGCATCTGTTTGCAGAACCGTCGGCAAGGCTGGGTCAAACGTGGCGAGGACAGGTGGACTAGACAGGGCCTGTTTCACTTGCTGGAAGGCCTTGTCGTGGTCGGGGGTCCACAGGAATGTCCTCTTGGGGCTCATCAGGGGGCGAAGTGGTTGGGCAGCTGAGGAGATGTCCGGCGAAAACTCTGCTAACTGGTTGACGACACCGACGAAGGACCTCAAGTCGGTGAGGTTAGCAGGGGTTGGGAAATCGGTGATGGCGCGGACCTTCTCCGGGTCAGCTGCAATACCATTCCCTGAGGGTGTGTACCCACAAAAGTCCACTGAAGAGCTGGCCAGAACAAACTTGTCGGCATTTAGGGTGATGCCGTGCTTCCGGCACCTGTTGAGTACCTCGTAGATATGGCAGAGGTGATCCATGTACTCCTCATCGTACACGAGTATGTCGTCGACCACTTTCACGCAGTTTGCCAGACCTTGTAGAGCCATATCACCTCGAAGGCAGAAAGCGTCTCCTGGAGCGGCGAATCCCATGGGGCCACGGCAATAACTGTAACGTCCATGCGGGGTAATGAAAGTTGTAAGTGGTCGGTCTTCTTCGGCAAGCTCTATCTGCCAGTATCCACACAGGGCGTCCATCGTCGTGAAGAAGCGCGCCTTCGGGTTGACACTGCATATAGCTGCAAAGGGCGTGGGAGAAGGGTGCTCAGGACGAGACACCTGGCTGTTGAGCTTGGAGAGGTCAGTGGTGATCCGAACAGCACCTTTGGGTTTTGCGACGACTACCATAGGGTGACACCATGGAGACGGGTCATCGCCAGCTGGTGCAATAATTTCTTGGGCGACCATGGAGTCCAGCTCGTTTTTGACCGCATCGCGGAAGGCCAGGGGGACCAGTCGAGGGGTGTAGATAGCGAAGGGCTTCGCATCGTCCCTCAACTGGATCCTCAGGGGGGGCCTACCATCTTTCTGAGAGGCTTGGATTCCAGAGTGGACTTGGTCACCAGAACGTCGCTGAATTCCTTCAGGAAGTACTTCCGAGCATCCGAAGGAGAGGTGTCACTGGCAAGAGGTAGGGGTAGGGCGACAACAGGGTAGTTGCTGCTCCCTTCGTGCACCCTTTTGGCGTGTTTTACCTCGAGAATAGGTTTAGGGAAGCCCTGGGAGATGATGGCCAACTCTTGACAATGTCTGTAGGACAGCAAAGGAGTCGGGACACCGTTATGCACATCAATCCAGGCTTGACACGTCCTGTTGCCAAAGGTGACCTGTGCTTGGAGTGAACCTAGGGCTGGGGCCATCTGTGAACCATCTGCAGTGAAGCGGAGATCCTTGGGTGGCGGTCCTAGATCACTTGGAGAGAGCCCCAAGCATTGCAAATGCTGGGGACCGATGACTGTAGCATCAGCGCCGGTGTCGGGCAACATCTGAAGACGGGATGACACACTGCCGTAGGTCATGATGACGCTGATGTGCTGGGGAACTTTGGTCCTGGGATGCGAGTGGGAGCACACCTTCCTAATATGGCTCGAGCGTTATCCAGGGTCGTCATGCTTCTGATTGGAAGACTGTGGGCGGCCCTCACTGGTGGAAGGGCGCTGCTGCTTCCGCCGACGCTGTCCCTTGGGTTTGTTGGTAGGGCAACACTTGTCGTAGTGGCCCAGACGACCGCACACATTGCACTGGACGCGTTTGGCTGGGCACCGTACTGTGAGTGACCAGTGGCCCTTACGGTCACAACTGATGCAGGTAGACTCAGCAGCAGGACACACCTGTGTTCCGTGCTGCTTACCACAGTTGTTACAAAAGGAGCCGGGCGTGGGCATGGTGGGCGAAGGAGTTGGAGTAGACTTTTTGTCCTTCTTGTACCGGGACTCAGCGAGTACAGCTGTAGGGGGAGCTCGGATTGCAGAGTTGGCACACCTGGCAGCCTCATAGGAGCGACATATCGTCAACACATCCTTAAGAGAAGAGGAAGAGTCGAGGGAGGTGAGGCGTTGGACAAGCTCCTCGTCCTTAACACCCATCAGGATCACCTGCTTCAACTGGGTCTCCTCGCACTGCTGGTGGTTACCTGGGCATATATCTACCTCTTCTGAGGCTCTCTTGAGTCGTACATAAAAGGCATCAAAAGTCTCGCCCTCCATCTGTCTGCAGCTAAACACTTCCCTCCTGCGTAGAGCTTCATTCCGCTGCCCTTTGATGTGCCGTTGTAGAATATCCAGCACCTCCTCTACAGATAACGAAGAGGTCGGAGGTACCTGCAACGTATGTTCCAAGACACGCTGAGTTTCCAAAGACAGGCACATACGCAGCTGAATAAGTTGTTTAGGCTGTGACAAACTCTGGAGATCCACCATTGTAGCATAATCAGTCCACCGTCGCCGCTATTCACGAAAAGTCTGGAAATTCACATCATGCTTCAAGATGGGCGGTGTTTGAGCAGCCGCTTTAGGTGGGGCTGGGGGACGTGAAGAAAGCATTGATGAGGTATCTGAACCAGTCAGTACCGAGGCAGTGTTAGAGCCAGGGGCTTGGTTAACAGTGAGGCGAGATATCAAAGCTTCAAACCGTGCACTGTCTTCCAATCTCCGTTGGTGGTCTCTCTTTGCCTCTGCTTGCCTTCTCTTTTCATTCTCCATAAGTCTGTTAGCTTCGTCCTCGCGCCTCTCATCCCTCATAAACTTCATTAAAGCAATTATCTCTGAAGACAATGCAGAAGATCGAGGTGAAGGGCTGTGGGATGTGGTGGGAGGAACTGGAGCGTCCTGTTCAGCCTGGTCATCCATCTCTGCCGAGCTGTCATCCGACTGACTCATCCAGGCGTTGGCTCCACGACTGAGTAAGGCACGAGACATAATTACTTCATCTGTGTACTGTGTCTTAAATCAGTGTTGACCGGTCAGCCCGTCGTATCAACAAGATCTGAGACGAAAAATTAATTAAATGCACAGATAAGTAGATTATATATATAAAATATATATCAAGGAATCGCTGCAGTCAGTGTGTTCGTACGTGTGTGTGTGTGTGCGCGTCTCTGGCAGTGTCGCTGTGAGGGGGTGGAGGCGGCAACTCACGTCTGTCGTCAGTTACCCTCTGGACGCAGTCAGAGGAGGGTGTACTGAACTCTACTCCCCACCAAATGCCCTGAACATGCCTTACACCTTGGGAATCCTTTAGAACAAGGTCACACAGTTATGGCACTAAACACACAATGCACTATACACTTCACAGGAAATCACTGTCACTGACACTGCTCAAAATTGCTATAAATTCTTTGAAGAGACGGCCATTAGTGGTGGTTGACACAGAACAGGGGTCCATAAGCCGGTCTTGCCACACACTTCACACTTCACTTGTATAATGATCCAGTAAAATGACTCACTGCGCCATGCATGTGTTCTGGGTATCAAGTTCTATCTACAGGAGCGAACACAAACACCTGTAGAGTTTTCGTAGGTTCTATTTCCTGGATAAACAGAGATACACAAGCTAGGTGGCGCTCCTTACTCTATCTGGGGGGTCAACTAGCCTTTTAGGTGACATGTGGCAAATGATACATTAGCAGCTTCCATATGTCGCCGGGCACATTAATTAAGCGTGTGGGACATGGTAACTACATTGCCACACGCTGCTAGCTAGGCTGAATAAATAATGTATATAAATGAAGCACATACATAATATACATACAGCATACATAATATACATACAAATACCTCACCCTATATGTATCTAATACACTTCCCCTGGGACAAAATACACAATATATTCTCAACCGAACCTAGTACCTGTGATTATAGTATTTTTCTTCAAGAAAAAAAAAACAGAAAAGTGTTTACATTAGTCCTGCCACTTAAGAGTTCCAGAACTTATTTAAAACGATTAATGTAATACCAAAAGACCTATTACAAGTGCAGGGAGAGGAAAATGGTCGGTACAAGGTGCAAGGAGAAGAAAGTGGTCGGTATATGGTGTAAGGAGAGGAAAATGGTCGGCACATGGTGCTAGGAGAGGAAATTAATCGGCACATGGTACAAGGGGAGAAAAGTGGTTGGTACATGGTGCAAGGAGAGGAAAATAGTTGGTGCATGGTGCAAAGAGAGGAAAGTAGTCGGTACATGGTGCAAGGGGAGGAAATGGGTTGGTACATTGTTCAAGAGATACTGGTGCAAAAAAAGAAAACACCAAAAAACAAGAGGTGATGGGATTTGTGTAAATCTGTATGTATATAAAGTGTAAGAAATATAATGCAAGGCCACAAATTATTGTACTGCTTTATTATCTACAACTTAAGGTGTCCATATAATATATCACTGTTTTATCACCAATGCTCTGTGTGCACAACATATAAGTGGAATGATGTGTACGTTTAATAAAAAAAAAAACAGACTCTGTCGCTGTCCTTACACCAATTAACATTTGGTCTCCCAGACAATCCTAATCTTCTCTGACACCGCCTCCCCCCCTCGATCTCCCCAATCGACCACGTCCTCTATAAACTTCCAGACTCCACCATATCTAATGTACAGTCGGCCAAAGATGCACTGACCCCATCCTGAGTCTCGCGCTGGCAATTTTACTACTTGGTAAAGGAAGGCTGTATGTAAAGGTGATTGTGATTGGTGGATCTGTTTTTTGCTGTATCACTGTCAGGATAAATATTAAACAAACTAAAGGTAGAATTTTTATAACAATAAACTATTCGTTGTTATTTAAGGTCAGAATCTTGTGGCAGCTGTGGCTGTAGTTGAGTTGCCAATTCATTAATATAATATTCTTCATTATTTAAGCAAATATACGAAAAATTGGAAATTTCTCATGGCCTTAAATAACAACGAATAGTTTATTATTAAAAAAATTCTGCCTTTAGTTTGTTTAATATTTATCCTGACAGTGATACAGCAAAAAACAGATCCACCAATCACAATCACCTTTACATACAGCCTTCCTTTACCAAGTTATGCCAGGTAATATTGCCAGCACGAGACCCAGGGTGGGGTCGGTGCATCTTTGGTGGACTGTAGATGAAACTTTTGAAAAAAAAATGACACATCTGAATTGCCTAGATATTTATTATTTTACAAGTAAGTTAATTATATGTCCCACAAGTTGGTCCTGGCAGCTGTACGTACCAACTAATCTAACAGAGTAACTATCTTTCCAACGTCGCCTGTGGGTTCACTCATCCCCTACTATACAAACAGGTCTCGTTTATTTCAATAACAGCACAACCAGTGTTCTGACTTACGACCTATGAACTTTTTCCATCAACGTATAGCAATAAACAAAAAAAAAGTTATTCCTCTTTGGCAAAAACGTCATTTGCGTTTGAGATAAAATGGTTAGCCTCTCTCTCTCTCTCTCTCTCTCTCTCTCTCTCACTAGTACAAATATTATACCTATTTTGTGCAATTTATAGTTATTTTTATCTTGTTCAATACAAGTTTCATCTTGCAATATTCTATTCAATCAGGTTAAGGGAATCTCTATGGGAGGTAATTGCAGTTCTCTTCTGGCAGGTCTGTTTATATTTTTTGAAGTATATGTTTATGATTAAGATTTTCAGTGGGGAAAAGGTCTGACTAGCCCAAAAGCTTTCATATAACTTTCTCTCTGGAGACTTATAGATCCCCCCCCCTCTCTCTCTCTCTGGATCTTTATTTCTTCTTTTGTCTCTCTTTTTCTAGACCCCCATGTTCTTCCTCTTTCTCTGAAGTACTTTTAGTCCCCCCCTCTCTCTCTCTCTCTCTCTCTCTCTCTCTCTCTCTCTCTCTCCTCTGAGACCATTATGTCCTTTCTCGTCACTTTCTCGTCTCTCTGTGTATCTGGAGACCTTCCTAGCATTTTGTCTTCCTCGCTCTCTCCCTTTCTCTACCTTCTCATTTTCTACCCCCCTCCCCCCACGCCGAGGAAGCAGCCCGATCATGCCCTATTTTATGGTCTCGTTACACACAATTCCTAGATAAGAGTTTCGTCTGTACGCAATATCAGGAAGACGGCTGAGTTTCCAGTATATCCACGAAGACTACTTAAATTATCTCTCCTAGACCATGATATATAAACCGTATTTGCTAATGTTCAGACTTACCGTAAACCTGATGTAATTTTGGATGTTATTTTCAATTATCTTTTGAATATACTGGTCTGGTGATCGTTATATCTCCAGTGACCAAGCAAATTAAGCGTACGAACATCTGAACCCTTGATCCGGGCCGTGATTTTCTCAATGATTATTATATTGTGTTTTTCTGATAGTCATGGTTTTTTTAATGAAAATAGTGTTCTTTTGTAGTAAATGTTGATTTGTTAATAAGATCTTAGTTTGCTGTCGGGTTTCCTAATAAATATAGTTTTCTGATAACATATGTGGTTTTTTAATGGTGATTATAAGTTTTCTAATGGTAAATGATGTTTATCTACTAGTAAATGGTGGCTTCGTAACAACTTTGTGGTGGTTTTGTAATAGTACATGGTGGTTTCTTAACAAATATATGGTGGCTCTCTGTTTCCTGTTGAAAAAACAAACACACATTCTCTTTTAATGAATAACTTGAAATTTACTATAAAAAGGTAGAAATTTATTTAATACTGGAGATTTGCTATAGAGTAAGTTAGACATTTCCAGTGACTATTACTTGTTTTTTCTATTGACTAAGTGAATGTTTTACAGAGAATGAGTGGAGTACAAGAGGGTAAATAATGCTGTCTGGTTACCTCACACCTTATTTGAATTAATAAGTAAACATCTTCAGGTTCAACAGGATATTTTTAGTTCCCAGTTCTTGCAATATAATCTTAGGTCTAACAGTATAACTTAAAAGTAGTTTTAAATTGCTGTAATGATAGACATTTCACTGAATTTTGGTTCTGTACATTGGTTTTGTATTGATAGTTTGTTCAATATATATAAAACAAATATATATATATATATATATATATACTGTATATATACTGTATATATATATATATATATATATATATATATATATATATATATATATATATTTATATATATATATATATATATATATATATATATATATATATATATATATATATATATATATATATATATATATATATATATATATATATATATACCTATATATATATATATATATATATATATATATATATATATATATATATATATATATATATATATATATATATATATATATATATATATATATATATATATATATATATATATATATATATATATATATATATATCACCATTGCTCTTATATTCAGAACAAGGCAGGAGTGAAATATAATGAAAAACGTGATATTTTCCTCGAGGGT
The DNA here is from genome assembly GCF_018991925.1 of Homarus americanus. Taxonomy (NCBI): domain Eukaryota; kingdom Metazoa; phylum Arthropoda; class Malacostraca; order Decapoda; family Nephropidae; genus Homarus; species Homarus americanus. The sequence continues at coordinate 9,153,830 of NW_024716703.1, forward strand.
CTAAGAGCTTTTGCAAACACCCTCTCTAGATCCCATCCCCACACACTTTTCTTTCCTTCCCATTTCCCCACACACTCCCCACTCCTTTCCATCTCTCCACACGCTCCCCACTCCTTCCCATCTCCCCACATACTCCTCTCTCCATCCCATCATTTCTCCACACACTCTTCTATCCTTCCCATCTCCCCACACACTTTTCTCTCCTTCCCATCTCCCCACACACTTTTCTTTCCTTGCCATCTCCCCATTTTCTCTCCTTCCCATCTCCCCACACTTTTCTCTCCTTCCCATCTCCCCACACACTTTTCTTTCCTTCCCATCTCCCCACACACTTTTCTCTCCTTCCCATCTCCCCACACACTTTTCTTTCCTTCCCATCTCCCCACACACTTTTCTCTCCTTCCCATCTTCTCACACATTCTCCACTCCTTCCCATCTTCCACTCAATCCCCACTCCTTCCCATCTTCCACTCAATCCCCACTCCTTCCCATCACTCTTCTAAGTACCAAAGTCTCCCCCTTCCCTAACCCTGCAAGGGATGCAAGGGACTCCCCAAGATAACTTGTGTTTACATGAGACATACACACGTGCTGCTCTGTTTCTTCCCACTCCATCCCCTCGCCAACATACTTCTACCTTTGGGTACACTACAGTCTCTCCTTTTCTGTCTGTCTGCCTCTTATCTCTGTTTTTTTTTCTATTTCCTTGCATGTTGTTAATTTTTTACTCTACCTAACTGTAGTTTTCTTTGTCTCTCTCCCTTTATCTGCCTGTCTACCTGTATTTATACCTTTTTGTTAGTGTCTCTTCAACTCAGTCATGCACTAAGTCTGTCTATCTCTTTATATGTCTGATTATCAGCCTATCTTTCTCTCCCACTCCTTCTCTCTTACTCTAGTTATCTGTTTATATATCTCCCATACTCACCCTCTGCTCCCCACCCCACCAGCACCTATTCTCGCTCTCACTTTTCTCCCGGGGTCACTCTCTCACTTCCTTGTCTTTCGGGATTTCTTTCATCAATATCAGTGTTCAAACACTCTGCCGGCAACCCTGGCAACAAATATGAGCACCCAATAGTGTATTGGTGAATAGGCACAGGAGAAGTCTATGAAGGGTCTCTTATATGCAGTGAAACAGGTGACAGCATATGTGGAGGGGAGACTAAAGAAATTGAAGAATAAATTGAAAGCAGCAATGAAATAGTAAGTGTTAAACCTATTTAAAAATAACAGCAATGCTGATGTTGAAGTTCTTGAAAACATCGGTGTATTTAGTGATGTAACGAGAAAAAAGAAGAAAAACAAATAGCACAACAATTAGTGCATCTGTAACAATTGGTCGCTCACCTCGAGTGAAAACACCATACCGAGGGTGATATGTGTTATGAAACATCTGCACACCATCACGGCATTAGATATGAGACAAGCGGCCGTATCAAGGAAACACGATATGCAGAATATGATGAAGGTGGGCTTTAAACGAGAGAATTATAAACAATGCCAACTCTCAGCTTCGCCACATGCAGTGTTGAGACCGCAATCCTCAGAAGACTGTTCCAAAGGCAGCGGAAATATGTACACAGCGAATACCAAGTATACACATGAAGGCTCCCAAGGACTCAGGTTCAGGAGCTTGGGTACAACTGGGCTAGAGCTCAAACGCACAGAAATGGAGGGTAGCTCCTCAGCCAATAAAGCAGAGAGGGGATTTACCGCCAAGGACCAAGAGTAAAGTAGTAAAAGGCTGGAGAGAGTACAAAACTATCAGGTCGACGGTATAACAATCAAGAACAATCACATGAGGCAAAAGAGCCCACGATTAATTAAATTTATCCAATAGAACACAGGAATACTGACAGTACGAGATGATGTGTGGTGCAAGAGTCGCTGCTGGTGCACAAAGTTAACAACAGTACGAGCAGATGTTACTATACATTATACGACTAGCAGTAACATCTTATTGGCCCGAGTAAAGTAACTTTGAAAGAAAACCTGGCGGACATTTATAGATATCTACACTATGAAGATAAACAACAAGGAGCAGTGAATTTACTGTGTACTGTACTTGTAAAGGCGTTCATAGTGAAAGTAAGGTGTGATAATAATCATGGCAAAATGAAAAATAAAAAAAAAGATCATACCCAGTAAACGTAAGTCTTTCTCTATACTGTTTATATCTTAACGTGGGAGTTAGTTTTATCTCTCTTTTCTACACTTATTCTTCAGGTGTTTTATAATCAGAATTTCCGGTGGTGAAGCTTAAAGCTGAGCTACGCTTACTATTTATTGCCACAACAAGATATATTTATGTGTATTTGAAATCGTTCCTGATGAACCCCCACCCCCCCCCTCCCAGATCCTTCTCCTCTTTCAGTAAACTCTCCAGGACATCTTATAATTGTCTTTGATATTTTTGTCAGCAGACTGCATTACTTTACAGGTGTCTACATCGTAATTAAATTTTCCGAGTCTCCGACAGTACTGACACGTCTAAAATACTGTTAATATTCTTAGAAACGTCTCTCTCTCTCTCTCTCTCTCTCTCTCCTAATTTTGTATCATCTGCGAATTTTGAGAAATCTAACGACTATCTTTTTAATACAACATTTATGAAGATAATAAAAAAAAGTGAGCGTCAAGGACAAATCCCCAGGGTATCTAACACGTTAAGATTAATAAGACAGTCCAGAATCATCGGACAGATGCCATATAACTTTATTTAAAAAAAAAAATTTTGTGGTCTATTTATACAACATTCAAGAAATTTTCATATTTTGCTTATTGTTCATTAAAACAAATGTAATAGCTGTATGAGGCAAGATGTGTTGTTGAGAAAAATAATGTTGTATTCGTTGATAGTCGTTTTCTTCCCAACTTTGAACTAGCGTATCCTTAACCAGGGTTTCTTTAAGTCCCCGAACACTGATAACAGTTATATAAAGAACAGTTCATTAATTTGGATTTCGTTTTCTAGATACTGAATTATGGCTCACTTTATCATATCTTTAATTGCTCGTTTACCAAACCCTCTAAGAAATGTTGCGCTTGTGGCATAACTGTGTTGTATTCAACTGTGAAGAATGAATTGAAAAATGCTAAGTTACGAAGCCATACTTTTGGTACTAGAAGATATCCTACAATGTTCATAGAGAGAGAGAGAGAGAGAGAGAGAGAGAGAGAGAGAGAGAGAGTAAAGATGAAGACCACCCTCCCTGTACGCTCTCCACCACACAACCCCTCCTCTCTGTATACAACACTCGTAAACAAACTGACATACATAGTGTAACAGCCTGACTCGAATACACAGGAGTTCAACTTACTCTACACCTGTAAAAGTAGAAGCTGCGTGTGCTGATTGGCTGTTCACCACGGTGACGTCAACCAGCGTCCATGACTCCCCTCCCCTCCCATAACAGACGTATCAACCTAATCTAACCTAACCTAACCTAACTTAACCTAACTAGAACTGATTTGACCATGAAACCTCTGATATCGTCAACCAAAGATAACTCAGCTACACTGATTTAAGAGGAGTGATCAGTTAGTTATCACAAAAGAAAGGAGATATCAAACTGCAGTTGAAAAGATTGTTCCATTATATACATTTGGTATATACTGACTGGTTTGTAGTTTACTCTGTGTGCCAGGATTGTACAAGCAACATCTTGATGTGCTATGGTGTGTTTCGAGTGTTGTACAGTGAACGTGTTTACTGGCTGTAACTGTCATCTCTAAGGGCATGTGAGGAGGCAGAATGGTCTATGTATAATTAACTTACATTACTATGGTTTAAGAAAATTATCCAATAGAAGAAACATATATGCAAGTTCATACTGAATATTTGTTGTGAAACTATTTATATCGGAGTGCCATAAGCCTCAACAAACAGATTATGGTAGCGAACCGTACTAATAACTCCATAACTCCAGCTACGTCAAGAAAAATAAAGACAAATTCCTGGGTGAACTCCAAAAAGTTTTGATAGTCTGTGATTCCCAGGAGGTATGTTGATACTTTTTGCATTAGGATAGGTTATGACGAGGGTGTATATTGCAGGGGCAGGGGAGAGGCTTGGTCGATTGGTTGGACTTATATCATAAATGGCCAAGGCGACAAATACATTTTCTGATTCAGTGGAGGAGGCGATGTTACTGGCTGGTGTGGGAGTCAGGCGTTGTAGGACCGCTTTGGAGAAAATTTGGAGGTAAGGAGGGATCCCTGATACGTGTGGCGTCCTAACTGGAAAAAAACTGCAGTTAATGGCAGTCCATGATAATTAGTTTCAATTATCTGGTGATAAAATATTACAAGGCGATTACATTTCCAATTAATGGGAACAGATGCTAAGGCAGAAGTACACTTCAATTGTTCGCTCGACCGCGTCCTGTTGTCTTTCTATGTTTATCGCTTCTACCGAGGAAGATACAACAAACATTAACCTAGTAACCACCAGTGGTTCATACAGTAGTTCACAGGACCTAATCAGTGAACTCCAAGCCCTGTAATCACCTGGGGTTTGATATTTCAATGAACTTTTATGTCTGGTCAAAACTATAGCCCACATATAACTATAAGACAATCATACATGGTGTCAATTCACTTGGACGATTCCCATCCGGAAGACATTTCATGCTATTTTTGCCATTCTACATAAACGATTAGGTTAGGTTAGGTTAGATTAAGCTAGGTTAAATAGCATAAAACAAACGATCGTCCAGATGGGAATCGTCCAAGTGGGGATGTAATCTCTGACACATATACACCCACCCTCCCCATACACACGCGAGTTTAACCTCCACAGACACAAGCATTCATACTTATTTGCATACTTCCACCACCCCAACAGGCACATTCACACACAGGTATACATGCGCCCTCCCCAAATCCTTCCACAAACTCCTGCTTCAAGAGTTTTCCTTTAAAAGTTCTATATTGCCAGCAACATATACTTACAAATTGGATTTATGTGAGCTAACTGTGACCTGGTTAAGGTAAAGCCAGGGCTCTGGCAGGTGCTGCTTCCCGCTAACAACGAAGAATTTAGGAGTGTGTTTAGCTCGCTGCGTGCCAGACATCCGATGACACACCACGACACAACTCACTCACTGAGCGCTCCTGTTCCACGGCCAATAGCCTTCACGATTCAGCTGGTGCAACAAACAGCCTCACTTGTTGTCCAGTACGGTACTCTTAACTATAGTTTATAAGAGTTTAAAGTTAATTTTCATAACACGGATTATGAGACTGAGCTGCGTTGTTTTCTAAAGAATATTTATAATTGTCTTTATTTATTTATTTAAGCGTACCGTACACGTGAACGTGTATGTGGATGCGTTTAAAAGTGACGAGTGAAATTTACTACTTATAGTGTGTGTGTGTGTGTGTGTGTGTGTTATTTTCAGCCTGGTGTATGATACAGTCATCTATAGGTTAGTGATGAACCATGAATGCTCCTAAAGTTGTGTAAATAACCTGCACTTTTATTCAGGTGATCCATTTGTGCTACACTACAAATACACGCATCAAAAGCGCTGTGTGGGGGGCGATGAGCTGTACACTGTAGGTCAGCGCGGCCTTGATACGTCAAATCAAGAGTTGGCGGGTCTTGTAAGCTACCATGAAAACACAAGAATATATGACTAAAAGAAACTGTAGTAGTTCTGTTAGCCCATACTAGGCAGACCAGTCTACACATACCTCGTGTCGTTTATATATATCTATCCAACCTATATTTGAAGCTTCCCAGCTAGTTCGAGTTAATGATGATGTTTGGAAGGAAGGCCAGGTGAAGGCAGAAAATGGGATGGATGAATGAAATTAAAATCTGGGTCCCCAGAGAGACACAAAATATTGGAGGATTGGTAAAAACAGCTCGAAAACACTGAGAGTGGAGGACTGTGGTCGCAAACCTTCAAATATGAGGACGGTACTCTGAATGATTGATTGCTAATAAAAAAAATCATTAAGGGCAGCATTCACCATTTCGCGCGGTGTGTCGTGATATGGCGAGCAAAGGTGGTGTGGGGAACTGTGGTGTGGGGTGTTTGGTGAGGTGGGAGATATGGATATAATGATAATAGTGGTTGTCCCTTGTATTCGAGAATGGCCAGCCCTAGGGCTACCTAGGCGTGAATATGTTTAAGCTATCGCAACACAATAACCACACACTAAGTTTACGAGTTGCAGGACCCAGTCTCAGAGAATAATCCAAGACGACCGGACACCTTGCCAACTGCACTGATTAACCATTACCCCAGAACGCGATCCGCAAATCGATTAACATCCAGGTCTCCAATTACTGCCGGGTAGACAAAGGGGGGAGAGTAACTAAGGTCTAGGAGCAGCTGGGGAGGCATCAGTAAGCCCTGGTTTTATCATGTGTTGTTGACGTGTAACCATGCCTGATATTTGATCGGTAGTTTATTGTCACTTCCTATTGTCACTTTTTTTCTTTATGTTGTACATCGTTATTGCCTATAATTTGAGAAAACAAAGTTACTCACTAACTGGTCCAGACAACAGTACAATGCAGGGGATGATACTGGTACTGAGAAAGAAACGAAGTACAGAAAAGAGATTTTTGTTCCTTAAATAATTATATATATATATATATATATATATATATATATATATATATATATATATATATATATATATATATATATATATATATATATATATATATATATATATATATATATATATATATATATGTGTGTGTGTGTGTGTGTGTGTGTGTGTGTGTGTGTGTGTGTGTGTGTGTGTGTGTGTGTAACCGGTAAAAGGAATTTTATTCTCACTTGGCTTGGGGTTTATTATTATTAGATGGTAATGCAGTGGAAGCGCCCCTTGGAGAAAAACCCGAACCAGCACAAACACACTTAAATTACTAGAAAATGAATTCTCCGTGACCCGTTTAAGGATTGCATCTGTGATTGGGGTTAATGAGACGCACTGTAAAATTTAGACACTTCTATTCCCTCCAACACTACAGACACAATCAATAATGGTACACCAACATATGCGCACCTCTTAACCTGGCTTAAAACACTACTCTCGGGAATAAAAGTTATATATGATATTGAAATTATTAGAAACTTAGAAAATGCCTCATTAGACAACAATAAATTCAAAGTATTAAGAAATGTTGCTTGCGCACATGAAACGGCCTTAAGGCAGTGGTTCTCAACCTTGTTTGCCCCATACACCCCTTTCACCATATGTCAGAATGTCATTCCCCCCTCCTTTCCAAGATTGTCTGCCTCAAAAAGTGCATTCCAAATAATATGCATATAATACTGAAAATCCTTTATTTTTTCCATATTAGTACATATACATTTACAATTTTACATGGATTATTTTTATAGTGGAGTTTTACAAATTAAATGCCAATTGAAAATGTTGATGGATTTATAAAACTTGAATAAAAGTAAAATAGTTTTTTTTTATTTATAATGAATTACTTAACAGACCAAATTGAAGCATAATGCAATAAACAAAAGTTCAATAGAATACCAGGATATTGTAAATTTGTAATTAATTTTATTCAGATGAAGATTACAGTCAATGAGAAACCTGTGATTGTTTTTCTTCCCAATTCTGGGATACGCGGAGGAGTGCTTGAAAGGGCACAACGCAGGTCATTTTCTACCTCTAATCTACTACGTTGCTTCGTTTTAATTTGCAACAGAGTTGAAAAGCCCGACTCACAAAGATACGTCGACACAAACGGAAGCAATGCACGGATAGCTCTTTCTGCCACTTTTGGGTAGGAATCGCACACAAGGGCCAAAATTCTGTGATTGATTTCTCATCGAACATATCTCTTGCTCCCGAATCAGTTTCCCCCCCTGAAAACCTGAATTACCCCCCTGGTGGGAATTCCCCCCTGGTTGAGAACCCCTGCCTTAAGGGCTTTCAACAAAATGATATCAATCACTGATAAAATGGTTTAGAAAATTATTAACTCCACCATGAAGAGGCCATAAGGGCACTCAACAAAATAATGTTACACCAACAGATGCACACCTCTTAACCTGGCTAAGAACACTACACTGGAGAACAAAAGTTATACATGATATAGAAATTATAAAGAAATATTAAATGCATTAAAGGAAAACTAAATCACAGTATCACTTACAACAGAAAGGAGGAACCTCATCTGAAAACAGTTCCCTCGTTATCTGACATCAATTAGTGGCACATAAACATTGGAAAACAATACTATCAAAAATATATAATAAATTTTAACTACACACAGTAAGACAATATCAGTCACTGAAAAAATATTATCACTATATGAAGAAGCTATTGAGTCCACCAATACCCGTGAAAACATGCTCCTTAACCTCACACATAGGTTCAGTATGCACCCGTATTTTCTAAAGGCACAAACAAGCCCTTCACAACCTTGGAAAATGTATCTCTAAGTACCCACTAGACTCCTGGTCTCAGTGTGTGACCATTCATTTACTCAGTTAGCCTCATTTTACTCTCAGTACATCCATTTAACGGAAGTGAGTGGGCCAATCAGACCTTGTTCAGTTGAGAGGAGTTTTAGCTTCCCGTTAGTAAAAGGTTTTCGCTAAACTGCCTTTAGACTTGTAGTATCGTGAGCCGAGATGGAGGAGATCTGGTGACTCCAAACGATCGTCAAACATGACAGACTATGGTCCTATGTTGTTAGTTGTACACCCAGACAGCTGGTTTCTCTCCAATCCTCAACCGCTTGGACTCAACTCAGGTGAGTGGACGCGTACAGTTCGTGTGGACGTTCATACCGCGTGGGCTCTACAGAAACCTTGCTAATACTGATGTTAAATGAACGAAGGAAACCAGTTCACATGGTCGTCTCTCCTGGCCAACGCCGAGTTCCTGTCTGTTTGACCACTGCCTCACGACTGCCCCGGGCGCGTTCCTTCAAGGTGTCAGTCAGTCTTGACCGTGACTTATTTACCGTACAACTAACAGCTTAATGAGGACTTACTCAACATTTTCAGACTGGGAGACGATCTATAATAACTTTTAATTTAATAACTGTCATTTAATTTCATAATTCACATCCAAATTAAGTCACCAGAGTATACTTAATATTATATGGGCGCAGTTCCCAGAGCTCTCACTACGTGTGCGGGAGCACCACTATCACTCAGACGACCTTGGTAATTGCGTCTCTAAATATTACACTGAAATTTCTGAATATTGCATATATATATATATATATATATATATATATATATATATATATATATATATATATATATATATATATATATATATATATATATATATATATATATATATATATATATATATATATATATATATATATATATATATATATATATATATATATATATATATATTAGGGTGGTCCAAAATATCACATATTTGTATACGTTTTCTCCACAAGGTTTATTTTTGTCCATTAGGTACAAAATGCATCCCAGAAAAAAATTGGATCATTTAAAGCATATTTAGAGGTCAATCCAATGTCCTCTTTTTTTTCCATTTAGTACGTAATAAGGATTTTTCGGGGCTAGATAAACACATTATAAACACATTGTCTTTATTCAGCAAAATATACTATTTAGATTGATAATGAAATAATTGTAGAACTGATGAGATATAAATGAAATAAGTAACTTCATCTGATTAATGGTAACCCTTGTCTGTGTTTCCTGTTTCAACCTGTCATTGTCAGTCCCTATGACTCAATACTTGACTCTTTGCCCTTTCCAAATAGGCAACTAGGCTATATACATTGAAATATACCCAATATAATGTGTTGTGTATATTAAGACTGTATCATGCGGACAAGAAAATTCAGTCCTACACTACAAGTATAATATGCAAAATGGATTGACCTCTAAATGTTAATGAATATGGATAAAATTTTACAAACCTTATCTATGAACCAAATGGACAATTTTAAGGCTTGTGGAGGCAATATATTACCACTTATATTTTTTACCATATAGTTTTGGACCACCCTAATATATATATATATATATATATATATATATATATATATATATATATATATATATATATATATATATATATATATATATATATATATATATAAATGTAACCAGTCGGAATTTTACCTATTGGTCTTTTAATTAAAGTGGATGGTAATGCAGTGGAAGCGCCCCTCGGAGAATACCGAACCAGCACAAACACAATTAATAAAAAAAAAATTTCCGTGACCGTGGACTAGTGATCGGGGTTAAATGAGACTCACTGGTAAAAGAAACCACTTCTATTCCTTCCAACACTACAGACTGAATCAATAATATTACACAAGAACTAGAGTACTTCTTAGCATAGCTTACAACACTACAATGGGAAACAAAAGTTGTACATGGCATCAACAAAATTATTAAAAGATATTAATTGCATCCGAGAAGAACTAATAATGCAGCGGTACTACATACACCAGAACGAGGAACTCATCTGAAACAATTCCTTCATACATCCTACATCACTTAGTAGCATATAAAACATTAAAAAACATTACTTGCACCAATGAAAATGCCTTAAATGCATCTGACAAAATTTTATAGCAATCCCTGAGGAATAGAAATCCTGATTTAGTCATACTACACAAGAACATGGATAACCCATAGCTGTCTGGATTGACCCACGAAATACTATAATCCTAACTGACCAAACTACACAGAACCCGAAGGCTGTAACTATTAACCTGCCAAGGGGCAGACATTTACAAGAAACCGAAAAAATCACTCATGACCCGTCTGGCAGGCGGGTACTTCACTGTTTTTTTTTTCATTACTCTTTCTAGGTTCAAGAGTTATAAGTGCATTTCTTCACCAACACCAGTAACTCGCTTCACACATAAGTTCAGAATACACCTATACTTTATAGTGCTACAGCATCAACCAATTCTTGAAGAGGAAACCCTACGCCCCTCGTGTGTAATCAACCATGAGGACGTTGATCTCACACCTGGACTTGGGTATTTTAACCACTAGAATTCCAGGTCCCAGCGTGTGACCCTCCATTCACTCAGTCTACACTCAGTTGGCTTACTCCCAGTACTTCATGGACAGGAAGAGAGCGACTGTCGGTCCAGCCTAGTTAGGCCAGCTCCGACTACTAGCAGGTGAACCCTGCCCAGCTGAGGAACGGGTTCTACTTTCCCATTCGTATGATTTTTCACTGACTGACTGAGGAGATGTGTGGGTGGTTCTTGTGGTGTTGTATGAACCTAGGTGGGGAGATTTGATGAACCACATCGACCATATCCAGCTCTGCGGTCAGTCACGGTAGTTTGGTGAATAGGGACACCTGTCTGTTCGACGGCCGGGTGTGTATCCACCCCGTGAGTAGCCAGCTACATCTTCCAAACCACCATCATCACCAACCATCAACCAAGTGGGGACTCGTGACCCTGCTAAAGGAGTACAGTACTTTGTTAACTGCTGTTAAATTCTTCTCCGCCCTATGTAAACACTACCTGAGATCGAATAAGGACTTACTTGCAACACGGATGAACGCTTGAAGGTACGAGGCCACGTGATCCCTTTCCTCGCGGAGCACATATTTCGACGTCCGTCTAGGTCACTGACTGTGACTTACTGAGGCCCGGTCAACGGCCAACGCCTGCATACCTCAGGGCACTCTCCTGCCCCCGACCCCCCCCCTCCCATGACGTCGTCTATCCGCGTATTTCTATTAGTTTCCTTGGGACACACGTAACATATTTTGAACTGGGAAACTATCCACAATAGTTTTAAATTTTATAATTGTCCGCTAACTTCATGAATCGTGTCTACATTAATTCGATAAAGTACATTTAAATTTCTATAGGCCTAGTTCAAAATGCTTCCACCCCTGACTGAGGGGGTTGCTTGGAGGCTTTGTTTTAACTCACCACTAGGCATGAGTGTTTCAGCCTAGCCTACTTATGTTTCCCAGTTCGGCAGATCAGTCATGTTTGTTCAAACGTCTCTAAATATCACATTAAGATTTCTAAATATTACAATAGATCCCCCTAAAAGAAGACAGCAATGTCCTCATATGCTGAAAGAACAATATAGAGTCACCTTCAAATCTTCATGATTCCAACTCACAAGCCAGCAAACTCTGCCTTCTGCCTAGTCTTTGAACTTGAGAACTAGTGTAAAAAAATACCGACTCCAATCAAGCACTCTCCCCTTTTGCCTGGCCCTTGAACTTAGAGAGCCAGTGTCAAAATATATCCCGACTCAAATCAAGCACTCTCCCCTTCTGCCTGGCCTTTGAACTTAGAGAACCAGTGTCAAAAATAATACCGACTCAAATCAAGCGCTCTCACGTCTGCAGCTCCGAACACTACAACGATCGACTCATTCCATGCCTCCGACCCTTCTGCCGGCAAGCCATCCCTCTGACAATGCACCAGTCCATATTAGTGAGACCCTGGCCATTACAACCATTTACATAATCAAGCTCTTGACATCACAGCCACAACCCAATGCACATTCCGGACATAGCCATCTCTCCTATTTTCTCTGCCCTACTCATGACTCCTTCAAAACTCACCTATTCCTAATCCCTGCTATGCTTGAGAGCTTCATCCTTGGCAGCCTGTTTACTTCTCGTCATCATGCCCACCTGTGGTGGAGGCCCCTCGTCTTCACTTTCGGGTTCATCCACCACCGGGTCTCCTGTGTGCCTTAGGGGTGGAGCAGGCATCAAGTTGCTCCGGTTTTCCACTCTCGCGGCCAGGTCTTCTTCCCCACTCGGCCAGGAATTGAGGACTTCGACAATGCGCCATCTCGTGTCAAACCAATGCGTTGTTCCTCAACAAGACCTCCTGGCCTACTTCCCAGTTACTCTCGTGGGCTTTCTCTTCTCGTTTCCTTCGGTTTATTTCCTTGTGTCTCCGCACATTGATCTCCACAGCATCCTGCAACCTCCGTTGCCGATCTCTGATCACCATCACACACTCATCTACCGGCTCTGGGTCTACTTCCGGCCTATGGTCGAACGGCAGGTTTGGTTCTCTCCCGTAAAACAGCAGGAATGGGAAAACCTCGTCGTGGCGTGCGGAGTCGCATTGTGTTGCGACACCACTGCCTGCAAATGCTCTGGCCACTTATTCTTCTCCTCCTCCTCTAGGGTGGTTAGCAGACCATGCTGGGTTCTATTGAACCATTCCACCATGCCATTTCCCTGTGGGTGTATGCCGACGACCTGATCTTCTTCACACCAAATGTGGCAAAAATTTGTCTGACCAGTGCACTGCCAAAATTTCTACCCTGGTCAGTCAGCAACCGCTCAGGGGCACCCACGGCCAGGAAGATTTGATTCACCAGGATCTTTGCAATAATCGAGGCTTTCTGGTCTTTGGTGGGAAAGGCCTAAGTGTATCGACTGTATGCGTCAATCATTATCATAACGTACTCCGTTCCTTGCCGCTTGTCAAGCAAGGTGAAATCTGCGTCCAGCGTCTCTAGATGCAGCTGGGGCTTTGGAACTTCATCTTATGCAACTCAACACCTTTCACAGCTGGTTATGTAGTCCCGCACAGTCGCTCCCATGCCTGGCCAGAAACCTCGCTCCTGCACCAGCGACAGAGTACGACCCCGCCCCTGGTGCCCAAACTCATCGTGACAGTCTCTAATCAATGCCTCCTGCAACTTTGGTGGTAACACGGGTACCTCCCTCCATAGATTCTTTCCTTCCGGTCTCCTATGCCAGACAACCCCTTCTCTTACGATCAGGGATTGCCTCGCTCGGTACAACCTGCGGAAGTCATCATTTTGGAGCTCTACCTGTACCTTTTCCTCCGGCAGCACTACCGCCAACCATCTCCGCATCTCTCTAACACATTTCATGCCTTCTTGCTCCCTATGCAGCCCATCTACCGTCCACAGTTCATTCGTTCCTACCCTGTTCTCCTCTACGACCTGCATAGCTGTGTACTCTTCTTCACTATCTTCCCCTGTTCCGTCGGGATCCTAGATAGAGTATCTGCCACTATGGTTCTCTTTCCCGGCTTGTACTTGATAATGAAATCAAACTGCGCGAGATCAGCATTCCACCTACTTTCCACGGCACCTAGCTAAGCATTCTCTCTGTGACTAAGTGGGTTATTATCTGTATAGACCAGTGGTTCTCAACCTTTTTCACTCAATTCCCCCCTTGAGGAATTTTCAACATCCTCGTGGCCTCCTCCATTTTCCTCCCAGAACAGACAAACAGACAAGTGATAAAGACTAAAGAATAATAAAGATGGACAGATAAACAGGACAAGAGTTAGAATGGCAAACACACACACACATTCACATACATAACACGCCCATGCACTCACACATAAAGCACACATACAGTCATACACAAACATGCACACAGGTAAACATTCACACTCAAGCTAGCAAGCTGAAGTGTACTTCCTGTAAGCAAGAACACGCCTCCTTTGACAAGCACTGCCCAACTTGGAAGAATGAGAAGAATAGTGAGTCATAAAAATTTAGCACTAAAAATGGTAGGATTATATAAGTAAAGAATGAGTATGAATAACAATGGCACCAATAAATAAAGAAATAATTAATAAAGGAAGTGTACAAATATTTCACCCACGTAAAGCAGCGACCAAATGAATTATGAAACAAAATAAGTATCACCAATTACGGAGTATATTATGCTTGAGTCAAGCTCAAACACAATATATGGTTCAGAGACAATACACTCCACTGTTTTCGTGATGGTATCCCAGGCCAGACTGAGATCATTCGGTCGTATCACCACTTGCAAAGGGATGACACACGGACACGTACTGAACAAGTCAGTTCAGCAGCTCGGTCCAGCGCCTGTCACACAGACAGGGACTGGACCTGTGAAATCTTAAATAATCCATAAAAAAAAATAGCACCAGAGTATGTAAATATTAAAATTGTATTGTCGTTATGATTAAACAAAATGACAAAAAAAGAATGAAAATTCTCTTCTGCCAAGTCAAAATAAGTAATACTAGTTTTGTTTAATTCAGATTCCCAACATTATTTGGAAACGTACAATTTATAACAGCTCGCCGTGGCTCCCCTAAATTCTTGCTGTGGCTCCTTTGGGGGCCATGGACCCCAGGTTGAGAACCACTGCGTGAAATGTTTCCCCATCAAATAATCCCTGAACTTGTCTACTACTGCCCATTTGAGTGCTATAGTTTGTCATATTTCTTTCTGATTTCCTCAGGCCCCGGCTTGCATAGCACACCGGATGCAGCCTGCCGTCCTTCCTCTGAGACAGCACAGCACCTAGCCCACTAAAACTTGCATCTGTCTCTAATATAAATTCCTGAGTGAAATCCGGACAGGCCAACACCAGTCACTGCGTCACCTTGTCTTTCAGCTTCGTGAAAGCCTGTTGCTGCCCCTCTCCCCACTCACTATCTACTCGATCTTTAGATTTCCCATGCATCAACGCATGCAGTGGGGCAGCTATTTGGGCAACTCCTTTAACAAACTTCCTATAAAATGATACGAATCCTACAAAGGACCGCACACCTTTCACCGTCTGAGGGACTGGCCAATCTTTTACTACCCTAATTTTCTCTGGATCAGCTGTGACTCCTTCAGCGGACACCTGATATCCTAAATAGCTTACTTTGGAGGCCATTATTTCCCACTTCTTAGGTATATATCTTAGATTATTCTCCCTCATCCTGCAAAACATTTCTCTCAGTCTGACTACATGCTGATCTATTGTACTTGAAAACACCATCACGTCATCAAGGTATACAAGCAACGAGAAGATTTTATCCCCTAGCATCCACTCCATGTATCTCTGAAAGGTTCTCGGACTATTTGACAATCCCATTGCCAATCGCCTGTACTCAAAGTGTCCGAAGCTTGTGCTGAAGGCAATCTTTGGACGGTCTGAAGGTTTTACTTCGATCTAGTGGTATCCAGCCGCCAAATCGAAGGTAGAGAAAAAGTGGGCCCCCGTCAGAGATTCTAGAGTTTCATTTATCCTAGGCAGAGGAAATGCATCGCGTACAGTGACCATATTGAGGTTACGATAGTCAATGCATAACCTCAGCGTTCCATCCTTCTTTCTCACTACTACAATGGCGGCAGAGTAAGTGCTCTCACTATGCTGGATTACTCCCTGATCTAACAACTGGCTAATGTGTTGCTTCACCTCTGGTACCTGGTACCTGGTACCTGGATCCTCCAGTATGGCACCCTAACTGGCCTATGTGATATTTAGAGATGTTAGACCAAAAGTGACTGATCTGCCGAACAGGGAAACATAAGTAGGCCAGGCTGAAACACTCATGCCTCGTGGCGAGTTAAAACAAAGCCTCCAAGCAACCCCATCAGTCAGGGGTGGAAGCATTTTGAACTAGGCCTATAGAAATTTAAAAGTACTTTATCGAATTAATGTAGACAAGATTCATGAAGTTAAGGGATAACTATAAAATTTAAAGCTGTTGTGGATATATTCCCAGTTCAAAATATGTTACGTGTGTCCCAAGGAAACTAATAGAAATACGCGGATAGATGACGTCATGGAGAGGGGGGCAGGCGAGCGCCCTGAGGTATGCAGGCGTTGGCCGTTGACCGGGCCTTAGTAAGTCACGGTCAGTGACCTAGACGGACGTCGAAATACGTGCTCCACGAGGAAAGGGACCACGTGGCCTCGTCCATTCCCGGGCGTTCATCCATGTTGGTAAGTCCTTATTCGATCTCAGGCCGTGTTTAGATAGGGCGGAGAATAATTTAACAGTAGATAACAAAGTACTCCTTTTGCAGGATTAAGAGACCCCACTTGGTTGGTGGTTGATGGTTGGTGGTGATGGTGGTTTGGAAGATATAGCTGGTTACTCACGGGGTGGATACCCACCCAGCCGGCGAGTAGACAGGTGTCCCTATTCACCAAACTACCGTGACTGACCGCAAAGCTTGGATATGGTCGATCTTGTTCATCAAATCTCCCCACCTAGGTTCATACAACACCACAAGAACCGCCACACATCTCCTCAGTCAGTCTTGAAAATTCTTACTAACGAGAAAGTAGAACCCCTCCATCAGGTGGGCAGGGTTCACCTGTTTGTTCTTGGAGCTGGCCTAACTAGGCTGGGCCGACAGTCGCTCTCTTCCTGTCCATGAAGTACTGGGAGTAAGCCAACTGAGTGTAGACTGAGTGAATGGAGGGTCACACGCTGGGACCTGGAATTCTGTGGTTACATAGAGACAGGGCCGGATTTACCAGTAGGCTAAGTAGGCCACTGGCCTAGAGCCCACCTGTATCTGGGGGCCCACTGAAACTAATTTGTCGCGCAGCGTGCCAGCGTTAAACCTTGTTTCAAGTGTACACCGAGTATTTCATTATATAATATATTCACAACCATAAGGGCCCCTGTACAATAGGTATAAGGCCCAGAGTATGGGGCCCCTGTACAATAAGTATAGGCTAGCAGTGGTCTTCAACTGGTGGGCCATGGGGTGGTTCTCAGGTGGGCCACGGACTAGGCCCTACAGTATCTTCTCAGCCTCAGCTCAGTGATATTTTATATTGTGTATGCGGCACTCATTATTTACTAATGATATTTTGCATGTTGCATTAAACGGACTTCAGTGTTATATTACGTGTGTTTTTGTGTTTATTTTTTTGTGATATTGGTATCTCTTATAGGCTTACGCTATTTTTTGCTTACAGATTATTCTTGGGGATTCTCATGAGATAAATATGTCGTCCCTGAAAAAATATCTGAGTGGCTCACAAAAGAGAAAGTTAAAAGCAGCCAAAGCTGCACAACTGCAATCAGTTCCAAAGCTGACAACATTTTTAAAACCAAAAGGAGATTCAGAGCCAAGTACCAGTGACAGTAACCTCCCAGGGGATGACACAGTAGATGTTCACTTTCATGATTCAGATGACGAAGCGAGGTCAGCTGAGTCACAGTCACAGAGATTAAGTAAATCAGCACCTACAGCAATGGAAGTACCACCTGTGACTGAAGCTTCATCTGATTCATCTCAGTTGACTTGTAAGAAACATTCTGTGGAACAAGGTGTCATTGTTGATTTGTGTGTATCAAGTGATCCAGCTGACTGGCTGACAACTGATGATAAACTGATTGAGTATTTACTAAACCATCCTCTTGATCTAAATTGTGAACAAGGTGACTTCTCAAGATCTGCAAGAAGTGAAAATGTGGGTGAAAAGGAAAGAGTTCGATATGTGCCCAAATCCTTGTTTATACGTCAAATGGCAAATGATGGAAAGGTTAAAAGGGAATGGCTTGTGTATTCTCCAAAAACTGGAGATGTATTTTGTGTTCCATGCAAGCTATTCAACAAGCAAGTCTCATTGTTTACTAGTGGGTTTAGCGACTGGAAAAAACTGCCAGCGTAGAGTTGCTGAACATGAAAGTAGCAAAGAGCATAAAATCTCAGTTACTACTTGGGGTGTGTGGACAATTACAGCAAGGCGAATTGATTCCACTTTGGCTTTGCAAGTAGAATTGGAGAGAAAATACTGGAAAGAAGTTCTATTGCGCAGAGTTGAAACACTAAAATTTTTAACATCAAGATGTCTTCCTCTCAGAGGTAGTGATGAAATAATAGGCTCTAGCAACATTGGGAATCACCTTGGAGTACTGGAACTCCTGGCAAAATTTGACCCTTTTCTTGCACAGCATCTGGAGAAGTATGGTGCTGTAGGTAGTGGAAAGACTTCATATCTCTCAAAAACGATTTGTGAAGAAATGGTCAATCTGATGGCTGAAGAAATTCACTCAATTATCATAAGTGAAGTGAAGCAAGCCAATTATTATTCAGTTAGTGTAGATTCCACACCGGATGTTAGTCATACTGACCAACTTACATTAATAGTTCGTTATGTCAAACCTGATGGCAAACCTGTTGAGCAATTTCTAAAGTTCATAGACATACATGACCATGGTGCAGAGAGCATAGCCTCAACTGTTGTACAGTTAATTAAAGATGTTGGTCTTGATTTGAGTGACATGAGAGGGCAGAGTTATGACAATGCTGCCAATATGTCAGGCATTTACACTGGTCTCCAAGCAAGAATAAAGGCTATGAATCCCCTGGTATATTATGTCCCATGTGCAGGTCACTCCTTGAACCTTGTAGGAACATCAGCTGCCAGCAGTTGCCTTGGGTTTGTTTCACACTCCAGATTTTTGCAAACCTTATACAACTTCTTTTCATCCTCCACATATAGATGGGATCACTTGAAAGCTGCACTACCTGCTGAAGGGATTGTAGTGAAATCCCTTTCAGAAACTCGCTGGAGTGCGAGGGCTGATGCTGTTAAAGCAGTGTTTTTACATTACCTTGAGATAAAATCAGCACTGGAGAACATATGTTCTGACAGTAGACAAACTGTGGCTACAAAGCTTGAAGGTGAAGGCCTCATAAGACAAATGGAAGCATTTGAAACAGCACTTCTTACTGTAATATGATATAAAATCTTAACAAGGTTTAATGCAACTAGCTTATCACTTCAAAAAGTTGAGACCGACCTTCTGTCAGTTGTGAAACTGTATGAGAGTTTTATTTCCATCGTCTCAGAAATGAGACAGGGTCAGTTTGATGAAATAGAAGATCAGGCTAGGGCTTTTGCTGAGCCTGTCTACACAGAGACAACAAAAAAGAGAAAACATTTCTTTGATGAATCAGTTGGCACTGAAACTCAACTTGATCCACGTGAGAAGTTCAAGGTGGACAATTTCTACACCATATTAGATTGCCTTAGGAATGAATTAGAGCACAGAGTGAATGCCTACTCAGAAATAAAGAAGCTGTTTAGCTTCTTAACGGAGTATGACAGTATGAAATATGATGATCTCAAAGCCCAACTGGAATTGGTTGTCAGTACCTATTCCAGTGACCTGGAAGCATCTGTTCTAGTTGAGTTTTTTGCAATTTAAAGACATTTTGTCTTTTGAATCTGACAGGTCAGTGACAAACATCTCCACTTTGCTGAGGTCCAAAGATGGTATTTTGACAACTGCCTTTCCAAACATTAGTATCTTAATAAGAATTTTCCTTACCATCCCCATTACAAATTGTGAAGGAGAGAGGCCTTTCTCTATTCTATCTAGGGTGAAAAATCACCTGAGATCTACCATGGGACAAACCAGATTAAACTCACTTTCATTATTATGCATTGAATCTGGCCTCCTACAATCCCTTGACACAAACAGTATCATTGACAAATTATCCATGAAAAAAAGTAGGGAGAAAATATTTTGAAATTCACACAGTTTGCTGTACTTCATGTGCTTGCAAAATTGATTATGCTTCAAGTTAATTGTATTTCTTTCATTATTCCCATATATAAGACGTACATGATATATAACTAATTTGATTAAAAGTAATGATGTGTCACATTGTGTTGAGATTCGTATTTCTTACATTATAATATTATGATATGTAATATTTGATGATATTTGGCCATTGCAAAATAATTACATTTTAAATTATATATATATATATATATATATATATATATATATATATATATATATATATATATATATATATATATATATATATATATATATATATATATATATGCAAACATTTCTAGAAATTTAGGGGCCCACTCATGAGTTTGGCCTGGGCCCATAAGTAGGTAAATCCGGCCCTGCATAGAGATATTCATCTCCCCAGTTCTGGGTGTATGTGCTTAAAATAGCCAAGTCCTCATGGTTGATTGCACACGTGGAACGTAGGAGCTCCTCTTCAAGAATTGGTTGATGCTGTAGCACTTTAAAGTACGGGTGTATTCTGAACTTATGTGTGAAGCATGTTATGGGTGTTGGTGGAGAAATGCACTCATGATTCCTGAACCTAGAAAGACTAATGAAAAAAACAACGGAGCACCCGCCTGCCTGACGGGTCATGAGTGATTTTCTCGGTTTCTTGTAAATGCCTGCCCCTTGGCAGGTTAGTAGTTACAATCTTCGGGTTCAGTGTAGTTAGGACAGTTAGGATTATAGTATTTTGTGGGTCATTCCAGACAGGCTATGAATGATCTATGTTCTTGTGTAGTATGAATAAATCAGGATTTCTATTCCTCAGGGATTGCTATATAATTTTGTCGGATGCACTTAAGGCATTTTCATCGGCGCAAGTAATGTTTTTTTTAATGTTTTATATGCTACTAAGTGATGTAGGATGTATGAAGAAATTGTTTCAGATGAGTTCCTCGTTCTGGTGTCTTTTCTGGTGTATGTAGTACTGCTGCATTATTAGTTCTTCTCGGATGCAAATAATATCTTTTAATAATTTTGTTGATGCCATGTACAACTTTTGCTTCCCATTGTAGTGTGGTAAGCTACGCTAAGAAGTACTCTAGTGCTTGTGTACAATTATTGATTCCGTCTGTAGTGTTGGAAGGAATAGAAGTGTTATCTTTTTTACCAGTGCATATCATTTAACCCCAATCATAGGTCCTAGCTATTCCACGGTCACGGAAAAATACTTTTATTAATTGTGTTTGTGCTAGTTCGGTATTCTCTGAGGGGCGCTTCCACTGCATTACCATCCATTATAACTCAAAAACCCCAATATACAGTATACAGTTTTAGTGATGTCACGGTTGTCACATTTCAAAGCTCCCCAGTTGCGGTTGCGGTTGTCAGGAAGTCACAACTGCACGGTTGCAGTTGTTTGGTTTAACTTTAAACTTGGGTTAATGCTGTAACCAGTGTAAGCTTTTCAACTTATCTTCCTATGAGTTTTCCTTGTGAAAAATCCATAATTTTGAGCAACATTTTACTTTACTTTGTACTAAAATATTTGCTAAGCTAAAGGGCTAACTGTTTATCTCTTAAGACAAACTATAAGTTGATTATACTCAAATTAATCGCTGTTTTGTAAGGATTCCAGCAATGTAAGTTATATTCTGCTAAGTCAAGCCTGTACCATTTTACAAAAGGAAAATTGCCTACTCTGATGACTGGGAGGAGGGGGGTGTTAACAGCCAGCTAGGGGAGATTAATTGTCACTAGACAGGGAGGGGTGGGACAGGGACTCTGGATTTTACAAGACAGGGATTTTAAATTTTTTCTTATAAAATAGCGTAGACTTAACTTATCAGAATATAACTTGCATTGCTGGAATCCTTGCACGTTGGCAATTAATTTGAGTATACACATTCTATAGATTGCATTAGACATAAAAACATAGTAAATTAATACATTTGAGTACAAGTTTTACATTAAAGTACAGTCATGTTTTGCCCCAAATTATGGTTTTTTAATGAGGAAAAAAACAAGAGGTTTTTGCTCATCAGATTGTCCAATGCTAATACTTTTTAACACTTCATGTGTGAAAAAGGTTACTGAAAGCTTATCACTGTAACGATCTAAAAATATTGTTCACTGTATCTATTATTGTAGAATATTGAACATAAAGGCAAAACAGTGGTTGGAGGGCCCACTGTCGAATGAATTTCTCATCTCTCAACCCTCGTCTGTGATTGTTTCACAACCGCGACGACCGCGTAGGTTCCTGCGGTTGTTTCGGTTTCGGCGGTTGTGATAATTTATGCAGTTGCTTCTCAGTTGAGGTTGCAGCTGCGTAGCTTTGTGACATCGCTAATATATATATATATATATATATATATATATATATATATATATATATATATATATATATATATATATATATATATATACATATATATATATATATATATATATATATATATATATATATATATATATATATATATATATATATATATATATATATATATATATATATATATATATTTCATGTAGATCCACAATGAAAACGTGGATAAGATAAATATTGATAAAATCACACGGGGAAAGGGAAACAACGGAGCACCTTAGCTTTCGTCTTTATTCAAGACATCTTCAGAGACAACTGGATTACAGGTACGGAGAGAGGCTTAAATATACGGGGTGACCTTATTAAACATGAGGTCAGGTCATAATGATGTCATCCACTAATCCCCACACCAACACACATATAAAAGTAGAATATGAATATTTCTAGATTGTGTAAATTGTTTGTAAACAGAAGAGGTAAAACACAAGAGCGAGGCCAGCTATTGCATCTCTCGCTTAACTCCATCACTTCTTCATAAGCACAATCATAATTTAGCATCTTGGTTTGTTCTCTCAAGTATCTGATAAAAATTAAAACTGATTGACACCGGATTATACAACTGATACCAACACATATTACATACTCCACGATTACCTGTAATTCCTCCTGAGTAATTTGGATTAGAGTTGGCCATTAATATGTTTGTTTACCTCTACAGTGCGTTGATCTTTAACACGTTGGAGGGCAAAGTTGTCTCTCATTTTCAGTACAAAATAGGTTCCATGTTACTGAAATTGTCTGGGATTTTCTGTTTTTCCTTTTGTCAATATCAACATCATCAGAATCAAGTATTACTATAAAATCATTAAGTTTACTTCTACGGACCTCACATTTCCTATGGTTAAAATGACTACAATTTGGTGATGTGAATATTGACCTAAGAAATCTAACAAACAATGACATATTAACCACAAGAAACAAACAGTTTATAAAAGTCACAATAAACCAACATACCTCATGACCTTCACCTCCGAGACATGAGGACAGACATTATACGAAAGCAACAACCCACATACACCCTATACCTTTGAGGCTGTCGTGTTCGCAAATAAACCTTCGTATACAACTTATATCCATACACATCAAATAGGAACAAAAGTCTACCTAAATTGTATCATTCAGACACTCACGTTTAGTATACTGTACAAGGATCATGTTACGTGCATCTCACCTCCGGAAACTCTTTAGCATACACAGGAGAACAGATTCCAGGTAGTGCATAATGTCCCCTTACCCATCACTTTTTCCCTGCTCTTCTTCTCTCCACATCTCGCTCCATATCCCCTTCACTCCTCACCTCTCCCGCATTCCTCACCTCCCTCACTCCCCACCTCTCCCACTCCTCATCTTCCCAACTCCTCACCTTCCGCAATCCTCATCTCTTCCACTCTTCAATCCTCCACAGCAGCAAGAGAAAACGCTTTCACAAAGTCAACCAACAACAATATTATTACACTTATTTAGGTTTATTACATGTTTATTTAATACTTTCACCTCGAGATGAGAAGTGATTTCAGTATTTTGATCATGTGTTTATTTTTGCCTTTAACATGGAAAACAAATCTATTTATAATATGTGTTGATCACTTGTGTTTAGCTATCTGGTAAATGTACACAAATAAATGTAAAACGTAAAAAAAAGTGTAAGTTATTAATAAGACTAGCTGACGTTGCATGTCAGTGTTTACGTCTGGGATTATTTACGATTTTCAGCTTTAAAACAGGCGTAATGATGGAATTCAAAAGTGTAGAATTTTTATTTTTTGTTATGTTCTGTGTTATGGTTTTCCTTTTTTCCTAATTAATGTTGTAGTGTTTGTATTTAAATCGTCTTTTCATTTACGAATTCGACCTCGTAGATTAACATGAATGAAGTGAAATCGTATATAAAGAAATTCGTTTTCCATGTCAAATATTTTTTTTTTTAACTGATCACATAATACGAGTTGTCCCGGGCATGAATCGTATCCTTCACTTAACAAAAGCAAATCAACCCCCACCCTCCCATATATTCACACTCCCATGCACCAACTCCCCCCAGCCACCCCCCCCCACCCGCCCCCTCCCACACAGAAATAGGTATAATGAACGATCTAGGAATATTAAGAAAAATGTAAGAAAAGCAAAGAGAGACTATGAAATCAAAATAGCAAGAGAATCCAAGGCGAATCCCAAAGGATTTTTCCAGGTATATAGAACAAAAGTCAAGGACAAAGGTGGGCCTTTAAAGTCAGAGAGGGGAGAAGTGATAAATGGCAGTGAAGAAATAAGCAAAGCATTGAACAGCTACTTCTTATCAGTTTTCACAGAAGAAATTCGCGAGGACATTCCAGAGGTGGAACTGATATTTAGGGGAAAGGAAGAAGAGAAATTAAAGACTATCACTATCAGAAAAGAGGATGTTCTTAAGAGGATAAATAAACTAAAGAAGACAAAATCCCCAGGACCGGATGAAATTTTCCCTGGAGTCTTGAAAGAGTGTAGGGAACAGATTAGCGGACCCCTCGTAAATTTATTTACAAAATCATTAGACACCGGAGTTGTGCCAGACTTGTGGAAACAGGCAAATGTAGTACCCATATTCAAAAAGGGAGACAGAGCATCAGCGTCAAATTACCGGCCAATCAGTTTGACGTCTGTAGTGGGGAAATTTCTTGAATCAATTAATAGCAGATAGCATCCGATCGCATCTAGAGAAAAGCAAATTAATTTACGGCTCTCAACATGGGTGTACAAAGGGAAAATCTTGTCTAACAAATCTGCTGCCGTTTTTTAGGAAAGTCTTCGAGGTAGTAGATAATGACGAAAATTACGATGTTATTTACTTAGACTTTAGCAAAGCATTTGACAGAGTACCGCATTAGAGGCTTCTGAGAAAAATTAAGGCTCATGGTATCGAGGGGAAAGTTTTAAATTGGATAAAATCATGGCTCATCGATAGAACGCAGAGGGTCAGCGTAGATGGTGTTAAATCTGAGTGGGGCCGTGTAATCAGTGGGGTTCCCCAGGGGTCAGTACTAGGCCCACTCTTGTTCATAATCTACATAAACGATCTAGATACTGGGATCAGCAGTGACATAAGCAAGTTTGCGGATGACACCAAAATAGGGCGGCAGATTAATTCAGGGCAGGATACAAATGCATTACAGGAGGATCTAAATAAACTGCAGGATGCAAATGCATTACAGGAGGATCAAAATAAACTGCAGGGGTGGTCTGAAAAAGGGCAAATGAAATTCAACACCAGCAAGAGCAGCGTACTTAATATTGGAAGAACAAATACTGACAATGTATACAGCCTTAACAACATCAACCTAGAGAAGTCGACTTGTGAAAGAGACCTAGGGGTACTTGTAAGCCCGGAACTACGGCCTAGAAAACAGTGCGTTAATGTTCGAAATAAGGCAAACAGAGTAGAAGTGTAAGTAACAAGAGTGCAGAGGTCATATTGCAACTATATCTTGCGCTAGTCAGGCCGCACCTCGATTATGCGTTTCAGTTCTGATGCCCTTATTATAGAATGGATATCAATTCACTAGAGTCGGTGCAGCGATGAATGACGAAAATGATTCCGTGACTTACAAACCTTCCATATCAGGATAGGTTAAAGAAACTTAACTTACATTCCCTAGAAAGACGAAGAGTGCGGGGAGATATGATAGAAGTATTTAAGTGGGTGAAAGGAATCAATAAAGGGGAAAAAGAAAAAGTTCTTATAATATCCGAGCAGTATAGGACTCGGAGCAACAGATTTAAGTTGGATAAGTTTTGGTTTAGGAGGGAGATAGGAAGGAACTGGTTCACAAATAGGGTGGTGGACGAGTGGAACAAGCTTAGCAACTTTGTAGTATGTGCTGGAAAGCTGGAAAGTTTCAAAAGGAGGCTAGATAGATTCATGGATGATAGAGAATGGTAGTAACTCTCGACAGGAGCTGCCATGCACATTGCACAGGCCAACCGGCCTATTGCAGACTCTTTATTTTCTTATGTTCTTATGTTCTTACATACAGAGAATATTCAAGACCCCAATTCTAAAGGCTAAACGTTGATATTCCTGGATATTGATGATAGTTTCATTAGAGTTTCACTGTAATTTCAACGTCATCTCGACCATTATATTAGAGTCGCAGCACAACAAGCGACAGGTCTGAGTCATTCTCATGCTTCCACTTAGGAACTAATAAGAGTTGGACTAAGAACATTATAACTATCACAATACTACACCAATTGCAACTCTGAGTGTAAGAGACACACCTGGTGCTACACGTATACAATTAGAATATGTATTACGTGTTGTACCATTATGTTACATGGCAAGAATTGACTTGTTGCGCCATCACTACAATACTATGGCAGTAAAAATATATCTATGCGACATGAGGAATTCAGTGTGTATTGAAATTGAATGATGATTATCCATTGTGAGACACGAGTGGAGAAAGGGAAATTTAGGTTAGGTTAGGTTAGGCTAGGTTATGAGACACGGGTGAAGGAAATGGAACCTACAGTACTTAGGTTTGTGTGGTATTCAGACTGAGAGAAAGCTTTAATATTGACGGGGATATTATGTTTAGAATAAATAAGACAGATTCAGTATTGATGGTGCAGTTATATTAGCTCCAAACATACTCGTATATCGTCGTAATGATAATACATGATGATGGTAATATTATTCAAATGATCACAATTACACTTATACTAGCAAGTAATATATTATTATTATTATTATCATTATTATTATTATTAGAGTGGGGACAAAAAAAGCGAGACTGGTGCTGTAACTCTTTTTATTTACCAAAATAAGAATATCAACTGTGATTTCCTTTAAAATAGTTCTCTTCTGAGTTGACACACAGCTGTTAGATGTGAAAGAGACGATTTTTTGTATTTACTTGTGCAGGCTGTCCTACGAGCACTGATCCTCTGACCAGGGTAAGCCCCCCCCAGGTGAGGGACGTCACCGTCTAAGCACACATGGCATTGATACACAAGGTAGCAAAGTAGAACCTGGTGAATATGTACATAACATGACATGACAGACAAACAGGCACATACATACATGGTATTATTAGTATAATATTGTAACTTTTGCCCTACAGTTATTGTTCTAAATCATGGACACGAAGGATACATAAATTGTAATATCAAGTGTATGGTTCGCTCAAAGCCACCCCAAGTCAGACAACGCGTCACATAAAGTTACACTGTGTGTGTGTGTGTGTGTGTGTGTGTGTGTGTGTGTGTGTGTGTGTGTGTGTGTGTGTGTGTGTGTGTGTGTGTGTGTGTGTGTGTGTGTTTGTGTTTGTGTTTGTGTGTGTGTGTGTGTTCTGTAACATTAAGCTTCATCCTTAGTCGGTAAGATGTTTCATAAAGAGGTTTCTCCCATTCGTCATTGTGAGCATCGTCCCAGAGCACATTGTTTCCATCAAAACCATAGAGACCATCCATATTCTTTATGTAACTATAGTCTTTCATTTCTTTACCAAAATAATATTGATTAATTATAAACATCTTTGTTAACATATCCATGTGATTATTGTAGTATATAATATATATTTAATGTCTGGACAGATTCCCAAGAGTTATGCATATTAATGCATAGATTTTGTAAGCATATTTATGCGAAGTGACGTAAAACCACATAGTAAAATTCCCGAGAGTTAGGAAACGAAGTCTATGTGGCCCCAACGAGGTTACACCAGAGAGCTAACTCCCCCGCCACCCCCTACAAGGCACCGTCGTGGGCGGAGATTTAATTCTTCACAGGATCCCGAGGCAAGGCTACTACCACTGAGACCTCGTGCCCACAGGTTAATACCGTGTCCAACCTCCATCTGCTGCTATAACTTCATGCAATCTGGTGGGCATGGAATCTACCATTGCTGCAGATGTTCGGCCTCCTTATTCCCTCCCACACATTATGTTCGTGTCTCCTCACTTCCTCCCTCGTTTTTTCCTCAACATGCCATTCAACAACCATATGCGCCCATAAATTTTCTATTGGATTACAATCGGCTCCTTTAGGGGGCCAGTCCAATAGAATAATCTGCGGGTGCGCCTCAAACCAACGCTTGATTGCCCAACTTGTATGTATTGGACTGCAGTCTTGCACCATACATATAGGCTGTGGGTCTGGGATGGCATATGAGTTGCTGGGAGGATGGTTAGCAGTCCTGCTGAACTGGCAGGTAGACAAAATAGAAAACTCACAGCCAAACTGTAAGAAAACCCATGGACAATGAGACATTAGCAAAATATACTAGGTCATTTTAGCACGTGCACACACATTATATACAGATCTATTGGTCCTTGCGAGGCTGTTTGGTTATACTATGCTAACTAGTTTGCTAGGGTGAGGGAAAGTATATATATATATATATATATATATATATATATATATATATATATATATATATATATATATATATATATATATATATATATATATATATATATATATATATATATATGTAATACTCAGAAATTTCAGAGTAATATCGAATGCCCCGCCATTGGCAACACTGAGCGTTCAAGGTCATCTGAGGGAAAAGAGCGCTGCCTGCTCGTAGCGAGAGATTGCGGAACTAGGCCTATATGATATTAATTGTAATTTACCGAATTAATAATGATGCGATTCATGAAGTAAGGGACTATTATTGAATTTGAAATTATTATAGATCGTTTATCAGTCTGAATAATGTTACGGGTGTCCCAAGGAGTTATTAGTTAGGCGGAAAATATATCACGTAGGCCCAAGCTAACGCCTTGAGAGGACACGAGGCGGGTTCTCTCTCAGTCGCGGGGAGGAGTCAAGCAAACAAGACGTCCCTGCGCGTCCGTCACAGAAATAGTCACGTGGCCTAGTCACCTGTGCTGCGCTATGGCAGTATAACAAGTAAGTCTCATTCAATCTCGGACAGGGTTTAGATAGGGCAGTGGTAAAGTTAACTAGAGCTAACAGTGAGTTCATTTCAGGGTTTCCGTCAGAACCCACTTGACTGGAGTTGACCGGAGTTGACTGCGAGAGATTGACTGCCGTTTGAGACTGCCGTTGATGATTGAGGGTGGCGATTGTCGCCCTTGGACCGATCAGTGTAGGCCTGTCACTGTTTAGCGGGGTAGCAAAGGATCTCTTGAGTGAACGAGTGCTCCCGACAACTAAAACGACGGGACCAGCATCAGCAGTGGGTGATCAGTTCTTACCACTCGGGTTCACAACACCACGTGTCCTCGGTCAGCTAGAAGCGTTACCTACTGGCCATAGACACCTGCTGGCATTCTCTCTTCCTGCCCATGGACGCACTGGGAGTACACTGAGGCTATCTGAGTATATTAATGGTCACACACTGAGACCGTGAGTCTAGGACTCTAGGAGATACCTAGAGGAACATTTTATCTTCCTTATTACGGGTGTAGTTAATACCATTTCTCAGTTACTGATATTATCTTGACGTGTGTAGTTTAATATTTCTTAAATAATTTTGAGTAGTGTTTTTTGAATGTTTGTGTCATTAAGTGGAACCAGAGTGATACTGTGATTTGATTCTTTTAATGCATCTAATTGTTCTTCATAATTCTGATCTCAGGTATGACCTTGTTCCCCAGAGTAGTGGTTAAGTTAGGTTAGGAAGTGTGCATCTGTTGGGGTGCTATAATTTTGTTGAGTGCCCTTAAGGCCTATTCATTGTAGAGTAGTTAATTTCTTATTTTTTAATACCATTTCCTAAGTGACTGATATTATTTTGTGAAAGCCTTTAAGGCCTGTTTCATGGGTGCAAGCAACATTTCTTAATACTTCAAATTTATTGTTGCCTGTGTTTCTAATAATTTCTATATCATGTATAACTTTATTCCCCAGAGTAGTGTTTTAAGTTTAAGTTAAGAGGTGCGCATATTGGTGTACCATTATTTGATTGTGTTTGTAGTGTTGGAGGGAATATAAGTGTCTAAATTTTACAGTGTGTCTCATTCATCCCAGTCACAGACGCTATCCTTCCACGGGTCACGGACAATTCATTTTGTTTAGTAGATTTAAGTGTTCTTGTGCTGGTTCGGGATTTTTCTCAAAGGGGCGCTTCCACTGCCATTACCATCTATTAATTTTTAATAAACCCCAAGTCAAGTGAGAAATTAAAGTCCAGTAAATTCCGACCGGTTACAAATGGTAGCAGAGCGTAGTTTTTAATGTCGTGACTGATAGTACTGTGGTTGGGATAATGAACGCCATCATGTGTTGGTTATTAATGGTAGGGATTGAACTCGCACTGATGCTCATCCTTGTGCCCGGACTGAGTTGGTTAGGCTTGACAATAGAGATGTGTATGAGGAGGAAGAGAGACGGCCGCGGGACCTTGGTACAGCTGAGAGAGGAGTTCGGAGACCTAAAGAGGGATTATCAAGCACAGGTAAACAGGTTCAAGTGGGAGTCTCAGGCACACATTCAACGGTTCAGGGAGGAAACAAGGGGTGAATGTCAGGCACACGTCCAGCAGTCAAGGAAGTGTGAGGTCCAAGTGGGAAATATAGGGGTACGTAAGTAGTTTAGAGAGGTTGATCGAGCCCTCCAGCTGAGAGACAAGACGAAGCCGACCGATTACAGTTTAGGGTGCATGGTAATGAGAAAAGGCAGGTTGTAGGGGGTGAGTTGGAGGAGTTGTGAGTAGGGCAGAGGGGATTGGAGAGATGGTTAGGTCAGAGATGTGCATTGAATAGTGGTTGCTGTCATGAGCGGGATTGAGTTGCTGTCATGAGCGGGATTGAGTTGCTGTCATGAGCGGGATTGAGAGTACGGTTGTAATGTCCAGGGCCTCACTAATATGGACTGGTACATTGTCAGAGGGTTGGTCTGCCGGCATGAGGTTCGGAGACGTGGACTGAGTATTTTTTTTTGACACTGGTTCCTCTTAGTTCAAGGGCCAGGCCAAAGGAGAGCATGTTGTTTTGGACTGTGTATTTTTTTTGACACTGGTTCCTCTTAGTTCAAGGGCCAGGCAAAGGAGAGCATGTTGGAGATGGACTGAGTATTTTTTTTGACACTGGTTCTCTAGTTAAGGGCCAGGCAAAAGGGGAGCGTGATGTTCTGGTTGGTTTGAGTTGGGCTAGGAAAAATGGAGTTGCTAGCTGCGAGTGGAATAGTACAGAATTGAAGGTGGGTTCTAAGTTGTTCTCTCAGCACATGAGGGCAGTGCTGTTTTTCTTTTAGGGGGGTCGTATGTATGTTTCTCAGCACATGAGGACAGTGCTGTCTTTTTTTTAGGGGGGTCGATTGTAATACTCAGAAATTTCAGAGTAATTTCGAATGCCCCGCCATTGGCAACACTGAGCGTTCAAGGTCATCTGAGGGAAAAGAGCGCTGCCTGCTCGTAGCGAGAGATTGCGGAACTAGGCCTATATGATATTAATTGTAATTTACCGAATTAATAATGATGCGATTCATGAAGTAAGGGACTATTATTGAATTTGAAATTATTATAGATCGTTTATCAGTCTGAATAATGTTACGGGTGTCCCAAGGAGTTATTAGTTAGGCGGAAAATATGTCACGTAGACCTAAGCTAACGCCTTGAGAGGAGACGCGACGCTGGCTAGGTCTCAGTCGCGGGAAGCATTCACACAGACAAGACGTCCCTGCGCGTCGTCACAGAAATAGTCACGTGGCCTAGTCACCTGTGCTGCGCTATGGCAGTATAACAAGTAAGTCTCATTCAATCTCAGACAGGGTTTAGATAGGGCAGTGGTAAAGTTAACTAGAGCTAACAGTGAGTTCATTTCAGGGTTTCCGTCAGAACCCACTTGACTGGAGTTGACCGGAGTTGACTGCGAGAGATTGACTGCCGTTTGAGACTGCCGTTGATGATTGAGGGTGGCGATTGTCGCCATTGGACCGATCAGTGTAGGCCTGTCACTGTTTAGCGGGGTAGCAAAGGATCTCTTGAGTGAACGAGTGCTCCCGACAACTAAAACGACGGGACCAGCATCAGCAGTGGGTGATCAGTTCTTACCACTCGGGTTCACAACACCACGTGTCCTCGGTCAGCTAGAAGTGTTACCTACTGGCCATAGACACCTGCTGGCGTTCTCTCTTCCTGCCCATGGACGCACTGGGAGTACACTGAGGCTATCTGAGTATATTAATGGTCACACACTGAGACCGTGAGTCTAGGACTCTAGGAGATACCTAGAGGAACATTTTATCTTCCTTATTACGGGTGTAGTTAATACCATTTCTCAGTTACTGATATTATCTTGACGTGTGTAGTTTAATATTTCTTAAATAATTTTGATAGTAGTGTTTTTTGAATGTTTGTGTCATTAAGTGGAACCAGAGTGATACTGTGATTTGATTCTTTTAATGCATCTAATTGTTCTTCATAATTCTGATCTCAGGTATGACCTTGTTCCCCAGAGTAGTGGTTAAGTTAGGTTAGGAAGTGTGCATCTGTTGGGGTGCTATAATTTTGTTGAGTGCCCTTAAGGCCTATTCATTGTAGAGTAGTTAATTTCTTATTTTTTAATGCCATTTCCTAAGTGACTGATATTATTTTGTGAAAGCCTTTAAGGCCTGTTTCATGGGTGCAAGCAACATTTCTTAATACTTCAAATTTATTGTTGCCTGTGTTTCTAATAATTCCTATATCATGTATAACTTTATTCCCCAGAGTAGTGTTTTAAGTTTAAGTTAAGAGGTGCGCATATTGGTGTACCATTATTTGATTGTGTTTGTAGTGTTGGAGGGAATATAAGTGTCTAAATTTTACAGTGTGTCTCATTCATCCCAGTCACAGACGCTATCCTTCCACGGGTCACGGACAATTCATTTTGTTTAGTAGATTTAAGTGTTCTTGTGCTGGTTCGGGATTTTTCTCAAAGGGGCGCTTCCACTGCCATTACCATCTATTAATTTTTAATAAACCCCAAGTCAAGTGAGAAATTAAAGTCCAGTAAATTCCGACCGGTTACATATATATATATATATATATATATATATATATATATATATATATATATATATATATATATATATATATATATATATATATATATATATTAGGGTGGTCCTTATTTTTCAACTTTGGAATGTTTTACCACAGACTCTGCGAAAAGTGTCCATTTAGGACAAAAACATTGTGTGTAGAGTTTTTTTTAAATATATTTATATTTAGAGGTTGCTCAAAGCTGTCAAAAATTAAGTAATCGATATTGTCGATTATTTTGTAGCCGATTACGCCCACCACTAGCGCGTCGCATTTGGCACGATTGTGGTGAGTTTTTGCTGGTCGTGATTGATGATTGGGGAAATTAGAAACAGTTCTGGAGAGTATTCTCATTATTAATTTATATTAATAGTTAATTTCTTTATTCCTCAGGTCAAAATGGCTAATGCAGGAGTAAAAACACGAGAAAATGTGTATTTGATGAAGACATTATGTGATGACATTACAGGGGCTAAGTTACCTTCAAACAGGCAAGTGTTACAGTATTTTTGAAGCCTGCATCGCATACAGAAAAACCATCAGAGTGGCAGCTGGGGAAGTCACAGACAAAGTTCTTAAATTTTGGACAAAAGCAAACATTCCCACACACCACAAACCAGATTGTGTGAATCAAGTGCACAAAATGTTTGACAAGTGGAGTAGTTTGAAAAGAACTCTTCAAGAAAGACAGAAACTCAAAAGCAGAAAGAGAAAGAGTTTACTGATACATTTGAAGATCTCTTTGACATTGCACATGTGAATGCTTTGAATATGATGACAGTTCAGGAGGATAAGGATGTCTTAATAGCGCAACGAGAAAAAGGGCGTCGTGGGGCAATGTCATCTCTTGACAAAGTATTCCTGAAAAGACAGAAACGACGAGAAAA
This sequence comes from Homarus americanus, assembly GCF_018991925.1. NCBI lineage: Eukaryota > Metazoa > Arthropoda > Malacostraca > Decapoda > Nephropidae > Homarus > Homarus americanus. The sequence goes on from NW_024716703.1 coordinate 9,188,324, forward strand.
AACTCAAGAAAGCAATGAAAAGGAAGTTGGCTGCAGACAGTGCAGAGGAAAAAGCTAAAAAATGCCAGGCCATCGTTGTCTTGGACAGCAGTAGTACGTCTTCTTCTGAGGAATCCAACCCAGTTCCTGGCCCATCAGCACTTCAAACTCCACCTACTGTCAAGAAGCGTGGCCGAAAAGAAGTTCTAACTCCAGAACTTTCGGCAGCATTAGATCGGACCAAGTCCTCAGATAGAATGGCCATTGGCCATGCACATTGTCACCCAAACTGCTCGGAGTCTGGGCCATGATGTCAGTGAATTGATTCTGAATCGATCAAGCATCAGAAGGAAACGTCAGCATCATCGCAGTAGCAGGGCAGCTGAAATCCTTTCAAACTTCAAACCAGAGTCAGTTTTAATTGTTCACTGGGATAGTAAATTGATGCCTGATTTGACGGGGTATGGGGGGCCATGTTGACAGACTCCCAGTTCTTTTCTCAGGCAATAGCACATCCCAACTTCTTGCTGTTCCAAAACATCCCTCTGGGACCGGTGATGAACAAGCAAAAGCTGTTTTGAAGGCTTTGCAGCAATGGCACATTGCAGACATCGTGCATGGCATGTGTTTTGATACAACAGCTCAAATACTGGTCACCACAAGGGTGCGTGTGTCAAAATTGAGCAGTTGCTGGGTCGTGATTTGCTATATTTTGCCTGCCGCCACCATGCACTACAACTTGTAGCTGGAGCTGCTTTTGAAGCTGTAATGTGGCACTCAGCTGCTCCTGACATACAGCTGTTCCGAAGATTCCAAGCCAAATGGGAACAAATTGACAAGCAGAAGTTTGAAGACTCCTCCACCGACGATCTGGCAGAAGAATCGGTCAGAGCTGTTAGGGACGATCTAACCAACTTCATTGAGAAGGCTCTATTGGAGACACAGCTTCGAGATGATTATCGAGAGCTGCTAGAGCTGGCCTCCATCTTCCTTGGCACATCACTTTCTCGGGGAGTACGATTTTCTGCTCCTGGTGCAATGCACCAAGCACGATGGATGATAAAGACCATTTATTCCTTCAAAGTGTGGTTATTCCGTTCTCAGTTTAAGCTTACTCCAAAGGAGAACAGAGGACTAAGAGATTTGTGCATTTTCTTTGCCCGAATATATGTGAAGGCTTGGACAACTGCTCCACTTGCTGCAACGGCACCAAAAGGAGATCTGACGTTGCTTAAAGCTCTACAAGACTACAGTACCATCAGCGATGCCATATCAAAGGCAACTTTTCACAAAATGATGAGACACCTCTGGTACTTGTCAGAAGAGTTGGTTGCATTGGCCTTCTTTGATGACGATGTTCTCCCAGCAGTGAAGGACCGCATGTTGGAAGCTATGAACATCGTTATTGGAGAAGAAAAGCATGTCAAAAGGGTTACAATCAATCCAGACACACTCCAAGTGAAGAACCTATATGATTTCACGACAAAGAACACAAAGTCATTTTTCAAAAAGCTCAACTTGAATACAGATTTCCTGGCCCTCCTAGTAGAACAGTGGAAAGATGATCCTGGCTTCCAAAATGCAAAAGCCAGTGTACAAGCTTTGTCTGTGATCAATGATCATGCAGAAAGAGGAGTAGCCTTAGTCCAACATTTCTCAGGCCGCATCACCAAGGACGAACAGCAACTGCAGTATCTACTGCAGGCAGTTGCTGACCACAGGAAATCATTCCCTAATGCCCTCAAGCAGCCCTTACTGGGCGACAAAGAGTGAGACTGGTCCTCATGCGACCCCTGCCTTGAGCAGCTAATACCCACTTAGACTAAGTGGGGGGGGGGGCGGCCCAGGCTTGGGGCTAGGGAATGATGTGTTATGAACATTAAGCATAGGCATAATATTGTTAAATTTCATTTGACTTGAGCAACCTCTAATTATTAAGATAATTAAAAAATATTTTACAGGCAATGTTTCTACCCCAAATGAAAACTTTTGCCAGGATCTGTGACAAAAAAATGGCAAATTTTGTTTTTTGCCCCAAAATAAGGACCACCTTTATATATATATATATATATATATATATATATATATATATATATATATATATATATATATATATATATATATATATATATATATATATATATATATATATATATATATATATATATATACATATATTTAACTCTTCTCAAGAAATGCAAGGATGAATTATACGACTTACCCTTTGAGCAACCGTGTCCACACTGATACGGCAGGCCTCCCTACACACGACGTCAGGTCGGTCATTTCTATGTCCTTCGGTTCTTCATTTCGTAACTCCGGTGTGTGGTGCTTTCCCTCACGTCCAATGGTTAAACGAGATTTTATACGGTTTGCAACAAAATGCAATATTACAGTATATTAATATAGATTTTCCTCCATGTATTGATACTATGACTAGTTACCAAGATACAGAGCACGATGAACATAACATGATAATGATAGTGAAGCCTGGAAGGGTTCATATCATAACTTGTGTGTTCGTGCGTATTTTGCCCCGTGAGAGTTATCGTGGGCCTCCATGTGCCCAGGTGGGATGGTCAAAGTATTACACTATAAGTGTGTCAAATGAGGAGTGACTTATCCACATGTAATTTAAGGTTTTTTTAAATATGTAGTTAAATTAAACACGATTTTTCATAAAGTTAAGCGAATGAAGGGAAAATAAAAGATATAGATGAGGTGTGGTGGAAGCATCATGGTCTGTCACACACACACACACACAAGCGCTGTAAACGTTGTGTGGATTCACTGGGTGGTTTGGAAGTGCTGATTTCCATTCATAATTTCGTAACTACAACCTATGGTAATTTTTCTTCGTGTCATATATAATGAAGATAATGCAGAGTATAAAATGCCATATACAATACTTATGCATAATGCCATCTATACAGCCGTACTATGACTGCGTGTGTTCGTGCGTGTGTTGCCTCCTGATTGTTAGAGTGGGCCCCCGTCCAGAAACGACACTGTACTGACCTCCAGCACCGACTCAGGTGGGCTAGATATTATGGTTCCGACTGTACATATACATAATGTATACATAGTTTCTAATAGAGACATAAAATATATAATACACATATATGGTACGTAGTATACATGACTATAAGATATCTTCATCTCCTCCCCGGGAAAAGTCCTAGACCAGTGGTTCTCAACCTTTTTCACTCCATTTCCCCCTTGAGGAATTTTCAACATCCTCGTGGCCTCCTTCATTTTTTCCCATAACAGACAAACAGACAAGTGATAAAGACTAAAGAATGATAAAGATGGACAGATAAATAGGACAAGAGTTACAATGGCATACACACACACACACATTCACATACATAACACGCCCATGCACTCACACATAAAGCACACATACAGTCATACACAAACATGCACACAGGTAAACATTCACACTCAAGCTAGCAAGCTGAAGTGTACTTCCTGTAAGCAAGAACACGCCTCCTTTGACAAGCACTGCCCAACTTGGAAGAATGAGAAGAATAGTGAGTCTTACCAATTTAGCACTAAAAATGGTAGGATTATATAAGTAAAGAATGAGTATGAACAACAGTGGCACCAATAAATAAGGAAATATTTAATGAAGGAAGTGTACAAATATTTCACCCACATAAAGCAGCGACCAGGTGAATTTTGAAACAAAATTAGTAACACCAATTACGGAGTATATTAGGCTTGAGTCAAGCTCAAACACAATATATGGTTCAGAGACAATACACTCCACTGTTTTCGTGATGGTATCCCAGGCCAGACTGAGATCATTCGGTCGTATCACCACTTGCAAAGGGATGACACACGGACACGTACTGAACAAGTCAGTTCAGCAGCTCGGTACCTCGTCTGTCACACAGACAGAGACTTGACCTGTGAAATCTTAAATATTCCGTAAAAAAAAAAATAATAAAAATAGCACCAGAGTATGTAAATATTAAAATTGTATTGTCGTTATGATTAAACAAAATGACAAAAAAAGAATGAAAATTCTCTTCTGCCAAGTCAAAATTAGTAATACTAATTTTGTTTAATTCAGATTCCCAACATTATTTGGAAACGTACAATTTATAACAGCTCGCCGTGGCTCCCCTAAATTGTTACCGTGGCTCCCTTGGGGGCCATGGCCCTAAGGTTGAGAACCACTGACCTAGACGCTTGGCGAGGGCTAGAGGTCCAAGCCGTCAGGACGTCTGCGATGGCGAAGGCTCTGACGCTGGTTGCATCAAGCGGCAGAGAAAAGCGAGCCTGACGCTATGACAGCGTCTGCGGTGTTGGTGACGCCTCGGGAACGTCCATGGACTTGGTGGTATCATAGGCTGATGCGTGATGTGGCCGTAAGAAGAGGCGGATACGCCAACACAAGCGACCACTATGCAGTTTCACATGGTAGTCACGGTGGTGACCAACATAGACTACAGTCCCGACATTGTCCCAGCGCTTCGAAACATGGTCCTGGATTCGTATGTCAGCACCAACTCTGAGGGAGGGGCAGGGACCGAGCCGGACGGTTCTGATACTGCTCAAATTTCTGCTTGAAGGTGAATTGACGACCGTCACACTCGTCCGCTGCGTCTTGCCACTCGGGAGCAAACAAACGAATGTGTGTTGGCATCGCCGTCTGTAAAGGGCTGGAGACCTGCCATCTCTTGCGAATCTCCATAAGACCACGGTTGAAGTCTTCATCGTCTAGGTTACCATTGGTAGTAGTTTTCATTATAAGGTGTTTTACTTGCTTAACACAAGCTTCGGTATGCCCATTCGATTGCGGGTAATGTGGCGACGAGATGTCATGATTGACATCTTGAGAAAGGACCTGAATTCCGAGCTTGAAAACTGGGGTTCACCATCAGAACGGAGACGAGCAGGAACCCCAACAACATTCACGAAAAAGCTCCATAGTAACTTAATAGTGCTGCGTGTGGTGGCGTCTCTTCCGTATTCTGCAACGTGCAGCCACTCAGAAAGCCGATCTGCGTAAAGCAAGATCCTTCTTGCCAGCGTAGGAGAAAAGATCAATGGAGGTGTCTTCAAAAGGCCTGGATGGGGGCGGGTCACACATCAGAGGTTCCTTGGCTTGGGATGGCAGGAGGGTTTGGCATGCGTCACATGACTGTACAGTGTTCACAATGTCACTTGTGATGCCCGGCCACCATACTGTCTGGCGGGATCTGCGTTTATTAGACTCTATACCTTGGTGGGAATCATGGAGTCGGTAGAGAACATTACGGCGGGCTGCAGCAGGGATGACAATTCGGGCACCGTGTAGTACTAGTACCTCATCTATGGAAAGACTGTCCCTAATTTTCCAAAAATCCCACAAAACTAGAGGTACCTTCTTCCTATCCATAGGGAACCCCAAAACTACTGCATCGTAGAGCTGTCGGTAAGTTTCATACTCAGCAGCATCTTTACGTAGGTCATCGATGAGTGGGTCTCCGAGATGGTCGCGAGTCTGCGATGACACTTCCAATGCTCGGGACAACACACAACTACGGATGTAGTGGGTAACGTCATCTTCTGCAAGATAAGGTCAGCTGGTGAGGGGTCGTCAACTGGTGCACGGGAAAGCGCGTCAGGGATGGCATGATCCACACACCCTTACGCCATACTGCTTTGTAGGTAAACTGCGCTCTTTTTTCCTTTAGACGCTGCATACGCGGGTTATTCACAGAGGCTTGTGGTCAATGACTAGAGTAAAGTGAGGTATTCCTAGTAGATATATTCGACATTTAAGCATTGCCCACACTGCTGCGATTAGCTCAAGTTCCAAAACAGCTTATCGTGTGCTCTGCCTCACTCAAAAAACGGGAGCCACACTGGATCAGCCTCCACTTCTCACCGTGTTGTTGCAGGGGAGCGTAACCAAGTCCTTTAAGGCGGGAAACATCGGTCTGCAGCATCGTCGGCAGCGTTAGATCAAAGTGGGTGAGTACTAGGGTCGTGGAAAAAGCCTGCTTCATGGTCTGGAAAGATGACTGGTGTTCAGGTGTACACACAAATTCGTACTATGGGCTGAGGAGTGTGCGGAGTTTATCAGCAGCCGATGCAATGCTTGGTGTGAATTCTGCCAATTGGTTTACTAGGCCTAAAAAGACCTAAGGTCTGTGATATTGGTAGGAACAGGAAAGTCTGCAAATGCCTTGATTTTCTCACTGTCTGCTCTTACTCCACCAGCTGATACTCCAAAACTACAGAATTGTGCAGATTTGTTAGCAAACACAAATTTGCTCCGATTCATGGTAATTCCGTGTTTGCAACACCATAGCAAAATCTTCCTGACCCGCTTGACGTGTTCTCCTTAGCTAAAATCCCTTACGAGGATATCATCGACCATCTTCACGTATTTACCAACGTTCGCGAGTGCCATGTCACCTCGTCTGCGAAACTTCCGTGGAAACGAAGCCCATAGGGCCTCGGAGGAACTTGTACCTTCCCCATGGAGTGATGAATGTCGTCAGTGGCTGTGCCTCCTCCGCTAGTGGTATCTACCAGTAGCCCATCAAGGCATCCATTGTAGAAAAGAACCTTGAGCCTGAGGCTACCTCCATGACAGGATGGGCTGGGCTGGGCTGGGCTGGGCGAAATACCTGCTGGTTTAATTTCGTAAGATTCACAGTGATGCGGACACTGATGGTTACAAGTGTTCCCTGAAGAATGCAGTGATGGGTAGGGAAACACCGGGTAACACTGAAGTCCATTTATTATGGATGAGAGAAATACAAGTGGTGACTAGCGTGTGCCATGCACGGCTCACACAGTCAGACTGAGACTGCCTTGCCATATGGCAGCCTCGGGGCAATGTTGCCACATAGCACGTGCAGTGTTGCCACGTAATTATATATATAAATGCTACTCGGCACAGTGGCTTATTTACAAGGTTGCTACTCGGCACAGTAGCTTAGATGCATAACCTACACACACCACCATTTTTCTTAGGGGCAACTACCATAGGGTGACACTACTCTGATACTTCGTCTCCCAATGGTTTGATGATCCCCTGCTGCACCATACTATCCAGCATTGCTTTTGTGTCTGATCGCCATGCCCGAGGGGCATAACAAGCGAAGGGTTTGACATTCTCCTGGAGATGGATTTTCATCGGTGGACCCCGCATAGCTTGCAGCTTCGCACCCTCGTGGAAGTCCTCAGGTTCTACAACAACTTCGTTAAACTCCTTCAAGATTTGCATGTAGTCCATTGTCCCCTGCTCGTCACTTAACATGTCCATACTGCCGCCCGTTGAGCATTGACCATGGAGCTTGTTTATCGGCCTCGGATAATCTTGGGGAATTATGTGGAGTGCTTGGGCATCGTAACATGAAAGAAGGGCGTCATCTATCTCCTTGAATACGTCAATAGTGGTGCCTACAGAGACGTCTTCAAGAGTCATGGTTGCTGTGAAAGAGCCCAAGGGAGTCAACTTGTTACTATTGGCTACCAAAAACCTCCTCGTCGCGTGAAGGAGATAGATCGGCTTCTGTGAGGCCTAACTGCTGCATCTGGTATGGTCCAATCGCGGTCGTCTCGGCACCGGTGTCAGGCGTAAACCAAAGTGGCCCTTGTCTGATCTTTGAAGTGGCCGTATTGGATACGTTGATGTTGCCCTTCGGTGCACAACGATTGGGGCGGGTTCTGTGTACGTTTCTAACCTTGAGACAGCGAGCAACTCGTTGAGGTGACTGGGGGGTATTGTTGGACGTCCTCTGTGTGGAACTCTGCACCTTCCTTCTACGACATGCTTTTTCGAAATGCCCTATGATAGTACAGTGGTTACATTTCTTACCCCAGGCTGGGCACTGTTTCTCCCGACCTCCAGGATGCTGAGCTGCTCAGCAACCGTCACACTGCTGCCTGCGTTCCCTCTGCCTTGTGCGAGACCCACTGAGCTGCCGCTGCTTGTGACCAGTCAATCTGTTGAGGGATTTACTGCTGCTTGAGAGGTCTGCGTCAGTGTTGTAAGCAGCTTCTTCACTACGACACAAGCTTAAGGCCGCAGGTTATACCGGGGAGGGTCGATCTCCAGAAGTTTCTTCCTAGTTTGCTGGTCCTAGATCCATGATGTGATGCAAGTGACCAACCGGGCAACCAGATATTGGTCACGCAGTACCGCATCGTCTGCCAGTTCTTTCAGAGCGACATAAAAGTCGATGAAAGATTCTCCCTCACGTTGACGACGCTCCTCAAACCTCACGCGACGTAGAGCCACGTTGTGTTGCCGCTGTAGGTGATCCTTAATGCGTGTGAGAACGTCATCAACTGTCACCGCCCATGCGCCACACCACAAGTTAAATTCACCTAGGGATACGTTGGGCGAGAGCTTGTGAGGTGCCAGAGCCCGGGGCTGACGTACCTGGGGACGGGGATGCCCCGTCGCTGCTGCAGGTGACGTGCCTACCGTGATCGAACCGTTGGAATCGCCACTATCCACACCCTGCAAACCAGGGGCAGGGGTGAATCCGCTAGATACATTTAACGCTTGATGAATCAAATCCTGCATAGTGACACGGTCAGCTCTGGTGGCGTCCGCTGCAGCCTGAGTCTGTTGCCACCGAAGTTCAGCTTCGTGGAACTGCTCCTGCTGCAATTTTAACTCTTGTTGGAGCAGGAAGCGATCCTCTGCGGCCTGTAGCTGCTGCGCTTCCACAAGCGCGGCCAACCTGTCCAGTGCTGCAGGATTAACTCCTGTATCCGGCTGGTTTGGTACACCCGGTGGACTGGTTGCTGCACGCTTGGGAGGCACAGCAGGAAGAGTGGCGACTCACTATCCAAGTACTGGTTACCGGGTGGGACGAATGGTCTTAACAAGCAGCCAATTGCTCGTTACTCCGTCACTTCTGCTTCTGTCTCTGCCTTAACCTTGTTGTCGTCTCTTGTAGATACTATCCTATTCACTGAGCCATGTTCAGTAGTAAAAGAGAAGGCAGGTAGTCGGTAGTAGGCAGCTATCAAACAGGGAGGTACTACCGCCTGGGAAGATTTTGAAAGCATAATGTGTTGTCTAATGGTAGACCCTGCTGCCATATGGCATCACAAAAATTGTGACCAAGTTACAGGTTGCTCATCAGACTTTCTGCCTCATTTACACACAATTGCAGGGTCTCAGTTGTTTATCTTACTTTGACAACACAACGTATTTATATAATTTCTCACTATTGATATTATTATGATTATTATTATTAATATTATTATTAATACTATTATTATTATTATTTTTTTTTATTTTTTTTGTTTTTTGTTTTATTAATTTTATTATTATTATTAATATTAATTTATTTTTTATATTTTATTATATTTTCGCCCACCAGGCCTTGATGTGGGTTATATAATGACCTGTGCCCTGGTGGGCTAATGCTCGTAAAAAAAAAACAGTCTTACAGAGTTTGAGATGTATATTGCAACAAAGGCAGTCGGGCACTGATCCTCTGAGGCTCTGACCAGGGCCCGTCCCCCCAGGTAAGGGACGTCACCGTCTAAGCACACATGCGCATTGATACACAAGGTTGCAGCAAAGTAGAAACTGGTGAATACGTACATAACATGACATGACAGACAAGCAGGCACATAGATACAAGGCATACATAGCAATGCATAAATATTTGATGTATATATACTGTACATAATACATACATAGTTTCTAATGGAGACATAGTATGCATAATACACATATATGGTACGTAGTATACATGACTATAAGATATCTTCAACAGCTGCACACGATGCTGCCATAGTTCAAAGGAATTCCGCAGATCATGTTCTGTAAAGCTGTTGAGGAGCTCCGTTGTTTTTGTTTTCAACTCTTCTAACGACAAAAAATGGTTCCTTTGAGCACAGACTTGATCTTTGGGAAGAGATAGAAGTCGCAGAGAGCCAGGACTGGTGAATAGGGTGGGTGCTCAAGCAGACCTCGTATTATTATTATTATTATTATTATTATTATTATTATTATTATTATTATTATTATTCACGGACGTCGTTGTAGCTTTATCATCATATCATCAACTGAATTCCTTATTTTCCTAAATTACTAACCTTGCATGTTTTTTTATGACAAACTCATTTGCATACGTTAATTAAAAGCTGACGTCAGAAAGTGCAGAAAAAATCTTTCAACGTGTGCACTTGGCTGTGGCTCCTTTGTGGCCGGCGTATTTATTTTAGATACTCGGCGATTTTGTTTATACTTCTATCTAAAACATGTTTTTTGTAATAAATAATAAAGGTAAGATCTGGTGATAAGGTAAACTGTATTTAATAACTCCGGCATCTGAACAAAGAGTTTCTAAGATAAGATACCTCACTTGCTGGATCCCTAGTAACAGTGGAGAGGAGAGCGTCTATAAGCAATGCTCCAGATGTAAACCCTGGCGCTACTTATTGTGCAGTAATGAATAGTTAAGGTTCTCGTAAAAATGTTCTCCTGTGTCGTTCTTATAGCGTGTTGAACGATGTTTAGTGGCAAGAGAACATGTTTTCCTAAACATTTGGTTTGTTGTAATTTAAAAAGCCAAAAGGCTTAGGAGTAATTTGGGAGTTCTCTTTTTACAGTGGGAAGCTGTCGATAATATTTTACAGCAAACGTAATCGTTCTAGACTCTATAGGCCACATGTAGGCGCTAAGTAAATTATATTAATGCCATCATATCCAGTTTTCAGTACAAGAATATCGATGAAATTTATAACATTATGTAGGCCTCGAGTCCCTGCTGTACAACTAAGCTGATTTAGTCGAATATGTTTGGCACATAATTCTGCACAATTTCTGAGGTGGTTATTTTATACTGTTTAGATCTGCCCTTATAGTCTACTGGCTCGTGTTATATTTGTCCTAAAATATAGAGCATAGTATAAGATTATTATTTAAGTTTGTGCTCTAAGGACAAGGATGTAAATATATTTTTAGAATGATGGAACATGGTAGCACTGAGGAAACTAATTTAATATCCCAGCTCCATGTTATTATTAATAATGAACAAGTGGAGAAGAGACACTGACATAACCTTCACGCAGACAGTTACATGGACAAGTCATGATGCTGAATTGTGAGTGATGTTGTAAAGCTAGTCAATAGTGACTCTAGATTGGTGCTGAATAACTCTGGTAGCTGGAGCACCTAAAACAAAATAGCAACAACAACAACAACAACAACAATGACGATTAATAGCAACTTTTCCCTAGTATTCGTCGATGAGTGAAGGACGAGGGAAGAGGTCAGGTGACTTGTTACAGATAATAGGCTTTGTATGATAACTTTAGCCTCTTCGTCAGAGACGTGAGAAGGAGATAGGGCACAAAGATGGATTCTCAGTTGTCCCTGTGTTGTATCTCTTTGTATAACTGCTGTTGTAAGAACGCACGAAAGTAGTTCAATAATCACGGTATAAACATAGATTCCCCAAAGCGTTATGAGATAAAATGTCCTCATTACCAGAAATGGTTTAGTAAGGTTAGGTTAGTTTACTCACCCGTGTCATGAACAAAGATTCTTAAAAGGATTCGTATACTAAGCCAATATTCTCTTTATTACCGGTGAGGCGAAAAAGTGAAAATTAATTATAAAAATGCCTTCTTTTATATAATCTGGATGTCCGATTGCACGAACACGCATCTAATGGACTATACATGTGAACTGATGGTGCCGAGACCTTTCTTCAACCTATGTATAACTAATTGCAGACGGATCTTTTGTATCTGGGACACTGACCGCTTTGTTGTTGGTTAAGTTCTTACCAGTGGAAAATATTCTTGAGATCTTTTGATAAAACATGTGTTTTTTATGTTCATTTCAGCCGCTATCTTTACATGGTTATCATACAGATCATACACTCGAAGTCTATGTGTAGCATCTCACTTTTGTTGTTACGTTGGTTAATTCCCCAGTTAACCAGGTTGGAACACATATAATATATATTGGGTTTTTAGTAACAAAACTCAATTGAAGTTTCTTGTTTTATTACAAAAGGATTATGTCTATAATTCCTGAGTGTAGATCAACCATAAGTTCCACTATTTATGAGTGAATGAGAAAGAGGACGGCGTTTATGTATATAAACGTGAATCAACATCAGTTCGATAAAACTAGGTGTGAGTGACTGACTAAGGCATCGCACTAGTGCGCGCTTACATAGATGCTGACATATGGGCTTCTCCCTCTTAGGAAAGTTACCCTTCACGTGATCAGTTCATGTCTTACTCATAGTCAGTGGAAAGTTACAGGTGTTGAATCTGAATATATATGAGATGTAAGAACCCATTTATATAATACGTTCTGTTGATGAGACAGGGGCCATTACATCGCTCGGTCACCCTCAGCCAAGCTCCGTGAGGCCTAAATAAGCTCACAGAATACATTACATCATAGACAACCCTAACCATGTTATAAACAGAAGTGTAGACACTAAGCTGGGGATTCTACTACTGTAGGGGTATTAGCTACTACAGGGGACCTAGACGTTAGTGTCTTATGGGTTAGAATGTTATGAACAACGTTCATCTTGGATGACACTGACTTATAATAACAGAACAGAAACATGATTGCCAAATTTAACATAATTGAGGGAATTGTGAGGCGTGGTATAGCAAATTCCCGTGATAGATAAAATGGAAAATTATTACTCAAATCAGCATATTGTGTCTCTTTCAAGAATGCTATGACTTTTAATTTCTCTGAAACAATTTGAATATCTTTGATAGTGAAATTCATGATAGTAAGTGGAATTAAGGAAGACTTGAGTTTTATATTTAAGGTAAAGTGCTGATGAGTAGGCAAGGTCCGTAATGTACCACAAGTGATTTCACAGTAATCCGGAGCCTTGTAATGCCCTTTCACAACTAGCTGCTTAACACCATCGTGGCATTTTAAAATAACAGTAGTAGTATTTGGCAAGAACAAGTACTGCACATTGTGAAGATGAGCGTGAAACTCAGTTTTGAGACTAACTGGCCTATAGCTGCATTGCGCAAGTGCTGTGCCTACATTGGTTTGTGTGACTGCCAATACACATATTCCCTCTGCAGCAGGAATAAACGCGAACATGTAGGCTGGACATACGTGTAGGTGTAGATATGACGACTTACACCGTGACAGTACCTTAGGATCCTCTATTGCCAATAAAGAATAATCTTCATCTATTAGGAAAAGTTCTTTAGGCCTATCCAGAGTATACAGTGTGTTGTTAACAAACCAGGAGAAGGCTTCTAAATGCCATGCATTAAACTGATGTTGCCCTCGCAGCGGAATCTGGATGAGGATAGCATTGTGCGTGAGAGTCGACTCCAACAGCGGGTAATAATATTCAACCCCATTGTCATTAAAAATAGGAGTTAAGTGATACTGCAGCTTGGCTATCTGTAAAGCGTCAAGAAGCGTCTGCACAGGCACAAGCTTTGCGTCCACACGTCCTATCCCTGCATCTACAATGCTGTCAATTAGTTCATTTTTTACAAGTTACTATCTTCTGAACTGAAATTTACGCAGCATGCAAATATTCTGTGAAATAAAGGAGCCATTCTATCGTCGGGATTGATTTCTGTAACCTACTAACAATCCTCGATACTTGGTTAGACTCCAATATTATTGCAATAACCTTTGATTCTAAAGCAGTAATCGCATGAAAGGTTTGAGAAACAACACGATTCTGCTGAGATACAGCTTGAACGACAATGTTCATTCGTTCCCCCAATTTAGCTACATCATCGGCCGTTGCCGTGCTAAACAAAGTGCTTTGGAGAAGACCCACAAAATTAAATAGACCCCTTTTTCGTCGTGTCTGAGAATGCACTTCTTTAGCAAGATCCACTTCAGACGCTGGTAATTTCTCTCCAACATCGACGAGAAGCTTGCGAAGGTTCTGGAGACGAAAGTGTAGAAGGTCAATAGTTTGTGAAACTATCGTCGATTCATTAGTAGCTGCGCTGAGACCATGAAGGATGTCCAATGCTGATTGTAGTTGGGCGTCGACGTTGTCCATCTGACGCGGAAGCTGGAGCAGACCACGGATCTCATACTTGATGTTCACCACGTCCTCGACTATGAGAACGCGTCCAAGAGGAGCAACTAGCGCACCAGGCTTGAGGACGGTTATGGACATGTCTATCAACACAACGACAACAACACAGTAGAAGCAACACAGTGATGTTCCAAGCCATTCTGAAAGAGATTACACACAGTTTAACATCTACTTGCAGAACGAAGTTTCATACAATATTCATTGGTAACACTGTGCTTCTGTACAGTCAGTAAAGAGGTGTCTATCACATCATCATCAACTGTAGGCCATAAATTCTCATGGGTCTTTTTAAGACGATCCGCATGTTCGACATCTGCAATCTGTGCATTAGGCTTCCAAATTTTATATTTGTTGCCTGTTTCTTTGGCAATAATGCGGAATGGACCTGAAAATTTAGCCGAAAGCTTGGAGTTCCTTTCAGGTTCTCTTACCATAACAGCGTCCCCTACGTTTAACACGACAGGATTAGCATGTTTATGTTGCTTGATCATTATTTCGGCGCGTGACGCCGCTAAATGTGATCGGACTTGGGTATGAATATCCGTAAAGACGTGAATTTGTTTTGCAGCGAAATCATCCATATTATAAACCGGGTATGGCGCATCTGTAAGGATGTCGTAAGGTCGACGTTTATCTGTACCATAGACAATGTAGTAGGGTGATTTGCCCGTAGAGCTATTAATCGACCCATTGATAGACGCTGCAACCTGCGGTTACCAATCTTCCCATGTGTATTGCAAATCACTGACAATCAGGCGCAGTATCTCCAGGATCTTGTGATTGGTTCTCTCAACAAGGCCATTAACCTGTGGATGATAAGCTGTCACAAAACTTTGTTTAATTCCATATTGTGCACATATTTGCGCTACTATCTGATTCTTGAACTCTGTCCCATTGTCAGAGAGCAGAACTTTAGGCGTAGTATATGGACATATAAGATTCATCAATAATGCATAGACCACAGCATCGGCCGTTTTAACCTTTAGTGGGACCAAGACCACGAACCTGGAAAAATGATCCACATACACTAAGACGGACGCTGATCCCTGATGACTCCTCTGGAGTTGTAACAAGTCAATAGCGACTGTGTCAAACGGACGGTCTGGTGTAGGATATTGTAGAATCGGGGCTGGTGATCCTGCAGAACCTTTATGTTGAGCACATGCCAAACATTTAGCAATGTGTAATTCTATATCATATCATGGGATATCATGGAACAATGTTATAATCGCTTTACACAACGTGTCAGGTACGACTATTTGAGAAACATTACCCTCTGGCGTCTTTTTCGACCTATGGAGTATGTTATGTGGTAATTCAAACTAACTTAAGGGAAGAATTAATTTGGGGAGTTTAACATCCTCTCCTGATTCGAGAGCAAAAATGACTGCTGAGCATAATGGGTCGCGTCATTGCTCATCTTCCAGTTGCGAAAGCGTAAAGGTTGATACAGGCATTACTGGTGCTATATTTCTTGACAGAGCGTCGGCGACAACATTCGCCCTCCCAGGTAAATATCTAAACTCCGGGTCAAATTCTTGAATTGTGAGATACTAGCGTGCTAATCTGCCTGATAAGTTTCTGCCATGGAACAGCTCAGTTACTGCCGCATGATCCGTAAAAACAGTTATCTTATATCCAAAGATAATGTCTTTAAATTTCGTAAGTGCTTACACAAAAGCTAACGTTTCAAAATGAGTTACCGAATAACGTGTTTCAGCATCAATAAGCTTGCGACTTGGGAAAGCTATCACTCTAAACTTTATAGGCTTATCCTCTTGCATGAGCATGGCTCCGATTCCAAGACCAGAAGCGTCAGTACAGAGAGTGAAAGGTTGAGTGTAGTCAGGGAGTGCTAGAACAGGGGCAGAAGGGACCTTTATGCTAGGGATGGGGTGCACCTGTCTCGGGATGGGGTGGCAACCCTGGCTGGGTCTCGAGAGGGGGCAGTTCAAAGGATATCGAAGTCTTTAAACTGCTAGGGGAACACATGGGCACGGGGGTGGGGGAAACTGCAGTGGGAGCGGGTAAACAAAGTAAAAGATTACAGGGAAATAGTGTTAGGAATGATGACAAAACTAAATTATACAGGGAGTCTAAAACTAAACGCGGTAAAGGGAGGACTCAGAACACGACTAACTTAAATGTCTACTACGCGAACAGTAGAAGTATGAGAAACAAAATGGATGATATTAGGGCCTTGGTATGTACCGAAAAAATCGATATAATAGCATTCACTGAAACATGGATCAACCTAGACTCACGCGAGTTGCCGGTCGAATACTAAATTGCGGGTTACAAATTGTTCCATACAGATAGGCAAACCAGGAAAGGAGGCGGAGTTGCAATCTATGTTAGGGATAATCTGAAGTGTGAAATAAATAAGGAAATAAAAACTGAGAGGAATACAGAAACAATTTGGATAGAATTAATTGACGGTAGGGAAAAATTAATCACAGGAGTAATATATAGACCTCCCAATCTTGATAGAGTCAATGAGCGACTTATCTGGGATGAAATGCGCAGGGCTTCCATACACAACAAAGTCTGTATAGTAGGCGGCTTTAACCTTGGCCAAATAGATTGGACTGACCTTGCGGGTAACTCAGAAGCAGAGGATTTTCTCGAGACGATCCAGGACTGTTTCCTAAGTCAACATATAACCGAACCCACACGGGGTAATAATATACTCAATTTAGTTCTGTCGAACAGAGAAAACCTCATTAGCAATGTCGAGGTAGGGAACGAACTTGCAAACAGCGATCACAAAGAAATTCGATTCCAGTTAGATTTTCAGGGCAGACGTAAGGAAGATTCCTTCCACCAAAGTACCACACAGACTTCCGTAAGCGCTGGCAACCTTTGACAGCTTGGGAAGAGGGCAGCTGAGAGAGGGGTGTCGGGGTCGCGGTAACCTGACACGAGACCTGACCTGATAACGCATATCTGAGACCGCCTGAAGTTCCACGCCACCTCCCAACAATGAGTTACTTAATGCCACAGAGGCTTTCGAACATACCGGCATGAAAACCAGGATCTGCACAACAAATGACCCTAAATGGATACAAATACTTATTTCAAAGAACATCACACACAAAATGGAAGGCTATATAGGTAGGTATGATAAAGCAAGGAAATTTAACAATTCCAGGATTATATAAGATATTGGCTTAGTAGGGTTAAAACCGAGATAAGGAAAGCCAAGAGGAATAATGAGGTAAGGATAGCAAGGGAGGCGAAGACAAACCCCAAAGGATTCTACCAAATGTATCAAACTAAAACACGAGAAAAGATTGAACCAATACGGTCAGATACCGGCGAGCTCACTGATAACGACAGAGAAATGAGCAATAATTTGAATGAATATTTTTCAACAGTTTTCACCACCGAAAATTTAAACATGATACCCGAGGCACCGACTCTATTCAGAGATAGTGAAGAAAACAAATTAAGCGAGATAGTAGTGACTAGTAACGATGTTAGTAAGCAAATAGACAAACAAAAGCCTAATAAGTCACCTGGTCCCGATGAGATATTTGCCAGAGTATTAATGGAATGTAAGGAAGGGCTTAGTATGCCCTTAGCAAAGTTGTTTAACATGTCCTTAAAAACAGGTGTTGTACCAGAATACTGGAGGATAGCGAATGTAATACCGATTTTCAAGAAGGGGGATAGATCACTATCCTCTAACTATCGCCCAATCAGTCTAACATTCATTTCATCAGTTTTTGAATCGGTGGACGAGGGGCACAATTATGATGTGGTATATCTCGACTTTAGCAAAGCCTTCGACAGAGTCCCCCACGAAAGACTAATTAGAAAGGTAGAAGCTCATGGCATCAAAGGTGACATCCTTAAATGGATTAGGGCGTGGTTACAGGACAGGAAACAGCGAGTGAGCGTGCGTACCTGGTCCCATTGGAGCAACGTCACAAGTGGAGTTCCCCAAGGCTCAGTACTTGGACCATTATTATTTATTATATACATAAACGACATAGATATCCGCATAGACAGCAACATAAGTAAATTTGCTGATGACACTAAAATAGGACGTGTTATCAAATCTGACGAGGACTCGGCAAAACTACAGGAAGATCTAAACAGATTTTTCGAATGGTCTGAAAAATGGCAGATGAAATTCAACGTGGACAAATGTAAAGTACTCAGTATAGGAGATGTAAACAGGGAAACCAGGTACCAGATGAACAACGATACCATAGAGAAATCCGACTGAGAGAGAGATTTAGGAGTAATGATAAGTAGGAACCTTAAGCCAAGTAAACAATGTGTTTTTGCTCGTAACAAGGCTAATAAAGTACTTGGGTTTATACAAAGGAGTGTCAGTTACAAGACTAGAGAGGTCATCCTAAAACTGTATCTTGCTCTTGTGAGACCACACCTGGATTACGCAGTTCAGTTCTGGTCACCGTATTACAGAATGGATATAGAATCATTGGAAAGAATTCAGAGGAGGATGACAAGACTAATCCCGGGCATTAGGAACCTTGAGTATAGAGACAGGTTAAAGCACCTTAATTTGCACTCCCTCGAGAGACGTAGAGCGAGGGGCGACCTGATAGAGGTGTATAAGTGGAAGTCAGGGCTAAACATAGCGGACATTACAAAGGTACTCAAACTATCCAACCAGGAGCGAACTCGTAACAATGGTTTTAAATTAGACAAATTTAGATTTAGGCGTGAAATAGGTAAACACTGGTTTGGAAACAGAGTTGTGGATGAATGGAACAAGTTGCCAAATATCATCATTAACTCGAATACGCCGAATAGCTTCAAACATAGGTTGGATGCTTATATGAGCAATAGGGGTTGGGTGTAAACGGGACTGCCCAGTATGGGCCAATAGGCCCGCTGCAGTTTCCTCCATTCTTATGTTCTTATGGTAAGAGCAATCTTCAATGCCGCAAATCTATTTTCGTGTTCAGCATTCCATATAAACATTGCATCTTTCTTGAGCAACCTTGTTAGGGGCGATGCTATTGTTGCATAGTTCTTGATAAAAGAACGATAATATCCAGATAAGCCAAGAAAACTACGCACATGATCAACTGAGGTAGGACGCGGGAACTGAGATACAGCGTTGACTTTATCATTTACTGTGTGGATGCCCTCACCGTCAACTGCATGACCAAGGAAATGGATTCTGGATTTTAAAAAGTCACACTTCGAGAGTTTAATTTTAAGACCTGCTGTGGAAAGTTTTTCCAACACTTCACACAGTTAAATCAGATGGAAATCGACGTCCTTACTGACTACTATTAGATCATCCAAATAAGCGCAGACTGTGGTACCAATCAATCCAGCAAACTGGGTGTTGATCATTCTTTGAAATGTTAGTGGGGCATTTCTGAGACAAAATGGCATCCGGATGAGCTCAAAGTGGCCCAGGGGCGTACTAAACGCCGTGACCTCTCGTGATTTCTCATCGAGTGGTATCTGCCAATACCCACTAAGCAAATCTAAGTTGCTAAATGCTGCATTATCGTTACCTAAGGATTGCAATGTCACTCAAGACAGGCATAAGGTGCCTATCTGGGATCGTTTGTTCATTGACGCACCTGAAATCTATTACAGGGCGCCATACACCATCCTTTTTGGGGACGAGGAATAACGGGCTATTAAAGGGGGACTTTGAATGTTTAATGACATTCTCATCCAACATATCTTGCACCATATCTTGAACTACAGCGCACTGGCTATGAGGTAGTCTGTAAGCTAGTACATAGATAGGATTTGTTCCCTCCTTTAACGCTATATGATGGGATGTTAAATCTGTCTGACCTAGCTTTTCCCCTGGGAAGGCTACAATATTTCTATAGTCAGCAAGCAGCTCTAAAAGGTGTGGCTTGCCCTGAGGATGATCGATCACCTAAACATGTGGCGCTATTTGATCTTTCCTCTCCTGCTGAGTCTGTTGGTATTGCGTAACAATACTACCAATTGGGAATTTTGTAGGCTGTACTTCGACATTGTTGTGAAATACTAGAAAATCACACAAATAACATCCTTTCTTTAATACCCGTTGAACGCCTGTTCTATTCAGAATCAATACGTCTGTCAAACCACCAGGACGTATCGTGCTCAACGTAGACTCACACGACAACCCTTTTACCTTGCACGTTTCCGGGAGACACACAACATCTGTGCCCGTGTACACGTCGGGTAATTCGACAATTGCTTTGGTGAAGTCCTCATTCTGGTAATGGAGAATACTCTTCAAAACTGCAGGTACTATCTCCCAACTATTGCTGCTATAATCACGCTGGGAAAGTGTGGGTGTGAGGTCATGAGGTAGCTCTGACGCATGTTCCGCCTTCCTCTTAATGGGATTGGTGGACAACACTTTCGACCTAGCGGTGAGCATAGGTTCAGAATGACGCATATCGTTGTAGGAAACACCTCTAAACGTAATAGTATTATTACGTGGATGAATATCTATCATGTTCGTTCTAAGAGTTGGGAGACCAAGTAACCCGTCAGCTGGCAAATTGAACTGCTGAACTACATAAAAGTCCGCATAGAAGGGAGAGCCACGTCTTGAGAATCTGAGTGGTAACGTCACCATTACGTTAATGCTCAACTGAGTACCTGATACTCCTTCGAGCTCAGCGTTTCTAGGCCTCCATTTGAAGTCGCGGTGAGGGAATTTACGTTGTAACTCCTGATAGGATGTCAAGGCCAAAACATTCGCGCAAGCACCCGTGTCAATATCAAGAGCCAATCTTGTACTATCAACCCTCACCGGCACTGACAACACTTCCACTTTGCTAAGCGCCGCTACTAACGAGGCCGCTATAGAAGTGCTGTGAGGAGAAGCAGGAAATACTGTACCTATCCCTCTCCTTGCTGTGATGAGCAATGGTCTTCCCCCGACGACTTGTCTTGGGGACGCTTCTGTTTATGCTTGTACGACACTTGTGTTTCACCAAAGTCTACATTCCTCTCCTTCATAACTAAGCCGCAGTCTTGTGTGCTATGAGATGTCGACTTGTGTAGTGCGCACCACTTGATTGCCTTCTGGGTAGGTGGAGGTGTCGCCTTAGCTGCCTCCGAGTATGATCTTGTGATCTGCTTGGCACCAGATGTCTCCTTTAATTTTGCACTATTACCCTGGAGCTGGAAACAGTCTTCAATTACATGGCCTCTTTTATTACAATGAGCACATCGTAAAGAAGTACCTTGTTTGTATGTCCGATGTTGAGGTGCAATCGGAGCCACTGGTGTCGTATGAGGAATTTGGGGTGGTGTCATCTGTGCCATCTGTGGTTGCGTCGTAGTCATGGAGGGCTGTGCCATCAAAGGGCCCGTAGCCGTGGGACAGAGACTGTTTGCGTATTCAACCATATCTATAGGTGGTTCAAACTGTACCTCCTGTGCCCGGCTGTACAGGGGACGACGAACAACTAACAGGAACCTAATTAATTCTATCAACATTTCCACATTGGTCGCTAACATTTTACCATCCTGGTCGTACCAATTTGAATTTCGGAAAGTCACTTCCATATCCTGGCGAACCTCTCCTGCGATGTCGACTGCCACCACTGGTGTCTGGGCGTGAATCACTGGCGTACAACGATCCAACCATCTGAAGATCCATTGTAATTGGCCCAACTGGGACCTGCCCCCAAATATTCCAATAAGTGTGCGCTGGAATTTCTCATAGCTAGGGTGTGTTAAACCATACGCATTTAAATGATCACCGGCATATGATCCCTGCGTAATATGGGAACGTACAAATGCTTTTTTCTCTTCATCACGTGTTATTTTACCGGTGCACATGGTGTCTTCACATGCACGAATGAAATGCGCTACCCGAAAATCATCTTGGCCTGTAAAATTGCGAACGTAGTCGCCACGCTGCATGATATGAACGACATTATCAGATTTAGTTGGCGTGGTAGTTGTATTGGTGTGTGGGTTAGGGGAAGCCATTGTATCGTTAGTATTTAGTAAGTTAGTAATCTTACTTCTAACTGAAGGCTGGGTTAATAGGGGTGTTACTGATGAAGAAACAGACACACTGTCACCTGGAACAGGGTTAGAAACTACCTGTGTATACTGAGGCGAGGTACTATATTTATTTCCAGACCGTAAGATACGACGGTTTAAGTCGTCAAATGATTCCTCAATTAATTTCTCACTACTTCCTACTGAATCGTCTAACTGTGTTTCTGACTCAAGTTCAAAATCAGCCTTTGCTGTAGATACGTAACTTGAATCATTTATAAGTAAATTATGAGCAAATAGATGCGTTAGGCCTACAAGGTCATCAGCTTGAGACATTGGAAACTTTGAAAATTATCTAAGAAGTCCCATTTAAGCCAGATAATGATTAATGGTAAAAGCAAAATACTTGCCTCTCATTTACAAGAAATTATTAAAAATTGTAGTTAATATAATTAAACTATCAATAAGTGAACAGACACGAAATAACCACTGTAAATTATAAAACGTTAGTACACACGAATATACGTAAGACACTTATATCAATGACATACACATATCCGATGAGCCTATCGTTGTGAAGTTATGTCTCAAACGTGCTCATGTGTGTATAATCTATGTATACTTTAAATACCTATTACAGGGGTTACTGCGTCTGTATAGAAAACGCGATCCTTCTAGTTGATATCTGTAGTGGGGAGAGTAGGCATGGCCTCATCAATCGTCCTTCACTGCGCGCGCCGCTAGCTGACGTCCCTGGCAACGATTATGACGTAGGATGACGTGCAGGAATCACTTGACGTCGGGCAAGTCCACTTCACGATAGGGGATTACCTCCACTGTATGACAGATGTTTGCTGAGATGAGGGATATGAGTCTTCTTGCTTCTGCTGAGTCACAGTGGCTTCTGCTGTGTGCCAAACCTCTGCAGTCTCGTATATATGGAGAACTGTCTGATGACACCGAATATACTGCAATCGACGCTCGCGATACCACACAACCGTCCAGCTACTTGTGAAATGTCACTTGTTAGTAAAGTTTATGAAACATCTGCAACACTGTACTGTAGAATGCTGACTTGGGGCTTCTTTACTTGTTATTAACAGGATTTTCACCAAACAGGCTGTATGATATATTAATAATTCTGTATCCCTGCTGGATGACAGAGATGAGGAGCACTCACTAATTATCGTCTCGATACGGGATATAGTTTTAACACTCGGATTATGTAACACGTCACTGTTTTTTGTTTTCTTGTTTTCACAAAACACAGACGTCTTGGTATGTCAACTGGCTAATCGTATCCGTTAACCACCTGGCTGCCACCTATATGTTACGTTGGTTAATTCCCCAGTTAACCAGGTTAGAACACATATAATAAATATTTGGTTTTTAGTAACAAAACCCAATTGAAGTTTCTTGTTTTATTACAAAAGGATTATGTCTATAATTCCTGAGTGTAGATCAACCGTAAGTTCCACTATTTATGAGTGAATGAGAAAGAGGACGGCGTTTATGTATATAAACGTGAATCAACATCCGTTCGATAAAACTTGGTGTGAGTAACTGACAAAGGCATCGCACTAGTGAGCGCTTACATATATGCTGACATATGGGCTTCTCCCTCTTGGGAAAGTTACCCTTCACGTGATCAGTTCATGTCTTACTCATAGTTAGTGGAAAGTTACAGGTGGTGAATCTGAATATAAATCAGATGTAAGAGCCCATTTATATAATACGTTCTGTTGATGAGACAGGGGCCATTACATTGTTTCATGTAAAATTTAGCGTCAGAGAAATATCTATCTATCTATCTATCTATCTATCTATCTATCTATCTATCTATCTATATATATATATATATATATATATATATATATATATATATATATATATATATATATATATATATATATATATATATATATATATATATATATATATATATATATATATATATATACAGTATAGATATATATGTATATATATATGTAATATTCAGAAATTTCAGAGTAATTTCAAATGCCCCGCCGTTAGCGATACTGAGCGTTCAAGGTCATCTGAGGGGAGAGAGCGCTGCCTGCTCATAGCGAGAGATTGCGGAACTAGGCCTATATGATATTAAATGTAATTCACCGAATTAATAATGATGCGATTCATGAAGTAAGGGACTATTATTGAATTTGAAATTATTATAGATCGTTTATCAGTCTGAATAATGTTACGGGTGTCCCAAGGAGTTATTAGTTAGGCGGAAAATAGGTCACGTAGACCTAAGCTAACGCCTTGAGAGGAGACGCGACGCTGGCTAGGTCTCAGTCGCTGGAAGCATTCACACAGACAAGACGTCCCTGCGCGTCTGTCACAGAAATAGTCACGTGGCCTAGTCACCTGTGCTGCGCTATGGCAGTATAACAAGTAAGTCTCATTCAATCTCAGACAGGGTTTAGATAGGGCAGTGGTAAAGTTAACTAGAGCTAACAGTGAGTTCATTTCAGGGTTTCCGTCAGAACCCACTTGACTGGAGTTTGACCGGAGTTGACCGGAGTGACCGGAGTTGACTGCGAGAGATTGACTGCCGTTTGAGACTGCCGTTGATGATGGAGGGTGGCGATTGTCGCCATTGGACCGATCAGTGTAGGCCTGTCACTGTTTAGCGGGGTATCAAAGGATCTCTTGAGGGAATCTAGCCGTCTGGGTGCCCAGCTGACGACGGGACGATCGTGGGTCAGCAGCTCTCCTCTCCCTCGGCTCACAACACCACATGTCTCGAGCAGCTTAGTGAAACCCTCTTGCTAACGGGAAGCTAAAGCTTCTCTCAACTGTACAAGGTCTGATTGGCTCACTCCCTTCCGCTTTATGGACGCACTGGGAGTACACTGAGGCTAGGAGATACCTAGAGGAACATTTTATCTCCCTTATTACGGGTGTATGTTGAGTTGGGTGGAGCATGGTTCACGAGTATTGGTGGACCCAGTAACATATTAATAATAGTGAATATATTTGGGTGTAGTTAATACCATTTCTCAGTTACTGATATTATCTTGACGTGTGTAGTTTAATATTTCTTAAATAATTTTGATAGTAGTGTTTTTTGAATGTTTGTGTCATTAAGTGGAACCAGAGTGATACTGTGATTTGATTCTTTTAATGCATCTAATTGTTCTTCATAATTCTGATCTCAGGTATAACCTTGTTCCCCAGAGTAGTGGTTAAGTTAGGTTAGGAAGTGTGCATCTGTTGGGGTGCTATAATTTTGTTGAGTGCCCTTAAGGCCTATTCATTGTAGAGTATTTAATTTCTTATTTTTTATTACCATTTCCTCAGTGACTGATATTATTTTGTTGGAAGCCCTTAAGGCCTATTCATTGTAGAGTAGTTAATTTCTTATTTTTTAATACCATTTCCTAAGTGACTGATAATATTGTGTGAAAGCCCTTAAGGCCTGTTTCATGTGTGCAAGCAACATTTCTTAATACTTCAAATTTATTGTTGCCTGAGTTTCTAATAATTTCTATATCCTGTATAACTTTTATTCCCCAGAGTAGTGTTTTAAGTTCAAGTTAAGAGGTGGGCATATTGGTGTGCCATTATTTGATTGTGTTTGTAGTGTTGGAGGGAATATAATTGTCTAAATTTTACAGTGTGTCTCATTCATCCCAGTCACAGACGCTATCCTTCCACGGGTCACGGACAATTCATTTTGTTTAGTAGATTTAAGTGTTCTTGTGCTGGTTCGGGATTTTTCTCAAAGGGGCGCTTCCACTGCCATTACCATCTATTAAATTTTAATAAACCCCAAGTCAAGTGAGAAATTAAAGTCCAGTAAATTCCGACCGTTTACAAATGGTAGCAGAGCGTAGTTTTTAATGTCGTGACTGATAGTACTGTGGTTGGGATAATGAACGCCATCATGTGTTGGTTAGTAATGGTAGGGATTGAACTCGCACTGATGCTCATCCTTGTGCCTGGACTGAGTTGGTTAGGCTTGACAGTAGAGATGTGTATGAGGAGGAAGAGAGACGGCCGCGGGACCTTGGTGCAGCTGAGAGAGGAGTTCGGAGACCTAAAGAGGGATTATCAAGCACAGGTAAACAGGTTCAAGTGGGAGTCTCAGGCACACATTCAACGGTTCAGGAAGGAAACAAGGGGTGAATGTCAGGCACACGTTCAGCAGTCAAGGAAGTGTGAGGTCCAAGTGGGAAATATAGGGGTACGTAAGTAGTTCAGAGAGGTTGATCGAGCCCTCCAGCTGAGAGACAAGACGAAGCCGACCGATTACAGTTTAGGGTGCATGGTAATGAGAAAAGGCAGGTTGTAGGGGGTGAGTTGGAGGAGTTGTGAGTAGGGCAGAGGGGATTGGAGAGATGGTTAGGTCAGAGATGTGCGTTGAGTAGTGGTTGCTGTCATGAGCGGGATTGAGTTGCTGTCATGAGCGGGATTGAGAGTACGGTTGTAATGTCCAGGGCCTCACTAATATGGACTGGTACATTGTCAGAGGGTTGGTCTGCCGGCATGAGGTTCGGAGACGTGGACTGAGTATTGTTTTTGACACTGGTTCCTCTTAGCTCAAGGGCCAGTCAAAAGGAGAGCATGTTTGTTTTGGACTGTGTATTGTTTTGACACTGGTTCCTCTTAGCTCAAGGGCCAGGCAAAGGGAGAGCATGTTTGTTTTGGACTGAGTATTGTTTTGACACTGGTTCCTCTTAGCTCAAGGGCCAGGCAAAGGGAGAGCATGTTTGTTTTGGACTGTGTATTGTTTTGACACTGGTTCCTCTTAGCTCAAGGGCCAGGCAAAAGGAGAGCATGTTTGTTTTGGACTGTGTATTGTTTTGACACTGGTTCCTCTTAGCTCAAGGGCCAGGCAAAAGGAGAGCATGTTTGTTTTGGGCTGGTATTAATTTTGACATTGGTTCTCTAGTTAAGGGCCAGGCAAAAGGGGAGCGTGATGTTCTGGTTGGGTTGAGTTGGGCTAGGAAGAAATGGAGTTGCTAGCTGCGAGTGGAATAGTACAGAGTTGAAGGTGGGTTCTAAGTTGTTCTCTCAGCACATGAGGGCAGTGCTGTTTTCTTTTAGGGGGGTCGAGTGTTAGCGGGAGAGAAAAGGAGAGAAGAGAAGACAAATGCTGCATTTAGCACGTTAAAGGGGTGAGATGCAGTCCTTAGAACAAATTTTGAGGGGGATCGTATGTATGTTTTTCTCAGCACATGAGGACAGTGCTGTCTTTTTTTAGGGGGATCGATTGTAATATTCAGAAATTTCAGAGTAATTTCAAATGCCCCGCCATTAGCGATACTGAGCGTTCAAGGTCATCTGAGGGGAGAGAGCGCTTCCTGCTCACAGCGAGAGATGGTGGAACTAGGCCTATATGATATTAAATGTAATTCACCGAATTAATAATGATGCGATTCATGAAGTAAGGGACTATTATTGAATCTGAAATTATTATAGATCGTTTAGCAGTCTGAATAATGTTACGGGTGTCCCAAGGAGTTATTAGTTAGGCGGAAAATATGTCACGTAGACCTAAGCTAACGCCTTGAGGAGACGCGACGCTGGCTAGGTCTCAGTCGCAGGGAGGAGTCATACAAAACCGATCAGAGTAGGCCTGTCACTGTTTTAGCGGGGTACCAAAGGATCTCTTGAGGGAATCTAGCCGTCCACCCGGACGGCTCTCAACACGTCGGCTCACAACACCACATGTCCCGAGCCGCTTAGTGAAACCCTCTTGCTAACGGGAAGCTAAAGCTCCTCTCAACTGCACAAGGTCTGATTGGCTCACTCTCTTCCTGCCCATGGACACACTGGGAGTACACTGAGGCTATCTGAGTATATTAATGGTCACACACTGAGACCGTGAGTCTAGGACTCTAGGAGATACCTAGAGGAACATTTTATCTTCCTTATTACGGGTGGAGTTAACACCATTCCTCAGACTGATATTATCTTGATGTGTGTAGTTTAATAGTCCTAAATAATTTTGATAGTATTGTTTTTGAATGTTTGTGCCATTAAGTGGAACCAGAGTGATGCTGTGATTTGATTCTTTTAATGCATCTAATTGTTCTTCATAATTCTGATCTCAGGTATAACCTTGTCCCCCAGAGTAGTGGTTAAGTTAGGTTAGGAAGTGTGCATCTGTTGGGGTGCTATTATTTTGTTGAAAGCCCTTAAGGCCTACTCATTGTAGAGTATTTAATTTCTTATTTTTTATTACCATTTCCTCAGTGACTGATATTGTTTTGTTGAAAGCCCTTAAGGCCTATTCATTGTAGAGTAGTTAATTTCTTATTTTTTAATACCATTTCCTAAGTGACTGATATTATTTTGTGAAAGCCCTTAAGGCTTGTTTCATGTGTGCAAGCAACATTTCTTAATACTTCAAATTTATTGTTGCCTGTGTTTCTAATAATTTCTATATCATGTATAACTTTTATTCCCCCAGAGTAGTGTTTTAAGTTTAAGTTAAGAGGTGCGCATATTGGTGTACCATTATTTGATTGTGTTTGTAGTGTTGGAGGGAATATAAGTGTCTAAATTTTACAGTGTGTCTCATTCATCCCAGTCACAGACGCTATCCTTCCACGGGTCACGGACAATTCATTTGTTTAGTAGATTTAAGTGTTCTTGTGTTGGTTCGGGATTTTTCTCAAAGGGGCGCTTCCACTGCCATTACCATCTATTAAATTTTAATAAACCCCAAGTCAAGTGAGAAATTAAAGTCCAGTAAATTCCGACCGGTTACATATATATATATAACAAAGAAGTATGTCTGTGTGTTTGTGTGTGTGTGTGTCTGCACGAGAATCTCGGAAATTACTTTACCGATCTGTAGTGATGATGGATGTTGTTACATGTAGTGATGATGGATGTTGTTATATGTAGTGATGATGGATGGTGTTATATGTAGTGATGATGGATGTTGTTATATGTAGTGATGATGGGTGGTGTTATATGTTGTGATGATGGATGGTGTTATATGTAGTGATGATGAATGGTGTTATATGTAGTGATGATGGATGATGTGATATGTAGTGATGATGGGTGGTGTTATATATAGTGATGATGTATGATGTTATATGACGTGATGATGGGTGTTGTTATATGTAGTGATGATGGGTGGTGTTATATGTAGTGATGATGGATGGTGTTATATGTAGTGATGATGGATGATGTTATATAATTTGATGATGGGTGTTGTTATATGTAGTGATGATGGATGGTGTTATATGTAGAGATGATGGATGTTGTTATATGTAGTGATTATGGGTGGTGTTATATGTAGTGATGATGGATGGTGTTATATGTAGTGATGATTAGACAATAAAATAATAACAGTTTAATGCTAAAAAAATGTACTTTGCTGTACCGTTGTAGTGGAACTTACATACACCGTTAATGAAATATTGATGGAAGAAGACGTTTTGGGGAGTGAACAGTGAGAGAATGTGGAGCTTGCCGGAGGGTGGCGTCCGACCGTGGCCGAGCGAATGAGCCGCCCGGACCAAACTTGGCATGGATAGCAAGTGTTTCCTTGCTTCTCTCATGGACAGTTCTATGTTGGATGCTCCAGATTGGGAACTGGCAAAAATCTGTACATACTTGCTGCGAATGGCAAAACCAAAAATGTGGTCTACCCTAATGCACCACAGTGAGACAATGTGGAGCCTCCCGGGGGTGGCGTCCTACCCTGTGTGCCCGCACGAGAATCTCGGAAAGTACTTTGCCGATCTGTAGTGATGATGGATGGTGTTATATGTAGTGATGATGGGTGGTGTTCTATGTAGTGATGATGGATGGTGTTTGAAAGATCTAGGGTATTTAAGGTTTGAGCCAATATTATAGATATATTTATATTTCTCATCAATGAATTCCGGGCTGCAAATTCTCAAAGCACGTAAAAACATTGTTGAAAATACTGACTGTTTGACTCTATTGTGGTGGGCAGAATAATAATGAATGTATGAACACACATTAGTAGGTTTTCTATAAATACTGAACTTGAAGGTGTTACCTATTCTGTGCATCAGACAGTCTAGGAAAGGCAATTTACAGTCATGCTCTAATTCCACAGTGAATTTGATCGATGGGGCTAAGTTATTAAGTTGTGGCAGGAACGCTTTTAGGTCCTCATTACTAGGCCAAAGACATAATACATCATCTACATATCTAAACCAGACTGCTGAAGGTGGTAAGATATTACTTAATAGTTTCTTTTCAAAGAATTCCACATATAGGTTGCTTAATACAGGTGAGAGTGGATTACCCATTGCCATGCCAAATTTTTGATCATAATATTCTCCATTGAATTCAAATTTGCAATCCTTAATACATAGTTTGATGAATTCGATGAGGTCATCTTTCGAGACAGGCAATGAAGTATTATCCAGGGAATCTATGAGGAACTCCAGTAAATCATCAACTGGGACCTCTGGGACCTTTGTAAAGAGTGATGTTACATCAAAACTGACCAGTTTAAAATCATAATTAATGTGTAAGCTATTGAGTTTATCAACCAGATCCATATTATTCATAATATTAGAGTTAGAAATGTTGCCAACTAGGGGATTTAGTAAAGAAACTAACCATTTAGATAATTTATAAGAGATTGACCCAACTGAGCTAATGATGGGTCTTGCTGGGTTATTAGGCTTGTGGGTCTTGATTAAACCGTACATGTATGGCAGTGGAGGGGACGTTGAAGTAAGATGTTTAATGAGAGTAGCTTTGCCTCTCAATAGAGACTTAAGTTTTTTTGTTAAACTGGGTGTTAACAGTGTTGAGCGGATTATTTATGAGCTTAGAATATGTTTCAGCTTCAAATAAAAGGTCATTAATTATAGAAATATAATCATCTTTGTTTAAAATCACTACTGTGTTGGCTTTATCTGCTTTAGTGACATGTAGATCCTTATTTTTCTTAAGGGCTTGGA
The DNA here is from genome assembly GCF_018991925.1 of Homarus americanus. NCBI lineage: Eukaryota > Metazoa > Arthropoda > Malacostraca > Decapoda > Nephropidae > Homarus > Homarus americanus. The sequence continues at coordinate 9,219,246 of NW_024716703.1, forward strand.
TTGCTTTGGTGAATCTATCTGGACAGTTTGGAACACACGGCTTAGACCTGGATGCATACACAACACCTTTACACATGTTAACTTCTTCACTTGTCAAATTGCTGAATTTCTCCAAATTGCAAAATGCTCTAGCTATGTCAACACTGTCAACACCCTTGCTAGAGCCATCAAAACTTAAACCATAGCCGAGGGCACACAAGGTATCATTGTCTAGTTGTTTAGAGGAGCGATTCACTACACAGTTACATAAGAAGAACATAAGAAAATAAGGAGTCTGCAATAGGCCGGTTGGCCTGTGCATGGCAGCTCCTGTCGAGAGTTACTACCACTCTCTATCATCCATGAATCTATCTAGCCTCCTTTTGAAACTTTCCAGAGTTCCCGCACTTACTACAAAGTTGCTAAGCTTGTTCCACTCGTCCACCACCCTATTTGTGAACCAGTTTCTTCCTATCTCCCTCCTAAACCTAAACTTATCCAACTTGAATCCGTTGCTCCGAGTCCTATCCTGCTCGGATATTATAAGAACTTTATCTATATCCCCTTTATTGATTCCTTTCACCCACTTAAATACTTCTATCATATCTCCCCGCACTCTTCGTCTTTCTAGGGAATGCAAGTTAAGTTTCTTTAACCTATCCTGATATGGAAGGTTTCTAAGTCCCGGAATCATTTTTGTCATTCTTCGCTGCACCGACTATAGTGAATTTATATCCATTCTATAATAGGGGCACCAGAACTGAACCGCATAATCGAGGTGTGGCCTGACTAGCGCAAGATATAGTTGTAATAAGACCTCTGCACTCTTGTTACTTACACTTCTAGATATAAAACCCAATACTCTGTTTGCCTTATTTCGAACATTAACGCACTGTTTTCTAGGCCGTAGGTCCGGGCTTACAAGTACCCCTAGGTCTCTTTCACAAGTCGACTTCTCTAGGTTGATGTTGTTAAGGCTGTATACATTACAAGTATTTGTTCTTCCAATATTAAGTACGCTGCACTTGCTGGTGTTGAATTTCATTTGCCATTTTTCAGACCACCCCTGCAGTGTATTTAGATCCTCCTGTAATGCATTTGCATCCTGCCCTGAATTAATTTGCCGCCCTATTTTGGTGTCATCCGCAAACTTGCATATGTCACTGCTGATCCCAGTATCTAGATCGTTTATGTAGATTATGAACAAGAGTGGGCCTAGTACTGACCCCTGGGGAACCCCACTGGTTACACGGCCCCATTCAGATTTAACACCATCTACGCTGACCCTCTGCGTTCTATCGGTGAGCCATGATTTTTATCCAATTTAAAACTTTCCCCTCGATACCATGAGCCTTAATTTTTCTCAGAAGCCTCTGATGCGGTACTCTGTCAAATGCTTTGCTAAAGTCTAAGTAAATAACATCGTCATTTTCGTCATTTTCTACTACCTCGAAGACTTTCCTAAAAAACGTTAGCAGATTTGTTAGACAAGATTTTCCCTTTGTAAACCCAGGTTGAGAGTCGTAGATTAATTTGCTTTTCTCTAGATGCGATCGGATGCTATCTGCTATAATTGATTCAAGAAATTTCCCCACCACTGACGTCAAACTGATCGGCCGGTAATTTGACGCTGATGCTCTGTCTCCCTTTTTGAATATGGGTATTACATTTGCCTGTTTCCACAAGTCTGGCACAACTCCAGCGTACCTACAGTGATTTACTTGCATATATATATATATATATATATATATATATATATATATATATATATATATATATATATATATATAGTATATATATATATGTATACTTCATTTTTAGTTCATATAACACGCGGACTTTGAACATATAATCAACGACCTCACCAGCAAGGAATCGAACCCTCGACCTACTGGGTGGGACTAGGGAGCGCTTACCGGCTAGCCCACAAGGACACTAAAATCAGTCCTAGACTCTGTTATATTTCACACAAAGCCTGCTCATCGAGCTGATGGCGCTGTGAACCTCATTGGGAAACTGCCCGTGCCCCGTATGTGGTGTCAGTAGCATTTTGCCGAATCCAGCTGGTATGAAACGCGAGGTACATATATATACTTCATTTTTAGTCCATATAACACGCGTCCTATCGTGAGTTCTGTGGGTTCTGTTACTTACAAATTATCCAAGTGGCTGGTAAAGATGCTATCCCCTCTTACAGGCCAAATATCTAATTCACATATACACAATAGCAGTGATTTAATTGATAAACTCAAGAAACACAATGAACCTTGCGAATTAATAAGTTTTGATGTAAATTCACTGTTCACTAGAGTACCTGTGAAAGACTTACTTTCATATCTTAAAGATAAATTACAACTGTTAGATTTAACTATTGAACATGATACTTTCCTGAAATTGATAGAGTTATGCGTAACTGACAATGTGTTTAGAGCAAATGGGAAGTTCTACAAGCAAATATTTGGCATGAGCATGGGTAAATTGTCTTTCTGCTCCTCTAGCCTGTATTTATATGGAGTTTTTGAGTCTAGATTACTACCCAATATAGTGGACTTTATTCCTCCATGGTATAGATATGTAGATGATGTTCTTTGTCTTTGGCCTAGAAACAGTGACCCATTGGAATTTTTAGACAAGCTTAATGATATTGTCCCAAGTATCACATTCAAAATTGAAAGAGAAATAAATGGATCCCTTCCATTCCTTGATATGCTTATCATGAGAAATGGCCAAAACTACAAATTTAAGGTATACAGAAAGCCCACACAGGTAGACAGTTTCATTCATTTTTTTTCGAATCACCTGGAGTCTACCAAAATGTCAGTTTTTTCTGCTATGTTCTTAAGTTGGCTGCGTATTTGTGACTCTGAATTTATTGACGATGAATTGAAACACATTCGTTCCATTGCACAGAAACTCGGGTACCCGTCTGTGTTTGTTGATCGTTGTTTTAAAAGGGCTAAAATATCCTTTCATTCCTCTCAAACCAGGCAAATTCCTACACTTAAGAATATTTTGACTCTGCCCTATCGTAATGAATTTGTCCCGTTAGTTCGGTCCCTCAAGCTTCTAATATTAGTGTTGTTTTCAAGTATGACTCAACCATTACCAATTACAATTTGGATAGAATTAAGCGACGGTCGGGAAAAATTAATCACAGGAGTAATTTATAGACCCCCCAATCTTGATAGCGTCAATGAGAGACTTATCTGGGATGAAATGCGGAGGGCTTCCATACACAACACAGTCTGTATAGTAGGCGACTTTAACCTTGGCCAAATAAATTGGACTGAGCTTACGGGTAACTCAGAATCAGAGGATTTTCTCGAGACGATCCAGGACTGTTTCCTAAGTCAACATATAACCGAACCCACCCGGGGTAATAATATACTGGACTTAGTTCTGTCGAACAGAGAAAACCTAATTAGCAATGTCGAGGTAGGGAACGAACTTGCAAACAGCTATCACAAAGAAATTCGATTCCAGTTAGATTTTCAGGGCAGACGTAAGGAAAATTCCACTAAAGTACCAGATTTCAGAAGGGCAAACTTTGACATTTTAAAGAGGCAGCTGAGAGAGGGGGTGTCGCGCTTGGCTGTGAGCCTGACAGATGACACCGACCTGATAACGAGATCTGAGATTGCCGAGTTCCACGACAATTTAAATAGTGAGTTACTTAATGCACAAAGGCAGAACATACCATACAAAAAGCTCAGATCAGACAACAATGATCCTAAATGGGTAAATAATTATTTAAAGAACATCATTGGCCAAAGGAAGGCTATAGGTAGAAGGATAAATCGTGGCGAAATTCACCTCTGGGACTATTATAGCGTATTGGCGAGTAGGATTAAAACCGAGATAAGGAAAGGAAAGAGGAATAATGAGGTAAGGATAGCAAGAGAGGCGAAGACAAACCCCAAAGGATTCTACCAAATGTATCAAACTAAAACAGGAGAAAAGATTGGACCAATGCGGTCAGACTTTGGCGAGCTCACTGATAACGACGGAAAAATGAGCAATAATTTGATTAAATATTTTTCAACAGTTTTCACCACCGAAAATTTAAACATGATACCCGAGGCACCGACTCTATTCAGAGATAGTGAAGAAAACAAATTAAGTGAGATAGTAGTGACTAGTAACGATGTTAGTTAGCAAATAGACAAACTAAAGCCTAATAAGTCACCTGGTCCCGATGAGATATTTGCCAGAGTATTAAAGGAATGTAAGGAAGAGCTTAGTATGCCCTAGCAAAGTTGTTTAATATGTCATTAAAAACAGGTGTAGTACCAGAATCCTGGAGGATAGCGAATGTAATACCGATTTTCAATCAGTCTAACATCAATAGTAGGCAAATTACTGGAAGCAATCATTTCAAACTCTATTCGAAATCACCTGGAGAAGCACCGATTGATCAATGATTCCCAGCATGGCTTCACAAGCGGATGTTCTTGCCTAACTAATCTATTAACATTCTTTTCATCAGTTTTCAAATCGGTGGACGAGGGGCACAATTATGATGTGGTATATCTCGACATTAGCAAAGCCTTCGACAGAGTTCCCCACGAAAGACTAATTAGAAAGGTAGAAGCTCATGGCATCAAAGGTGACATCCTTAAATGGATTAGGGCGTGGTTACAGGACAGGAAACAGCGAGTGAGCATTAACGGCACTTAGTCCCATTGGAGCAACGTCACAAGTGGAGTTCCCCAAGGCTCAGTACTTGGACCATTATTATTTATTATATACATAAACGACATAGATATCGGCATTGACAGCAACATAAGTAAATTTGCTGATGACTAGGGCCCGGATAGTTATGCATTTGCATATTTCATATGCAAATGCATATTTTGCGTGATTTCTATGATAAGTGCATATTACCTAGATAACTGCATATAAATGCATATTTTGGTAAAATATTCATCTGGCAGTATCTCTTTGTTGCCACTGAATGAGCACACGTGGTACTGGGAGGTGAGGTGAGGTGTGGTTAGGTGAAGTGAGGTGAGGTCACGTCGCTTTAATCTGTCGTTTCCACACCTGGTCATGACTCATTGGACTAGTGAGTTAGTCAGTCAGGAGCAGTGCTGCTGTGTGGAGCTACTCTCTTCTGCTGCTCGTGAAAATGCCGAAAGTACAAAGAAACCAAAATGAAGTGCCGAGATCATATGTAAAGGAATTTGATGCATTTACTACTGATGGAAGTGTACTGTTTTGTAAATATTGTGAAGCACCAGTGACAGCGAGCAAGAAATTTCAAGTCCAACAACACCTTAAAACAAGCAAGCACATCCGACTCGAAGCTGTTAAGTCCAATAGTGCACAAAAGGAGCAACAACTACTTCTTGCATGTTCCAGTAAGTCAGGGCCTGATCGTTCCCAGTTCAACGCAGATTTGTGCAAGGCATTTGTTTCAGCGGATATTCCATTGCATAAACTGAATAACAAGTGCCTAAAGTCATTCCTGGAACAGTATACTGGAAAAAAGGTGCCTGACGAATCAACATTACGTAAGAACTATGTTTCACAATTGTTCAAGGACACGATGGAAATCATAAGGAGAAAGGCTTGTGGAAAGAAAATATGGGTGTCACTCGATGAAACCACTGATGTAGAGCAACGGTGTATTGTGAATCTTATTTTTGGTGTGTTGGGAGATGTAATGTAAATGTAAATGCATGTTCATATATATTTTTGAAGCAATTTTCACATATATATGTTAAATACATTACGTATATTGCTTAATAAACATTAACATTAGTTTATATTAACTATTTTGTTTCCGTATAACCTGCATTCTTGGCTTTATAAGTGACATTTTTAGTGCATATAAATGCATATTTCCCCTGTTTTAGTGCATATATGCATGCATATTTCATGGTTTTTTAGTGCATAACTAAAATAGGACGTGTTATCAAATCTGACGAGGACTCGGCAAAACTACAGGAAGATCTAAAAAATTTTTTCGAATGGTCTGAAAAATGGCAGATGAAATTCAACTTCGACAAATGTAAAGTACTCAGTATAGGAGATGTAAACAGGGAAACCAGATACCAGATGAACAGCGATGCCATAGAGAAACTGACGAGAGAGATTTAGGAGTAATGATAGTAGGAACCTTAAGCCAAGTAAACAATGTGTTTTTGATAGTAACACGGCTAATAAAGTACTTGGGTTCATACAAAGGAGTGTTAGTTACAAGACTAAAGGAGGTCATCCTAAAACTGTATCTTGCTCTTGTGAGACCACACCTGGATTACGCAGTTCAGTTCTGGTCACCGTATACAGAATGGATATAGAGTCCTTGGAAAGAATTCAGAGGAGAATGACAAGACTAATCCCGCATTAGGAACCTTGAGTATAGAGACAGGTTAAAGCATCTTAATTTGCACTCCCTTGAGAGACGAGAGCGAGGGGGACCTGATAGAGGTGTATAAGTGGAAGGCAGGGCTAACAAAGGGACATTACAAAGGTACTCAAACTATCCAACCAGGAGCGAACTGGTAACAATGGTTTTAAATTAGACAAATTTAGATTTAGGCGTGAAATTGGTAAACACTGGTTTGGGAACAGAGTAGTGGATGAATGGAACAAGTTACCAAATATCATCATTAACTCGAATACGCTGAATTGCTTCAAACATAGGTTGGATGCTCATATGAGCAATTGGGGTTGGGTGTAAACGGGACTGTTCAGTATGGGCCAATAGGCCCGCTGCAGTTTTCTCCATTCTTATGTTCTTATGTTCTTATGTTAATAAGAAATAGCCCAAGTTTGAAGGTAAATGGAATTGTTTATTGTATTCCATGTAGCAAATGTAATTGTAATTATGTAGGACAGACAGGAAAAACACTGCAGCTCAGAATCAAACAACATAAGTATAATATCAGAACAGCATCTGAAAGCAGTGCCCTGTTCGTTCATGTTAGGAATAATAATCATCCCATTGCTTGGGAAAAAGCTTAGAAGTATTTAAATCATCTTGTGTCACAGAAAGACTTCTGGTTGAAGCTAGTTTGATTAAGGAATTAAAATCAATAAACCTTAGTGATGGTCAGTTCAGAACTGATAATATGTTACATAAATTTATTTGTCAGTGGCCCAAGGTTAGGAATGCTTTGAAAACCTTTGATCTAGATGTATGATAGTTATTTAGTGGGTCCCTTATTTTTTACCTGACCTGACTAGTCGCGTCACCCCCCTTCTCTTAAGCTCCTCTACGTGTGTGTTGGTGTGGGGATTAGTGGATGACATCATTATGACCTGACCTCATGTTTTAAGGTCACCCTGTATATTTAAGCCTCTCTCTGTCCATGTAATCCAGTTGCCTCTGCGGTTTATATCTGCGCTATTATAAACACAATAGCATGTGTAGAGGAGCCTGAGCCTTAGTCTGCCGCATGAACATAAGAAAATAAGGAGTCTGCAATAGGCCGGTTGGCCTGTGCATGGCAGCTCCTGTCGAGAGTTACTACCACTTCATCATCCATGAATCTATCTAGCCTCCTTTTGAAACTTTCCAGCGTTCCAAAGCACTTAAATAAGTGTGCCGTGTTAAGCTTGTTCCACTCGTCCACCACCCTATCGCAGAACCAGTTTCTTCCTATCTCCCTCCTAAACCTAAACTTATCCAACTTGAATCCGTTGCTCCGAGTCCTATCCTGCTCGGATATTATAAGAACTTTATCTATATCCCCTTTATTGATTCCTTTCACCCACTTAAATACTTTTATCATATCTCCCCGCACTCTTCGTCTTTCTAGGGAATGCAAGTTAAGTTTCTTTAACCTATCCTGATATGGAAGGTTTCTAAGTCCCGGAATCATTTTTTGTCATTCTTTGCTGCACCGACTCTAGTGAATTTATCCATTCCCTATAATAGGCACCAGAACTGAACCGGATAATCGAGGTGCGGCCTGACTAGCGCAAGATATAGCTGCAATAAGACCTCTGCACTCTTGTTACTACACTTCTAGATATAAAACCCAACATCGGTTTGCCTTATTTCTAACATTAACGCACTGTTTTCAGGCCGTAGGTCCGGGCTTACAGTATCCCTTAAGTCTCTTTCACAAGTCGACTTCTCTAAGTTGATATTGTTAAGGCTGTATACATTATAAGTATTTGTTCTTCCAATATTATACGCTGTACTTATGTAAAAGTTGAATTTCATTTGCCCCTTTTTTCAGACCACCCCTGCAGTTTATTTAGATCCTCCTGTAATGCATTTGCATCCTGCCCTGAATTAATCTGCTGCCCTATTTTGGTGTCATCCGCAAACTTGCTTATGTCACTGCTGATCCCAGTATCTAGATCGTTTATGTAGATTATGAACAAGAGTGGGCCTAGTACTGACCCGTGGGGAACCCCACTGGTTACACGGCCTCACTCAGATTTAACACCATCTACGCTGACCCTCTGCGTTCTATCGGTGAGCCATGATTTTATCCAATTTAAAACTTTCCCCTCGATACCATGAGCCTTAATTTTTCTCAGAAGCCTCTGATGTGGTACTCTGTCAAATGCTTTGCTAAAGTCTAAGTAAATAACATCGTAATTTTCGTCATTATCTACTACCTCGAAGACTTTCCTAAAAAACGTTAGCAGATTTGTTAGACAAGATTTTCCCTCTGTAAACCCATGTTGAGAGTCGTAGATTAATTTGCTTTTCTCTAGATGCGATCGGATGCTATCTACTATAATTGATTCAAGAAATTTCTCCACTACTGACGTCAAACTGATCGGCCGGTAATTTGACGCTGATGCTCTGTCTCCCTTTTTGAATATGGGTACTACATTTGCCTGTTTCCACAACTCTGGCACAACTCCAGTGTCTAATGATTTTGTAAATAAGTTTACGAGGGGTCCGCTAATCTGTTCCCTACACTCTTTTAAGACTCGAGGGAAAATTTCATCCGGCCCTGGGGATTTTGTATTCTTTAGTTTATTTATCTTCTTAAGAACATCCTCTTTTCTGATAGTGATATTCTTTAATTTCTCTTCTTCCTTTCCCTTAAATATCAGTTCCACCTCCGGAATTTCATCTCAAATTTCTTCTGTGAAAACTGATAAGAAGTAGCTGTTCAATGCTTTGCTTATTTCTTCACTGCCATTTATCAATTCTCCCCTCCCTGACTTTAAAGGCCCAACTTTGCCCTTGACCTTTGTCCTATATACCTGGAAAAATCCCTAGGGATTCGCCTTGGATTCTCTTGCTATTTTGATTTCATAGTCTCTCTTTGCTTTCCTTACATTTTTCTTAACATTCCTAGATAGTTCATTATAGCTGTTTCTGAGCTGCTCCTCCCCTCCCTTTAATTTCTTATATATTCCTTTGTTTATTCCTATGTCATGAAGAGGTGGATAGTAATAGTCTCTAGGTCAGGGGCGGCCAACCTTTTGTGTGATGTGATCTACTTTTTCCACAGTTACCCTGACGCGATCTACCAGCCTAATATTCACCCATTGCCATAAAATACGCAGATTCGTAGAGAGAGAGAGAGAGAGAGAGAGAGAGAGAGAGAGAGTAAACAAATAATATTTTTCAATAATTGTTATGATATATCGTTAACATGACAAAATCATAAATTTACTTTACTAATGCGATGGTTAGCACTGCATGTTGTCTGCCAGCTTTGTGTAATTAGGCCTGTAGGCGGTGACTGCTAGCCTCAAGCAAGCATCCAGGTGTTCATCTGACATTGTTGATCGGTATTTGGATTTGATGTGTTTCATGTGTGAAAATGTTGATTCGCAAAGGTAGGTTGATCCAAAAAATGCTGTGAGGTACATGGCACATTTTCTGACATTGGGATATTTTTCTTCACTGAGAAGATTCCAGAAACTTCCTCCTGTTGCCCTGGATTTTAAGCTTCAGAAGCTCATTTTCGACTTCAGATATGTCCATGTTAAATACTGATGCCATTCTAGATGCAATATCTTCAACATTTGTGATTTTACCAAATGGAAAACACATACAGTATATGTTGCAACAGGTTCTATCGTTGCTATATCTTGAAACCGTCTGTCAAAATATGAGGCAAGGTTTTGTACCTGTTCAATATATCGAGCACTGTCAAACTGGTCAGTCTTTTCCTTGGTTTTCTAGTTCATACATCATATTTCTGAAGTTTCGTAGTTGATGTTGAGGCAGCTGCGAAGACACTAGTTTTAGTTTCTGCTTGAAAGCAGCCACAGGACTAATCATGCCAACTATAGTTTTATCTTTCCCTTGCAGATCTAAGTTTAGTTTATTCAGCAAAGCGTCATGTCAACTAAAAAAGCTAAATCTAACAGACACACTTCGTTTTGGTCAAAAGGCCAATCTTTTGAGGCCAAAAAAGAAGTTAGGAAACCTATCATCACTCCTGCACAGGGCAATGAACCCACTGATTCGGCCAATCAATGCAGATGCCCCATCAGTATTTTTAGATACGAGCTTACTTACTGGCAACTGTGTACTATTAACAAAATCACTGAAAGTCTGAAATAAGTCTTCATCCCGAGTTTTTCCTTTTAATGGTAGAATTTTCGGCAGTTCCTCTTTGGTACTCTTGTCTTTAAACACCATTCTCATGAAAATACATAATTGTGATGTATCTACTACATCAGTAGACTCATCGAATTGAAATGAAAAGAACACACACTCACGTACGTCTTTATTCAGTTGTTCACCCAAATCCTCAGCCATGAATTCACAGCACCTCATGATAGTGTTTCTTGATAGAAAACAGTATTTCAGAAATATTTTTGAAATTTTCAAACAACGAATATGCTGCTTCTAAAAAGGCCTTTGAATATTTCTCCATCTTGAAATGTTTTTTTTTTATGCTCTGTATGTACTCGACTCACCCTGAATGATGCAATGGTTACTACCCTTGATTTTGAGCTCGCGTCTGTAAAAAGAGTTTGTTGTTCAGTAAGCTGTGATTTCAGTTCATGAACTTTCCTCTTTCATAGCTCACTTTTGGGTGGGAAATCATTATCATACTTCTTGTGAAAACTTTTGAAATGCCTTTCAGGATTTTCTTTCTTAGCTAGAGCTGGAGACGCATGGCAGATCAAGCACAGACACTTCAAATTATTCATGGTAAAAAATAGTCTTCTTCCCATTCATTGTGAAAATGGTAAATTTGGGTATTTTTAGTACTTGGTCCAGAACTCATTTTTGGTTCAGTTGATGGCCAATAACCTATATTTGGAAAATAAAAAGTCGTACGTGAATACGAGAATTACTTTTTTTCCATAACTTTTCCTACATGAATATGAGAATTACTAACGTAACAGCGTAACGTTCTTAACTTTGTTTTTTATAAGCAATTGTCATCGGCTAGTGTGGACACTTCTGTCTACTCTAGGGTTGCGGCGAGAACTGTCGCTAAGCTAAAAAGTCAGTAATTCTTGTAATCACCCAAGACTTTTCCATAACAAGAGGCTGCACCTCACACTTCCAAGTATTGCAGATGACTGAAAATCACTGCACTGTTGGTGACAAGTGTGTAGGCTCTCTGGGCAAGGTTGCGAAATATGATTCTCTCTCTCTACTTTTGACAAGACTCCTCAATATCGAGTCGACTTTTTCATTACCAAATTCATTAATACAAGGTTTAACGTGTATTTGTAAACTTGTAAAAGCAAATACCTGCCTAGTTTTAGCCTACAACTGATGACAACTTGCTGATCAGTTTCCTCACCAGGAACCAGCCAGCAACGGTCCGTATGAACACGAACACTTCCGATCAGTTTCCGCCACACACAGCATGGCACAGTAGAAGTTTTTTTTATGTATCGTTCTGATGTGTCCATAATGATAATCTATTCCCAGAAAAAAATCTAAACAAATATAATATCCCAATGATTATGAGTAAAATTTGAAGAGGATTTTTGTATGGCAGCTTAAGAAGGACGGATCATTACGTTTAACTTTGCCATACGATCGACTAGAGAAGATCTTGCGATCGACCAGTCGATCGCGATCGACAGGTTGGCCACCCCTGCTCTAGGTAGTAGGTAGTAAGCAGCTACCAAACAGGGAGGTACTACCGCCTGGGAAGATATTGGAAGCATAATGTGTTGTCAAATGGTAGACCCTGCTGCCATATGGCTGCACGAAAATTATGACCAAGTTCCAGGCTTTCTGCCTCATTTACACACAATTGCAGGGTCTCAGTTGTTTCTCTTACTTGGAAAACACAACATACATAATATACTGTATATCGTTTCTCACTCTTGATTTATATTTTCGTTTTTGTATTTATTTATGGTTACAGTATTATTATTATAATTATTTTATTTTTATTTTTAATAATTTGCTATAAATTTTATTAATTGTTGTAATAATAATAATAATAATAATAATAATAATAATAGATATTATTATTATTATTATTATTATTATTATTATTATTATTATTATTATTATTATTATTATTATTATTATTATTATCATTATTATTATTATTATTATTATTATTATTATTACTATTATTATTATTACTATTATTATTATTATTATTATTATTATTATTATTATTATTATTATTATTATTTGTTATTATATTCTCCCCCCCCCCCAGGCCCTGATGTGGGTCAGTGACCTGTGCCCGGGTGGGCTAATCCCCATAAAAAAAATTAATAAATAAATAAAAAAAAATTTAAAATGATAAAAAGTCTCTAAGCCTCTATCTCGTGGGCAGTTTACTGAAGCGTCATTTCTCACGTCAGAACACAAGCTCGGGGTAATTTCCCCAACTGGGGTAAAAACTACATTTTGGCTGGGGTCATATGCTTCTGTTGGCACGGTGGGGTAACCTCGTATTTAACACTTATAACACTTACGTTTGCCGCGTTTGGCAACTCGTGAAGTTTTCGCCTTAAGTTGCCATTAGTCACTTGTGATTAGATTTCTTTAAATTAAGTCAGTTTACTGTCCGTATCACTCCAGAAGCCGCAGTGAGTGGGTGTATGTTGTGCAGTGACTCTGTGATTGGAGGTAACGAAAGCTTGGTCACATTGTAATTTTCATAATACCCGTTACTATATTGTGAAAACAATGAGTTATGAGCTAATTTAAACTTAATTGAATTGATAAGTAATGTAATTTCTGACAACGACCCTGCAAAAGACGAATTCCTGAAGTTGAGAAGTGATTCCGTGACCCGTAGCACATTCGACACTGTCGAGGATATTGCATCTTTCTGGCTGAAGCAAGGAGCAGTGGGATACCCAACTCTAATGACTCGGGCTATCGACGTACTTCTTCCATTTCCCACGACCTATACGTGTGAACTTGGGTTCTCGGCAATGTACCACATCAAGTCCAAGACTAGAAACCGGCACGTTCCAAGCTCAGATATGAGGCTGGCTCTGTCAAAGACTAAACCACGCATCCAAAATCTGGTGTCGACAAAACAAGTTCATCCATCTCACTAAGACTAAGTCTATAACAGCACTGTAACTGTAGTACTATTATTTATTTTTGTATAAGACAGACTAGAATTTTACACTTGTGTTTTGTATAATACACTTTATTGGAGGAGTAAAATTTGTAAGTACATTTGTAAGCTTGTGTTTTTTATATTAAACTTTATTGAATAGAATTAAGGAGTAAAATTTGTAAGTACATCAATTTTGTAAACTTGTGCTTTGTATAATAAAATTTATTGAATAAAAAGTAAGGCGTAAAATTTTACGTTGGGGTAATTCGAACCTGTCAGACTTTAAATAGGGGTAAAACTGGAAAAAGTTTGAGAACCACTGATCTAAGGGGTGGTAGTGTGGTAGTGAAGGAAACACGACTAAAAGATGGAGCTTTATTCCTGACGTCCATCCTTCTATCTAACTCTTTTCCTTTTCACGTGTTTGCCTCCACATAAAACATTACATCTTTATAAATCTTAGTTATACACATCCTGTGTACCGCCGGCAAGGCCGTGGGCTCGTAACACTCGTCTTGCCCGCGGTGCCCACCGTTTCTCCGTGGATGTCGGTCACACTAAAATAACCCTTTATAGTACATCCTTCTTTTCTCACACAGTCAAACTGTGGAATGCTCTGCCTTCTTCTATGTTTCCATACTCATACGATCTGTCTCACTTCAAAAAGCTGGTTTACCGGCATCTTCGTGGTGTAGATTAATATAATATTGTTATTTTCTATTTTTAATCTTTTTATTTTTATTTTTTCGTCCGTTGTGGGTTGATGACCTGTGCCCGGGTGGGCTATTCCCCGTAAAAAAAAAAGGCTTGTTACACAGTTGTGGTGTGAGTCCTCCAGACATGTGTTATACTAGAACTACAATACGGGTCACTTGTCCCTTGTATTGACTTACAGAAAACCAACTGCCATAGGCCTCCTCTATTCCATTTATACATTAAAAAGGTAAATAAAAACCACCAGCCGCACATTGCCGCCTGCGGAAAGTTTCAGACTAACGATATGAACTGATCCATCTTCTCATCATCCTTTTTTATCTGTCACATTCTTCGTTTCTCTCACTTAATTTCTCTTTTTTTTCTTATTTGTTTTACTAGTTTTTCTTTTAGATGACCAGTAAATAATGAATAACATTAATAAGTTAACATAATGAAACAGAGAGACAGACAGAAAGACAGACAGACAGACAGACAGACAGACAGATAGACAGATAGATAGATGGATAGATAGATAGATAGATAGATAGATAGATAGATAGATATATAGATAGAGAGATAGATAGCATTAAGACAATAACAGTATATTCACAATACCATTTTTTCAGTGTTATTAAGCGAGGAAAATTAGAATTATGAACCTTTCACAATCGCAGTATTTATCGTGTTGACCATTTACGATTTTACGATATACGATATAAATAAATCACATTGTTGACATTAAATGTACGTTTCCCCTAAACCGATTTGTATCCCATTTTGTGTTATTTTCTTAATTGTATTGCAAGAATTAAGAAAACGAATTAGTTATCCAAATCAGGAAAATCAGTTTTGCTTTAATATTTCATCTCTTTCTTTCTTTCTTTCTTTCTTTCTTTGTAATATGTTATTCATCCTCTCCTTTCTTTCACTATTATTTCTTGTCTCTTATATTTTTGTTCTCTCCCACTTCTCGTTTTTCTCTTTTTATCTTTACTTTGTCCCTCTTTATTTGTATTTCCGTTTTCTATTCTCTATATTTTTCTCCCTGAGCTCTCTGTCTCGTTTGCTCTTGTCTATTATCTCTCTCTCTCTCTCCCTTCTTTGTTCTCTAAATTTTCTTTCTGTGTATATCTTCTTTTCTCTCTCTTTCTCTCACTTCCATGTTCTCTCTTTCTCTCTCTCTCTCTGCACCACACGTCAACTTGGATAACGTCACTCCCTGGGCAATTTCAAACCTCACAATTCAAAAAAATTAACAGAATAATCTAATTACATTTGAAATAAATTTTCCCCTTTTTTCAAACGCGTATACAGAATAAATTCCAACATTGCAAAGGCAATGAACTACGTTTATTTTGCTTTGATAATTGGAACTTTTAGTTGCATTATACAGGTTGGAATTCAGTCACTTTATCAGCCTAATGAATCAGCTGAGCGATGTTGGTGCGCGACTGTTTGTCAGCTCCCGATGGTGCATAGTTGTGTGATGGCTGTGACTGTTATTGTTATTTAATGTTATTCAGTTCACTTTTTATTAATTATTTTTTTTATTCAATGGTTTTGTATTTTTGCTTGTCAATAAAACTTATTAACGCTTACGTGTACAGATTTCCAGAGCATAATACACACACACACACACACACACACACATATATATATTTATATATATATATATATATATATATATATATATATATATATATATATATATATATATATATATATATATATATATATATATATATATAGAGAGAGAGAGAGAGAGAGAGAGAGAGAGAGAGAGGAAAATACAAACGTGTATAAATATATGCCTTTAATCTGTGTCACCGGTACGCTTGTCACATTAATATGTACCAAAATGTGCAATTTGATAGCACACACACACACACACTACTACTACTACTTTTTTTTTTCACAATGGCCTCCATCCTCCCCTTACAGCCATACCTTCGCCACCATTTTATTACCTTAAAATTAAATATCCTAATACATAAGTAGCTATCCTAGCTGTGTTGAGTTAGTTGAGCCGCAGATACTATGCAGCATTCAGTGACTGTTGCCTCATAGTCAATATCTGCAAATGTTGTCGGCTTTGGGGCCGATGCTCTCGTTCCCCTGAGGCAGAGCAAAGCCGACCTAAGGAGAGAGAAGGACAGTCGACATCTCATCCAGGCTGTAACATAACTTCTGGGTTGCTGCTTCTGTTCGGATAGCACCTCCGCGAGTCTGGCGTAGAAGCATCTTGCACTTGGTCCCATCCCACCAGAGGTTGTGAACACTAGAGGAGTGAAGCTGCCTTGATCAACGTTCTGAATTCTCTCCCCGTATGCCATTATCTTGTCGTTCTCGTTCCTCCTGTGTGCAGCAACAAGAGCTTAGTTACGGTAACATGCGACCATGGGATAAAAAATCCTGATGTCGAAGAAGGTTCGCTGTCCCTGTGTCCAGAATCCTCGGGCACTGATGTCAACATGGGCTTCGTTGGATGTGTTTGAAGTCCTATGTTGGAAATTCTCACCGTCCAATGGAAGGAAGGTTGGTTCTACCCTGACATCACGGCAGATTTCCTTCAACATATTTGCTGTGAGATCCCTTACTTCGTCATGCTTCATGCATATGAAGCCCCCTTTCTTGCACACTATGTCGTGATCGATGTCCTAGGAATAGCCACACACACATTGGGAGGGCAAACCTTCTACTGGCCTACTGTACCTTAGAGCATTGGCATCTGTAAATTCTTGTTTATTGAGACTGAAACCATTTGCCCTATCGGTATTGTAGTTAACCAGTTCGAGGCGCCCACCTCCTGCGCTACAGCTACTTTTTTCTACTATTACTATTACTACTACTACTACTTTGCTGTCACTCAGAATCGATTATGAAGATCATCAAGCTACAGTATGATTCAATAATATGAGTTAACACGGGACCGGCAGGGCCGTCCACAGATGTTGCACGTGTAGAGGGCTACATGTAGCGCGGGAGGGGCGGCGGCAGCGTCTTTCCGGTGTTCCTCCAAGCGTTAAGGCGTGGAGTGATCGTCTCCCATGTGAGGGGATCAATTTGGTACTCTTTCAGGTTTGTCTTAAGACTATCCTAAGGCCCCGTCCACACTGGGACTCATAATGCGCGCCGTTATGCGGATTTTTGATGCGTGTGGTGATGCAAAGGTGGGAGAGCGTCCACACTGACAGGCTACTATCTACAGCGCCCACATCAATCGTTGATTTACACGAGAGAGAGAGAGAGAGAGAGAGAGAGAGAGAGAGAGAGAGAGAGAGAGAGAGTATGGACGCTCGGGTGCGGAAGACTCTTTTGTGGATGGTGGTGGATTTAGGCTGTGCAAAAAAGAAACTTCGAAAGAAAAAGACACAAATATGATGTAAAAAGTGGCCATCAAGTTGCAGCATCAAGTCTCAATTTGCCCCGCGCCAGAGTTCGCCCAATCAGTGTAAGCGGGCTTCACATGACAAAAAACAAGCCAGTGCAACGCCTTGCGCACCACGGCGCACATCATGAGCCCACCAGCGTTACATTTGTCATTCATTACGTGACTGTAAAGGCACTGCTTTGGCAGTCTACTGTCGTCCATGCCGGTAAATGGCCAATCCAAGATAGTTGTTTATAGATAATGGTAGCCTAGATGCTCCTACAGTTGGTGTCAGCGAGAATACTAGCATTTGTTCTCTTGTCTTCCCAGTGAACTCGGAGGATGGTACGTAAATTGCGTTGGTGAAAGTTTACAAGTATTTTGAGGTAGCTCCTGTATGTGACCAGTGCCTCGCTGTCATACAACAGGGTGGGGTGGACCACTGCTCGATATACGTCTAACTGTGTAGATAATTTCATCTCCCTACAGCTGAAGACACGGGTATGAAGTCTGCCAAAGGCTTGAGATGCACATCTGATCCGATGTTGAATCTCTTCATAGATATCCGCTGTGGTGGACAAGCTACTGAAAGTGGGTAACATTAGAGAGCGTAGTACCGTTAACCATATGGATGGTGATGTGGTTGAACCAGGGGGAGGCTGGAAGAGAATCTGAGTACATTCACCTCAAGGATAAAGTGCTTATATGCATCTGGGTAGGTGTTTAGAATCTCCTGTAGGTCGCGTTCAGTGTGAGCGACGAGGGTTAGGTCGTCTGCATACTGAAGTCCAGTAATGGAAGCAGCCGACACCTTTGTTCCAGCCTGGAGTCATATTATGTTGAAAAGTACCTTCATGAGGTACTGGATGTTCACCGCGACGGCTGAATTGGCACTGGTATGAGTAAGGAGTGCAGCCAAGAAAATGGAAAAGAGAGTTGGTGACAGTACTCAACCTGGGGATGAACTCAGACCGGGTGCCATTGTGCAGGACACTACCGTTCATGCCATCGTTGAGTAGCTTCAAAATGGTGTTGAATTTTGGTGGGCAGCCAAAACGACTTAATGTCCGCCAGAGGGCTTCGTTTTTGACCGAGTCGAAGGCCTTAGTAAGGTCGATGAAGGCAATATACAGAACACGACGCTGTTCTCTGTACATTTCCTCTATCTAACGATTAGCAAAGATCACGTCAGTGGTTCCATGTGATGGTCTAAGGTCACGTTAAGATTCAGGGAGGTAGGTTTTCCTCCTCAGTAAGAAGTCTGTTTAGGAGAACTCCGGTGATAATCTTGCCAGCTACAGACAACAGAAAGATACCATGGTAATTGCCAGAGTCTGACCGGTCTCCCTTGTTCTTATAAATATTGACGATGGAGGCGTCTTTAAGAGCTTGGGTATTTCTCTCCTCCAGGAGAGTGTGGACACGGCAGGTAAGCAGAGGTCCTCCTACTTTATACACCCCAACTGGGAGTCCATCAGGCCCTGTGGCTTTGTTATTTTTCATCTGTTTGATGGCAGTAGCGACTTCATCCAGGGATGGAGGATAGCTGAGGTGGGTCAGCTTTGGGTACTAAGGGACCTTCTTAGTAGTCAGGACATCCACATCAGTGTTTAGGTTGAGCAGCAAATGGTAGTGCTCTTTCCATCGCTGACGGATGCCTTCTTCGTCTTTAATTAGGGAGTTACCATTGGATGAGCAGAGTGGGCCACACCACGAGTAATTGGGCCATACAATGTTTCAGTGGAAATGAAAAATACTCGCACCTTGTGTTGATTTGCAATTTTTTGTGTGTGTGTTAACATATTTTATTTTTCCACCATTCGTTCTTTAGATTGCGAAGTTCCCGCTGGGCCGCCGCTTTCTTCTCGTGGAAGGTATGAGCTTTGGACTGAGACTAGGGGTTGTTCTACCAGTCAGTGAAAGAAGCACGTTTACCATCGACGAGTGCGTTGATTTCCGGGTCATTTCCATCAAACCACTCCAGGTTTTTGTTATGACAGGGTCGAGGATACTTCATTCGACATTCGGATTTGGGTTGTTATGCGTTGGGTTGTTTATCAGACTATCCTCGAGCTGTTCTCTGAAAGCCTGTGTTATCGCTTGATCCTCCACTCGCTTGGTGTTAAAACCTGTTCTGGCGACTTGTTGCCTTCGCCGTTTTGGGGCGACGTAAAGGGAGAGTTTGGCTCTGACGTGCTGATGATCTGCCACAGTGGTCTACCCCATGCATGGCTCGAGTGGTGAGGACATCTCGGCGATCTCTTTCTCTGACAATGATGTAGTCACTGAGATGCCAGTATTTGGATCGTGGGTGTTGCTAAGATCCCTTGAACTTGTCGGCCTGCCTAAACAAGATGTTGGTGATAGTGAGGGTGTGTTCAGCACACTTGCTGAGCAGGAGTAGGCAGTTGGGATTACACTTGCCCGCTCCGTTTCTTCCTATGGTTCCTTGCTATAAGTTAGCATATCTGTCAACTCTGGCATTGAAGTCACCTATGAGCACAACCTTATCTTTTCTGGGAATAGAGGTTAGCACTCCATTAGGGTCGGCGTAAGAGGCCTCTTTGATGTCATCCTCTTCATCTAATGGTGAGGTATATGCACAGATGATGAAGGCAAGCGTGAGTTATTCAGTTGGACTCGGGCGTCATGAGGCGCTCGTTGATCCCTACAGGCATTTCAGTTAGCCTATGTACGATGGATTGGCGAATGATAAAGCTAACTCTATAAATGCGGTTTCTCTGCACAGCAGGCTTACCCTTCCAGAATGTATAACCAGACCCCTGTTCTGTTTGTCGACCCTCGGCTTAGAGCCTGGACTCATTAATGGCTGCTATGTCGACGTTATACATAGAGAGCTCTTTTGCTACAAGGGTGGTTCTTCTGCAATGACATTCATTTGTGCCAGTATCCAGAAGGGTTTGTTTTTTATTTGATCTGAGATTATGATTATTTTTTCTACGGCCTTATGATGACCGTACTGGGTGGGGTTGCCCAGTCTTTTTTTTTTTAGGCAAGCTATGTTTAGGGCACCTTTTCTGGCCTTCTCCCCATGTGGGAAGAGCAAAGTGTCTCCTGGAAAGGGCTGCTGAGTCGCACAGACAGGACCGGATTAAACTGCTTCCTAGATTCCAGTGCATAAAAGACCATCTTATCTATGCCGCCCTTGTACAGAGTTGTGATTAGAGACTCCCGGCAGTCATCTCTGCCCCTCTGTCTCCACTCGTCTATCGCCGTAGGACTTTGTGGGGCTTAGAGGTATGATGAACTGAATGATGGCTGTGCGTGAGTTGATTCATGTTGTGAGGCAGGAGCGCAGGCTGCAACCACACATCTTGGCTCTCCCTTTTCCTGATCCAGTGGTACAGGTAGGCACAACGATTGAGGAGAGGAAGAGTTGCAATTAACTGCCGATAGTCCGGTTTGTTGGGTTTCGCTTTAGTAGTCTGTTCATCTTGCAATGCCTTCATCGACCGGTGTAGTCGTTGGGTTTTCGCGTTGGTCACCTCTTTCGCCTATTCCGCCGTTGGGGTATTATTGGAGCTCTGTAAGCATGTCTGCCTGATGCGGGGCTCCATCACGGGGCAATGGTTGGTAAAGGACAGGACGTGTCCACATGCCGGTGCGCCTATGAGCCAAGCTTCCGGGGCCCACTGCCGTGAGGCACCCAGCTACCATGTGTTACCACGAAAAGGCATAGCAGGAGTCTTGATAATGAAGACGCTCTGTACTGGCAGGAGAAGAGTTACTCAAGGCTACTTCCCTCAACATCACAAGGGCTAGCCAGAGGCGGTAACTGAAGGCGAAGGGAAGCAAGCACTAACATAATGCTGCCACGCTTGACGCATTACACTACCCTGCACACACACACACACACACACACACACACACACACACACACACACACATACACACACACAACGTCAGATCAGCATTACTAGACACGCAAGGCTGAGCAAGATTAATTGTTATTTTTCAGTGGTCCTCATTTGCATACATCTCTTCACTATTTCCGAAACCAACTAGTAGGTCCCCTTTACTTACTAATCCCCTTGTATATAAGCTCCATTAGTCAGCGCTATCTCTTACCTCCTTTTACATAGTCTCGGGTATTACAATAATTCATGTACTTTATTCCATGCACTTAGCCCAAGTATTTAGGCCCACGTACTCAGCAGCCTCAAATACTTGGCATGTACTTACTTTAGTTCCGACCTTAGAGAAATTGGTTGACTGACCGTACCTTTGAAAATCTTAAGGTGATTTGTTACAATAATCCTCTGTAATTGTTGACCGTAGATTATTGTTTATATATTATCATGTTTATTTTGTACATTTTTACATTTCGATTTGTTTAGAATCACGAATAAAATAAATGAACGAAAAAATGAGTGAGTAAAATAGATTAGGATGAAGAATGAATAAAATAAAACAGTGGGAAATAAAAAATAAGTAAGAAAGATTATTTGAAAAAAAAGAAACCTTGTTTTTCAGTCAACAAGGAGAATCTAAACTTTCCCAAAGAACAAATATCTTAAACCATAGTAGTCATCTTATCTCAAAGTCTTACTAATACTTAGAATATCATAAGTATTCCCATCAACGTGTAAGATAACACAGAATATTATATATTAATGGTGAAATGGTTTCGTGAAGCCTTGAAAAGCCTTTGCTTCGGCTTCATTACTTCTTAATTGACTTTAGCTTCTGATTTGTAACTAACAAATGGCCTCGGTTCCAAATTTGTTTCCTATAGCGATTCCAGTTTATAGTCAAGCTCGTCACACTACTAAGCCACAGGTGGGAGTAGAGAACTACCTGTACGTAAGAACTTTAAAGTGGTTGAATGAAGTTGTTTGAGAACTTCATCTGCTTACCAACTTTAATGATGAACTGGGAGAGCTGCTTAGTAACTATGTGTATGTGTTTAAAGTAATGTATAATTGCCCTTTAACTACCAACCTTTTGCTCTCTACCCCTTAATCTATTACTTCACCAAGTTGTAAATTTAGGTACCCATTTACTGCACAGCTAGGTGAACTGGGAGCGCCTAGAGATCGAACCAGCGACCCCTGGGAACAAGAGGCAAGCACTGTATTCACTTGACCGTTGCAATTCTAACGTACCTACTCCTTAACCATCCACCCGTTAACCACCTACCCCCTTAATCAAATACCCCTTAACCCTTCGTCCCACATATATTTATTCCCAAGAACCTGATACCAGATTATCTTCATCTACTCTCTCTATCCCTCCCTTTATCCACGTTCCATTCCTCAGCGTGTACTCTATATCCTACCTCTTTATCCACCTTTAACCGCTATTCCTGCTCTCTTCATTGCCCCCTTATCTACTGTCCACCCCCCTTTGGTTACTCTCCATCCCCAGTTTTATCCACGTGTCATCCCTCAATTTATACTCGCCACCTCCTATCCCCCTCTATCTCGAACAGTTCCCCCTCCCCTCCTGCGGCTCCGTCAGTCGTATCTACCCCTCCTTCCTGCTCACACGTGCACTCGTCAATTCTACAACAACATCCCTCGGTCAGACCTGTCAGAACGTTGCCCTCTGGCCCTGGCTACAGATACGCCACTGACCTGTTTTTTTTTTTATCAGTAGAATAAACTCAAGCGAAGATTGAATGTCAAACACTGTGTTTGTCATAATCCAGATAATTATTTAAAAGAATAAAGATTTCTGTTAATCTGAAGCAACTTGTTGGAAATTTAATTGAGTCAAAACACTGAGAGAGCGTTTTCAAAATTTCACTGCCAGTGACTCCCAGCCTCCACAAAAAGATAAACAAAAGGTTTAGCAACAGGCCAGGTCCAGGGATCAGCAGTTTTTTGATGCTGGAGGCCAGAGAGGTGTGTTTAACTAATATCACTTTACACGAACACCATTCTGAGGAAAATCCTAGATTGAACCGTTTATTTTTATGAAATGAAGATGTTTTATATATATATATATATATATATATATATATATATATATATATATATATATATATATATATATATATATATATATATATATATATATATATATATATATATATATATATATATATATGTGTGTGTGTGTGTGTGTGTGTGTGTGTAAAATTCCTCCCTTCATCTGTTTTTACGTTCATTCATTCTTACTACTATAAAAAAAATGTGCTCCGCAATAGTGCTCCCCTTCTTCAACAAGGATTAATTTGTAGAATGAGCGGGTCGGGGGTGCAGTGAGTAGTTTGTAGAGAGAGCTGGCCGGGGGTGCAGTGAGTAGTATGTAGAGTGAGCGAGTCGGGGGTGCAGCGAGTAGTTTATAGAGAGAGCGGGCCGGGGGTGCAGTGAGTCGTTTCTAGGGTGAGCGAGTCAGGAGTGTAGTGAGTAGTTTGTAGAGTGAGCGGGCCGGGGGTGCAGTGAGTAGTTTGTAGAGTGCTGAGGTAATATATATATATAGATCGATAACCAGTGTGATTTGGTGGTCAAACTTGGGGAGTTAAAGCTCCGTGAAGAGCAGACAGGCGTCGCTATTTCTTCTCAATCTCGTCTGAGTGATCGTCTACGGCCTTACATCAAAGAGGATTCCAGATGTAGATAATTTAGTCCCTCTTACTTTGATATATAAGACCACTCGTATTAAAGATTTACCTTTATCATCGCTAATTGATACTAAACTGAGCGCGTCCTTAAGCAGGTCTTGATGTTTAACGATAATATTGACTATTGTATGTCAACCTATTAATTAAATTTGTTCATCATCCTACGGCCATATTTTAAACACTCGGGGCAGCAAGCCCAAAGAGCAATCCCGAATGTCGGGTTACTGCTTTTCTAACCCTTCAAATGGATTCGTCAAACTCGAATATCAATCCCGAACATCGGGTTACTATTTAGTAACGCGAACGCCTCAACTCGAGAGGGTTGGTACGCCTTATCCAAGATAAATGTAAACAAACCAGGTCGATCTGCGCGCCAAAATTGAAGCAGGAACATGAGTTGTGGAGATAAAAGTTGTCTTCAAGGGAGAAGGTCGACATCACCACCAATTATGCCAGCATTTACACCAACAGGAACACGTGGATCAACTGATCCAACATCAGGATCACCCGTGCCACCAACAGCAGCATCAACATCCAATCACGGGGGGAAGAAAAGGAACCAGGTGAACAAGAGGAATGAATGCTTTAATGCCATTGTTAATGACAGTACACAAGAACTGAATGGTGCTATATTGGAGGCTTAAGGGCCTTCACTAGTATGTACAATACATTACCAGCCCAATCTGTGCTTAATGTATTTAGAGCAAGCATAAGAGTTGTTGACCAATGGCATATGTCAAGAGTGAAGCCATAATTCCACCTCTGGCTGTGGGCAATCTATTTAAATTAAGGAGACTTTGCCATCCGTGTCACAATTGATAATGCATAAACTGTGATTTTTTTTCTATCTCCATCTGTTTACTATTTTTTCTTTGCACTTAATGGAGAATATGAAATATTTTTTCATGTTTCCAACATTGCTAATATTTTTTTATTTTGTGAAAACATAGATTCTTTCAACTTAATTTGTTATATAATGTCAGATACAATATACAGTACTGTGATACTGTGTGTTGTACACTCCTACTTATTGGAGAATTTTATTTTATTTTATTTTTTATCTCTTACTGTTTTTTTGCACTTAATGGAAATGCGAAATTATATATTGTATGATCAAACATTCGTTATGCTTTTTTGTTCTTTTACTTCTTGTAAAACCTAAATAAATTCAACATATTTTTTTGCTAGAATTTTATATACAATATACTGTGATACTGTGTATTATATACTCATACTTATTTAGGAATTTTAATCATTATTTTATTTCACATTTCTTTAGTACTTTAATTGCAATTTCAATGCAGGTACAGTACAAACTTCTAAATCTTTCAAAAATAATAATTGCTATTACTGTATTTGCAAATTTAAAATAAGTATGATTATTATTA
This sequence comes from Homarus americanus, assembly GCF_018991925.1. Lineage (NCBI taxonomy): Eukaryota > Metazoa > Arthropoda > Malacostraca > Decapoda > Nephropidae > Homarus > Homarus americanus. The sequence continues at coordinate 9,244,707 of NW_024716703.1, forward strand.
ATTTATATACAGCACTATACTGTATAGGTACTGTGATAAATTTGGTTTTACTTCTTGTTCTTATTACAAGAACTAAATTTTTTTATGGATTTCTCTGACACTTGCAAACTATTTCGGTACAGTATAGTGTAGGGGTATCGAGATATTAATGTTGTCTAGCACTCAGGATGGAAGGAAACTCTAATGTGGTTTTCTTGTATAATATATAAGTTATATGATAGACAGTCTGGTGCTGGAGATGCCGTGTGGTGGGGAGCTGCTCAGTAGAAGACGTTCGGTGAGTAGCTTGTTGAAGGAGGTAGATGTGCAGGAGCTTCGTTAGAGAAGATGTTGCCTGTTGCTGGCCTCCTGGTTGAAATAAATGTTAACAGCGTGGAGCTTGCTGGAGGAGGTGTTGCTTGTTCAGGAAGATGGGCAGAATGAATCTCAATGGAGAGACAGAGCTTATATACCCCGCAGCAGCCGCCAGTCCTCTATGAATCATGTTGGGAAAACCCAGAAAGTTGCCGGTGACTAGTTTCGTTGCTAAGCAACGGTAACATCTGGGGACAGCTCTCGCTTGGTTGCTAGGCAACGGCACGTTGGAATGTGGTGGCAGGTGGTGGCTGTGGCTACGCAGTTGTAAGCAGTTGTAGGGGAGACGTCCACTACAATAGTACTTTGAAGCCATTAAAAATGTGTACATTATTATTTCAAGCAAAATACTAAACTGTTTGAATGATATAATTTTACATGTACTGTACTGTACTGTACTGTGATATATTTTTCTTTAGTCATGCCAGTGTAATCCCTTTTTAATTTTGTTTGAATTTAAATGATGTTTCAAGTTGTGCTGTGGTAATGTTTGGAAGAAATAAAATGTGTTATTTAAAGCCAAAAAAATTATTGGAAAATAACCGTGATAATAAAATCTATTATCTAAAACAATTTTTTTACCAAACCAATAATGCTTCCATTTGCCCTTACACTTGCGCCACTTTCAAACAAACTACATTATACAAATCAAAACCATGTATCAATTACACCCCTTTCTACAGTGATGAAGTTCAGTTGTGTTCCCTCCAGGGCTTCTAATAGGTATATGGGACCCATCAATGCAGCCAAATACACCAGACATCCCTGCAATGGTGTGAAATTCATCTACAAGGTCTTGTATGTTGCCTGATTCTGGAAAGTCGATGTAATCCTTGGCCGTAAGGGTCAAAATAGTTGCAAAGCTTCTGACAAACTTGCAAACTGATGAGACAGAAATCTTCAAGCAGTCTGCCATACTAATTTGGAAGGTGCCACTGCTAAAGTATCTCAATGCAGTTAGGAGTTGCAGGTGTGTGGAATACTGCATCCTGTAGGATATATATATTTTTTTTATTTACTGTTTTGTCAAACATTGCATATCCTGATTATGGTAAGCAACAGGGTTCCTATGATGATATATGATTCAGAGAATCACCCTCGGTAAGGTGCAACATACAGGTGAAATCCCCGTTAGCCGGAATAATTGGTGCAGAGCCTTCCTGGATGAGAGACTTCTAGATAATAAGAAGACTCTCAAACTATGAAAAATCCCACATCCCTAGAATTTTTCCGATTACATGAAAAAGTTTCCGAGTTTAAACATTCTTTCATCCTCGGAAACCGGGAAAAGCTCTGAGTTTCAGGAAGTTTTCATAAGAATTTCCAGAAAATGTGCCTGATATTTAACCTCGAAATATGCTCCAAGGCCTGGAATAAAATTGTTTAAGAGATTTTTCGGAATTTAAAAATAAAAAAAAAAATATTGAAAACTCGTTCACAGACCAGGAATGTTGAAAATTTTCCTGGAAAAACTCCGAGCCAATTTCAATTCTGAGCACGTATTGGCGAATTCTGGGTAATGAAGATATTACTGCACTGTAATTATGGCCTGGTGCTATTATTGTATATGGGAGGTGGATTTAACGGTTTTCATGGGAGCTGAGTACTGTATAGTGGTGATGTCCCCCCCCCCTTTTTTGCATCACTGCATAACATTGAATAAATACCCAATACACTTTTAAACAAAGACCAAAATTCAAGATTCAGAGTTTCGGTCTACAAAGATATATTTAGTCTAACCAAACCAAACTACCTAACCTAACATAACCTAACCTTACTTTAGCTAACCTAACCTGACCTAATCTAATCTAACCTAAGCTAACTTAACCCAATTATCTTGTAGACCGCACACTACAGTAACACCAGAATTTCTTGCTTCGTCATCTTGATGAGCTCCTCCTCAAAGAGATAAGCAAAAGGATTTTGATGGTCTCTAATAACAATCCTTGGTAGCCTCACAACATCAGCTTGCTCTGCATACCAGAATGCTATAATGCCAGCCTGAAAAATTAAACAAAATCTTATATATATTACCTATATATTGCGGTAACTATTGTATATTAGGTAAATTGCTTTTGATAATAGTTTACAAGCTTGTTGCATAGCTAATACAGAGATTTCCTTCAGAAATTTGTCCATAGTATATTTAACTTTTGTTTATTGTTGTTCCAGTGATGTAAGATAGGACTGACACGATTTAAATCGAGAGATTGAAAACATCATTAATCAAATTTGGCATTTTTTTTAACCCGAATTCGAACATTTCATCTAAAAAAAATATTTTACGTAACTTAATCTAACTTACAAATATTGGTAGTAGCTAAACACAACCGGAACAACAACCCAAACAGTGGAATATAGCAGGAGAAATTTTTCCAAGGTAATTATCAACGTTGGTCACAGATGACACATGTTGTAAACTCTTACCTCAGCATCTACCTAGTCATTTGGCTCATCTTATATCTTCCGTATATAATATATTGGCGAACAAAGGTGCTTTACTTACCATACTTGAAGCTATAAGAGGATGAATGTAGGAATGCAATGCTTGTTAAAATTGGAGAAGGGCGATGGGGAGATGAAAAATCTTCGGACTTAAAGGTAAAACATCACGCACGGCTGTCTCTTAAAAATATATATACATTTCCGTTGGAACCGGTTATTAGGACATTTAAATATTTTTTTTCCTTATTATCTTATCTTAATTTGTATAAACTGTATTTGAGACTTTTTTCTATTCATATATAGCTAGTTTGAACATTCGGGATAAGTCTTAAGGGTGCCTACCCACACCCGAGGACTTATCACTACAACAATGGTTGGGCATTCATTGATAACTGGCAACGATTCTATGGCAACGACTACTTGTACAGACGTGACGGAGTACACTTGTCTCGTGCGGGGGTAAAGACGTTGTCTGCATCCCTGGAGCGTGAAATTGTCACTCCAAAGGGGGGGTTTCGCCAGTAGAGAGAGGTCGGGGTAAGTGGGAGTCAAAAAACAAGCTCGTCCTGGGAAGCAAAATTGGTTACTCAGGACAAGGGGTAAAACAGGACCAGGGCAGGGTAGGTTTAAATGTATACTATACAAACAGTAGGAGCGTTAGAAATAAAATAGACTTGCTGAGAGAGGTTGTATGTACCGAGAATGTAGACGTCATAGCAATCACCGAAACTTGGATGAATCTGGCGAGCAAAATTTTTTTTATCAGAGTACAACATAGAAGGGTACAACCTTTTTCACAAGGACAGGGAAGGTAGGAAGGGGGGAGGGGTCGCACTCTTCGTCAAGGAAACATTAAAATGTTGTATTAATAATTCAATAAAGGGAGAAATAGGAACCGAGTCTGTATGGGTAGAAATCACGGAAGGAAGAGAAAAACTAATTATGGGAGTGATTTACAGGCCCCCAAGTCTTGGGAAAGAAGCAGCTCAGCCCATATGGCAGGAAATGAGTAGGGCAGCAAAATATAACAACCTGTGCATCACGGGGGATTTCAATTTCAGAAATATTGACTGGGACAACATAGTAGGTGACTATGAATCTGAAGACTTCCTAGACTCATTACAGGACAATTTTTTGAAACAACTAATTACTGAACCTACTAGAGGTGACAATATATTAGACCTAGTATTAACAAATAAAGAAAATATTATCAGAGATATCACAGTAGGGGAAGAACTAGGTAACAGTGATCACAGAGAAATCAGGTTCACCCTAAATTGGGAAACGAAAAACAATGACAATATGGTCAGAGTCCCAAACTTTCGGTTGGCGGATTATCAAGGGTTAAGAAGGTACCTAGGTGAGGTCACCTGGGAACAGTCACGTCAGTCCCCAGTAGGAAGGGGTGAGGTCATAGATGACACAATAATTGATCATGACTATAATATATTCACTAGAATACTACATAAAGCACAAGACCAAAAAATACCATAAAGAAAAATTAGGTGAAATAAGAATAAGCCAAGGTGGATGACCAGAAAACTTAAACATGACATAGGAATAAAGAAAGGAATATATAAGAAATTAAAGGGAGGGGAGGAGCAGTACAGAAATAGGTATAATGAACTATCTAGGAATGTTAAGAAAAATGTAAGGAAAGCAAAGAGAGACTATGAAATAAAAATAGCAAGAGAATCCAAGGCGAATCCCAAGGGATTTTTCCAGGTATATAGAACAAAGGTCAAGGACAAAGTTGGGCCTTTAAAGTCAGGGAGGGGAGAAGTGATAAATGACAGTGAAGAAATAAGCAAAGCATTGAACAGCTATTTCTTATCAGTTTTCACAGAGGAAATTCGCTATGAAATTCCAGAGGTGGAACTGATATTTAAGGGAAAGGAAGAAGAGAAATTAAAGAATATCACTATCAGAAAAGAGGATGTTCTTAAGAAGATAAATAAACTAAAGAAGACAAAATCCCCAGGCCGGATTAAATTTTACCTTGAAAGAGCGTAGGGAACAGATTAGCGGACCTCTCGTAAACTTATTTACAAAATCATTAGACACAGGAGTTGTGCCAGACTTGTGGAAACAGGCAAATGTAGTACCCATATTCAAAAAGGGAGACAGTTTGACGTCAGTAGTGGGGAATTTTCTTGAATCAATTATAGCAGATAACATCCGATCGCATTTAGAGAAAAGCAAATTAATCTACGACTCTCAACATGGGTTTACAAAGGGAAAATCTTGTCTAACAAATCTGCTGACATTTTTTAGGAAAGTCTTCGAGGTAGTGGATAATCACGAAAATTACGATGTTATTTACTTAGACTTTAGCAAAGCATTTGACAGAGTACCGCATCAGAGGCTTCTGAGAAAAATTAAGGCTCATGGTATCGAGGGGAAAGTTTTAAATTGGATAAAATCATGGCTCACCGATAGAACGCAGAGGGTCAGCGTAGATGGTGTTAAATCTGAGTGGGGTCTTGTAACCAGTGGGGTTCCCCAGGGGTCAGTACTAGGCCCACTCTTGTTCATAATCAACATATATGATCTAGATACTGGGATCAGCAGTGACATAAGCAAGTTTGAGGATGACACCAAAATAGGGCGGCAGATTAATTCAGGGCAGGATGCAAATGAATTACAGGAGGATCTAAATGTTGTCCCAGTCAATATTTCTGAAGTTGAAATCCCCCATAATGCACAGGTTGTTATATCTTGCTGCCCTACTCATTTCCTGCCATATGGGCTGAACTGCTTCTTTCCCAAGACTTGTGGGCCTGTAAATCACTCCCATAATTATTTTTTCTCTTCCTTCCGTGATTTCTACCCATACAGACTCGGTTTCTATTTCTCCCTTTATTGAATTATTAATACAACATTCTAATGTCTATGAAAGATCTAGGGTATTTAAGGTTTGAGCCAATATTATAGATATATTTATATTCCTCATCAATGAATTCCGGGCTGCAAATTCTCAAAGCACGTAAAAACATTGTTGAAAATACTGACTGTTTGACTCTATTAAGGTGGGCAGAATCAAGAACTCCCCCAACAACACAGTTGGTTGCATTTATAAAGTTCCTTGCAAGGAATGTAATATGTTTTACTTAGGCCAGACAGGCAAAGATCTTGTAACTAGACTTAAACAACATAAATATAGTGTGAGGACAGACCAGGAATCCAATGCTCTGTTTGTTCATTTGAGGGATAATAAGCACTGCATTGACTGGGATAATGCCTCCTCAATATTACCGTGTAATTCAATTGACAGTAGGAACAATATAAAATCTTGTCTCATTAAACATACCGAAGCAGTCAACATTAATTTGAGTAATGACATGTACAAACTGGACAATTTTGAAATTAAGAAGATTTGTAACCAGGTGAAAAGGTTGGGTCACCTTACCCTCTGAGCTGACTACCGACCGTTGCACTGCTTTTTAAAGATTAGTAGGGTCATTACCTAATACCTGACCATTGTCGACCTGATCTCACCCTCCTCTGTATATGTACACCTTGTTTTAAGAACATAAGAACATAAGAATGGAGGAAACTGCAGCGGGCCTATTGGCCCATACTGGGCAGTCCCGTTTACACCCAACCCCTATTGCTCATATAAGCATCCAACCTATGTTTGAAGCTATTCAGCGTATTCGAGTTAATGATGATATTTGGTAACTTGTTCCATTCATCCACTACTCTGTTTCCAAACCAGTGTTTACCTATTTCACGCCCAAAACTAAATTTGTCTAATTTAAAACCATTGTTACGAGTTCGCTCTTGGTTGGATAGTTTGAGTACCTTTGTAATGTCCCCTTTGTTTAGCCCTGCCTTCCACTTATACACCTCTATAAGGTCGCCCCTCGCTCTACGTCTCTTGAGGGAGTGCAAATTAAGATGCTTTAACCTGTCTCTTTACTCAAGTTTCCTAATGCCCAGGATTAGTCTTGTCATTCTCCTCTGAATTCCTTCCAAGGATTCTTTATCCATTCTGTAATACGGTGACCAGAACTGAACTACCTTAACCCAGGTGTGGTCTCACAAGAGCAAGATACAGTTTTAGGATGACCTCGCTAGTCTTGTAACTAACACTCCTTTGTATGAACCCAAGTACTTTATTAGCCTTGTTACGAGCAAAAACACATTGTTTACTTGGCTTAATGTTCCTACTTATCATTACTCCTAAATCTCTCTCTCAGTCGGATTTCTCTATGGCATCGTTGTTCATCTGGTATCTGGTTTCCCTGTTTACATCTCCTATACTGAGTACTTTACATTTGTCCATGTTGAATTTCATCTGCCATTTTTCAGACCATTCGAAAAATTTGTTTAGATCTTCCTGTAGTTTTGCAGAGTACTCGTCAGATTTAATAACACGTCCTATTTTAGTGTCATCAGCAAATTTGCTTATGTTGCTGTCTAAGCCGATATCTATGTCGTTTATGTATATAATAAATAATAATGGTCCAAGTACTGAGCCTAATTATGGTCCAAGTACTGAGCCTTGGGGAACTCCACCTGTGACGTTGCTCCAATGGGACTTAGTGCCGTTAATGCTCACTCGCTGTTTCCTGTCCTGTAACCACGCCCTAATCCATTTTAGGATATTACCTTTGATGTCATGTGCTTTACCTTTTTAATTAGACTTTCGTGGGGGACTCTGTCGAAAGCTTTGCTAAAGTCGAGATATACCACATCATAATTGTGCCCCTCGTTTACCGATTCGAAAACTGATGAAAAGAATGTTAATAGATTAGTTAGACATAAACGTCCGCTTGTGAAGCCATGCTGGGAATCATTGATCAATCGGTGCTTCTCCAGGTGATTTCGAATAGAGTTTGAAATGATTGCTTCCAATAATTTGCCTACTATTGATGTTAGACTGATTGGGCGGTAGTTAGAGGATAGTGATCTATCCCCCTTCTTGAAAATTTGTATTACATTTGCTATCCTCCAGGATTCTGGTACTACACCTGTTTTTAAGGACATGTTAAACAAATTTGCTAAGGGCATACTAAGCTCTTCCTTACATTCCTTTACTACTCTGGCAAATATCTCATCAGGACCAGGTGACTTATTAGGCTTTAGTTTATCTATTTGCTTACTATCATCGTTACTAGTCACTACTATCTCGCTTAATTTGTTATCTTCACTATCTCTGAATAGAGTCGGTGCCCCGGGTATCATGTTTAAATTTTCAGGGGTGAAAACTGTTGAAAAATATTTATTCAAATTACCGCTCATTTCTCTGTCGTTATCAGTGAGCTCACCGGTGTCTGACCGTATTGGTCCAATCTTTTCTCATGTTTTAGTTTGATACATTTGGTAGAATCCTTTGGGGTTTGTCTTTGCCTCCCTTGCTATCCTTACCTCATTATTCCTCTTGGCTTTCCTTATCTCGGTTTTAACCCTACTCGCCAATACCCTATAATAATCCCGGAGGTAAATTTCGCCACGATTTATCTTTCTACCTATAGCCTTCCTTTGGCCAATGATGTTCTTTAAATAATTATTTATCCATTTAGGGTCATTGTTGTCTGATCTGAATTTTTTGTATGGTATGTTCTGCCTTTGTGCATTAAGTAACTCATTATTTAAATTGTCGTAGAACTCGGCAATCTCAGATCTTGTTATCAGGTCGGTGTCATCAGTTAGGTTCACGGCCAAGCGCGCCACCCCCTCTCTCAGCTGCCTCTTTAAACTGTCAAAGTTTGCCCTTCTGAAATCTGGTACTTTAGTGGAATTTTCCTTACGTCTCCCCTGAAAATCTAACTGCAATCTAATTTCTTTGTGATCGCTGTTTGCAAGTTCGTTCCCTTCCTCGACATTGCTAATGAGGTTTTCTCTGTTTGACAGAACTAAATCGAGCATATTATTACCCCGGGTGGGTTCGGTTATATGTTGACTTAGAAAACAGTCCTGGATCGTCTCGAAAAAATTATCTGATTCTGAGTTACCCATGATGTCAGTCCAATTTATTTGGCCAAGGTTAAAGTCGCCTACTATATAGACTTTCTTGTGTATGGAAGCCCTGCGCATTTCATCCCAGATAAGTCGCTCATTGACTCTATCAAGATTGGGAGGTCTATATATTACTCCTGTGAATAATTTTTCCCTACCGTCGATTAATTCTATCCAAATTGTTTCTGTATTCCGCTCAGTTTTTATTTCCTTATTTATCTCACGCTTCAGATTATCTCTAACATAGATTTGTACTCCGCCTACTTTCCTGGTCTGCCTATCGGTATGGAACAGTTTGTAACCCGCAATTTGGTATTCGACCGGTAACTCACTTGTGTCTAGGTTGATCCATGTTTCAGTGAATGCTATTATATCGATATTTTCGGTACATACCAAGGCCCAAATATCATCCATTTTGTTTTTCATACTTCTATTGTTCGCGTAGTATACATTTAAGTTAGTCGTGTTCTGAGTCCTCCCCTTACCGCGTTTATTTTTAAACTCCCTGTCTAATTTTGTTTTGTCATCATTCCTAACACTATTTCCCTGTAATCTTTCACTTTGTTTACCCGCTCCCACTGCATTCTCCTCCACCCCCGTGCTCATATGTTCTCCTAGCAGTTTAAAGACTTCGATATCTTTTGAACTGCCCCCTCTAGAGCCCCAGCCAGGGATGCTACTCCATCCCTAGACAGGTGCACCCCATCCCTAGAATAAAGGTCCCTTCTGCCATTGAAGTTGTCCCAGTTGTCAATGAATGGGCCTGATATTGACTTGCAATATCTGTTAAGACGGTCGTTGACACCAACTGCCCTTGACAACCATTCACTGCCAACTCTCCTTCTAGGCAGGACACGGCATATGATAGGGATCCCTCCCTTAGTCCTAATACGATCTATAACTGCCTTGAACTTATCAAGAAGCTCCTCGCTCCTACACCTGCCAATATCATTGCCTCCTGCACTGAGGCAGATAATGGGTTTGTTCCCATTACCAGACAATTTATTGTCCATCCTGTCAATTATATCCCCCACCCCAGCTCCTGGCAAACACACCCACATCCTATTTATGTTTTTACCACAAAAAGCCCTGTCCAAGTACCTTACATGTGAGTCACCAACAATTAAAGTTTTTATACCTTCCTTGTCAGCCCTGTCCCTGACTGTACTAACGTCCAATTCGTCTATCAAGGGACTGAACGAGTTGGTATACTTAGCTGCTGATGTCGTTGTTGACATATCCTTGGTGTGTTTCTTCATCACCAGTTTGGTCTTCCCTCTCCTTACAACCTTCCACTCGCTTGAATTTTCGTCAGACACTGGCTTTCTTGAATTTTCCTCAGACACTGGCTTTCCCTGTCCCGCCTCCGCCTTCAATCTCGCCATCTCTTCTTTTAATTTCAGGTTCTCCGACGTGGCCCTCTCTATTTCTTCCTTGGCCCTCTCCAATTCTTCCATGGCCCATTCCAGCATGGCCAACAAACTCGCAGTTTGTACTTCTCCTTAGTCTGTACTCACCCCTGAAGATGTGAATTACACGAAAGCGCTTGGGAACTTCGTGTTTTCTTTTTCCTTGTGGTTATCAGCATATATATAAGCATATATATATATATATATATATATATATATATATATATATATATATATATATATATATATATATATATACATTTTAGCCATTAAACTATTACAATGGTATATGAGTTCACAAGACCCTAACCTAAAACAAAGTGCACTTAATTAATGAGGTCTTTATCGAATTTCAATTGAACCCATAGGCATTTTAGCAACTTTGTATGCTATTTGGCCCTCCTGTACAACATTACAACACATGGCATAACAGTTCACTCTACTGTGGCCTAATGTTATGACGGCCGCTCTCGTAGTGTGATCACCTATTGTTCCCTCTATCATGCTTCTGCTCCTGACTATATCTCATTCTGCTTTACTATATAAAACTCCCGAACAGGCAACCCCTGACACAGTAATAATATATGTAATAATTACGTTATTAACAATACTTTTTACAAAGAATTCTCAAGTCTCACGGCCACACTGGAGATAGAAATGTTGCAGGATTTCTCTTGTTTTGTAACTGGGAAAGCTGAGTAGGATGTTCTGTTAGTTCACGTGATAAATATCGTAATCCTATTTTCTTAAATATTGCCCAGTAAATAGAAAGGACAGTGTGAACCTTTTTAACCGATGGTATCCTACATTATGTAATTAAACCCTGAAGGCCATCCAATATACCTTCCTGAAACTTTTTTGTTCAAATAAATTTATCGTAGTTTCTGTAACGTATTAGTTCTGCTTTATCATCTGTATAATTAAATATGCCATTATTGTTTTAATTATGTGATTGGTGTCATCTTATTATATTTTAGGTGAACAAAACATTCACACAAAATATCAGGGGTACCAACTGTTTCACTCCCGACAGTGTTTACATAAATGAGGTGTTCTACTGTATATGGAGGATGACGCTGCGCCTTTTCAGCTACTGAGCTACGTCAATATTCGTGATATTTATTCCAGTTTTAAAGGAAGGTTTACGTCATTTTATAAGGAATACTTTATTTTGTATTCTGGTTTCATTAATCTCTGTGGTTTTAAAGGAAATGTAAAATCAGATATCTTTATAACGTAGAATCAAGTAATACATTAGTGAGAGGAATAATCTAACATTTCAACTTACTGGAATACGAATTTGTTCATAAACTTCATGGAAACAACCGTAAATACGTCAACATTTCACTAGTTTTCATGAATATTTAAACATAATTTACATTCCATATTAGATTACTCTAATCTCACTAATGTACTCATCGATTACTAGAAGTAGGTGTGCTGTCTTATTACATAACTGGGTGCTTCGGATGAAATTATCAAAATTATCTCTCGTTTTTCAGTATTGCAAATAATACCTTCGGATCACTCACTTAAATCAAGGTGCCATCCGCAGGTTCGAGAGTCGGCGACCACGGCCCACCAATTCACACGGGCTGTCCTTACCAACCACCTCAGGATGTGATATGTCTCCGGGGACCTTTATCTTATTATTATTCCTCAATATCAGTATGTGCCTTCCTTTGGCCCTCTGCCTAGTGATGCTTCTACTCTGATCACCTTTATTCAGTTTTTACAGCGAGACCTCTATTTATATCGTTATATCCAGGTACGTTAGGTGTGTAACCTCTACATAACAGACTAAATGGGAGAGTACAATCCGTAATAACGAGTTCCCTTGGATGTGAAACCTCAATATGACGGACGATGCCCTTTAAATTGATGTCCGATAAATGTAGGTTTTGTTTAACCAAAGTATCTCTTTGTTTTTGTTATATAATTTTCAAGTTCCATGTTGCCTACCATAAATTTTCCTAAATAATACATTCTTAATTTATATATAACCATTAATTCCGTTCTTCGCCTGTTAACTATGTTCCCATTTTGTATGACTTTATTCGTAATATCATGACAAGTTTTGTAATTCCTCTTCACTATCTGGTATTAAAGCAGCAGGATCTTTATATCTTCACCCTTCACCTTCCTCCTCTCTCTGCCAGATGTTTTGCAAGTCTCCCTCCACCTTAACTTGTGTCTTCCCTTGATCTCCTCCCTCAGATCGGCCCAATCCAGGCTCTTTTGATCACTTCCGCCTCTCCTCTTGTCAAACACGAGTGGACATTAAACCTCCTCACACGAGAATTTCATTTGAGTCAGACATCGAGACGGTAGTGTTCATCAAAGGGGATGGGTGAAGAAGGGATGATAGGTTGAGTCATATCTGGAGGCGTTCACAGCTACATCACCTACTGTAACTCTGATGAACATAGCTGGAAGGACGGATCTTGTTGAGTATTGTTGTAACTTGGGATATTTAAGAAACTTTTGTTGTACATCAGTGGCACGTTTTAGTAAAGTACAAGCTCCATCTATTCAACACAGATCTAGAATTATTATATCAACCCATAACAAATAGAACGTTCACCTATATTGCAAAACAGATTCTATGCCATATGTAAAGAAAAGATACCATTTGATTTGTAATACAACTCTTGGATGACCGTCCGTCCATGCGTGTGCCTGTCCTGTGCTTTATGGATAATAGTGTTAAATAGATAATTGTGATATAATGACCACTATTTTCAAGTGTTCAATAACATATACACAAAGAAACAATTATGAAGATAAACATGATAAAAACTATAAATGAATGTAATTTGTACTTACATTACCTTGCCTTACCTTATCTTACCTTGCCTTACCTGACCTTACCTTACCTTACCTTACCTTACCTTATCTTACCTTACCTTACCTTCTAATTTCGGAAAAAAAGCTCTAACCTTACCTTACGTAATTCGGGGAAAGTTTAGTTACAGGAAGATAGCGAAAGACGTCTGAAATAAAACTCGGTCACTTTTACCATAATTTTGGTAATTTACAAGGACTTCTAACACTAATTATAAACATTACTTAAAATAGCAAAAGAGTTCGCTGTGTTTCAAGGCTTCACTGTACCGTTATTTCTAAAATACATGACAGGTCTAGCAACAGGGCAAGAATTTGTATTGAGAATAGGTGAAACACTCGGTCAACTGTACTGAGTAGACAAAAATGCCGAGACATTTTAGGAAACATATAAAATAGTCCATATGTATTATAGAACTTACATAAACAGATGATAAACTTTATAGCAAATGGCTTAGTATTATTTCAGTCATCTAAACCACACAACACTGCATGATAAAGGCCTATATAGTCAGGGGAAGCAACCCAACAGATACACCATATACACTAATACAGTTACCATATACTCTTACGCTTACAGTTACAGTTACAATATACACATACATTTACCAGATGCACTTACAGTAATCATCTGCACTTACACTACCATATACACTTACACTTACCATATACACTTTCACTTAACACACACACTCACTAATGAATCACTGTGTAGAGCCAAATGCTGGGATATTGATGAGTGAATAAAACTCTGAAAGAGAAACTGAGGAAAGTTTGGAGAAAAAATTAAATTATAGAATCTAAAGATAATGTTGCATTTAGATAGATGTACTGTAGGCCTATCCCTTTGTTGTTATATAGTATATATAGTATGTATATCATCAGTCCATATAGCACGCAGACTTCCATATACAAACAATACCTCTCTAGTCGGGAATCGAACCCTGGACCTCTGCGTGTGATCAAGGATCGCTACCACCGCGCCACAAGGACAACGAAAGTGTCCCTAGGATTTGTTTTATTTCACACAAAGCCTGTTCAAGTGGTACAAGTAGCATTTTACCGACTCCAGTTAGGTACTGTTTGTATATGGAAGTCCGCTTGTTATATGGAATGATGAGATGTATATAGTATGTAGCCTCGTGTTTCCTAGCTGGATTTGGTAAAATGCTACACCGACCACTTGGCACGGGCAATCCCCATTGGAGGTTCACGTTGCTTAACAAAGACGAATGAACAGGCTTTGTGTGGAATATAACAAAGCCTAGGACCTCTTTTGTTGTCTTTGTGGCTCGGCGGTAGCGATCCTTGTTCACACGCAGAGGTCCAGGGTTCGAATAACGACTGGTGAGGTGATGTTTGTATATACTGTATATATCTATATATATAAAACAAAGAAGTATGAGTGTTTGTGTGTCCGCACGAGAATCTCGGAATCTACTTTAGCCATCTGTAGTGATGATGGATGGTGTTATATGTAGTGATGATGGATGATGTTATATGTAGTGATGATGGATGTTGTTATATGTAGTGATGATGGGTGGTGTTATATGTAGTGATGATGGATGGTGTTATATGTAGTGAAGATGGATGATGTTATATGTAGTGATGATGGGTGGTGTTATATGTAGTGATGATGGATGGTGTTATATGTAGTGATGATGGATGGTGTTATATATAGTGATGATGGATGATGTTATATGTAGTGATGATGGGTGGTGTTATATGTAGTGATGATCTATCTATATAAAACAAAGAAGTATGTCTGTTTGTGTGTATGTTTGTTTGTGGTGTGTCCGCACGAGAATCTCGGGAACTACTTTACCGATCTGTAGTGATGATGGATGGTGTTATATGTAGTGATCATGGATGTTGTTATATATAGTGATGATGGGTGGTGTTATATGTAGTGATGATATGCAGCAATGAAGCCCTATGGAGAATTTTTAATTTTCCCATACACGAACGATGTCCAACAGTAGTTCATCTGGCTGTTCACCTGGAAAATGGACAAAGAGTATACTTCACAGAAGAGTCTCTCCAAAATCAAATGGCAAATCCTGCTGATACGACCCTCACTGCATTCTTCAAGCTTTCACAGGAAGATGAATTTGCTCAAATACTCCTGTATGTTGACATACCCAAGTTCTACATATGGCAGGCCTCAATGAAAAAGTTCCACAGAAGAGCTGAAGGATACGATGCTGAAGGATATCCAGGGATAAAGTCAGGCAATGCTTTGGGACGTTAGGGTGTGTCATACGGAGGCGAATTTTTTTTTTTTTGAGTTTGAAAAATCGGCCCATGGTATTAATGATGTAGTTCTATGTGCAGAATCATGTGATATCTTCAGATTTGAAAAGTTTTCATTTTTTGCTAGGTAAATTTTAACTTGAAATCTTATGAAAATTCAGCATTCCCACCCTTTTACCAACACCACTAAATAGCTTATTTAAAGTAAAAGGCATATGTATCAGGATTTAATTTATTAGGATGAAACCAGTCAGGAATAGTGGAAGCAGATGATCTTGTACATTTATTAAATTTAATATTTCTTTAGAAAACAAATCATCAAATACAGAAACCGGTTTTTACTACTACGACCCAGGTGTTGCTGCACACCATAGAGAACATGTCTTTCTTGCTTCTGTTTCTACTCATCACCTCCCTGCTGACCACCTGAGCTCCCGGATCTTCCCTCCTCTCCTGGCTGTACACGTGACTGCTGGCCTCGCTCACTTGCTGTACCCCTGTCTATACTCTGGGTGTGCGAGGGCCAGGCAGGGACATGCATGGGGTTGTCCAGGAAAGCTCTGACGAACATTGGTGAGGCTGCAGGTAGAGGGGCTCACTGCCAGCCTGGATGTTATCCAGATCTATGAGATCCAGTGAGGGTCTTGGCACCTAGATTGACTTGGGAGTCTTCCTGACCCTGAAGGAATCGTCACCAACTGATTCGTCATGCCACAGATCCTCGCAAGTCTCATAGCCAAGATCTTTTGACTGCCACTCTTCTCTCCTCCTCATCCTTGCAGGCATTGTCTGCAGAACTGCCTCAGGATGAGCATACCAGAATCTCACAGTCTTGTCTGAACAAAATCCTTGGCTGACTCCTCAGGAAAGACATGCCTCGGACCTTCGGAGAACAATGATGACTTGACCTTGGTGTTGAACCAATTTGGCAAGTAGACACTCACGATGAATTGGACAATAAGTCTCAGGTTGTAGGCTGGTTCCCCTTTCAGTTTATGATGAGCGACCCAAATTCTACCCAGAACCTGAGAACCGTTGTGAGCCACAGAATGTGAACTGGACCTATCTGCAGGTAAGCAAGTCTATCAGGCATGACCCCAGTTTTGATGGCACTGCAAATCATGTAACCATAGTACTGGTCAGTACTCAGGTCGTCAATGACAGTATGTGCAAAACAACGAGAGTGGAGGGTAACTGGGAGTTTTTCAAAGCTCGGATTTATTTCTAACTCAATGGCAGAGTCCAGCATCTTGCCAAGAAGTTAGACCATCTGTTGTTTGAAAGAGTCTTGCCATCCAGCTCTGGATCAGATGTCTGAGTGGCAACTCGTTGGTGTGGAGGTCACAAACAATCCAGACCAGCTTCCTCCCAATCTTCCGCTCTATCCACTGTATGACCCCCCTTGCCACCCTGTGTTCGTGTTGGTGCTGTCCCCTCCAATGGCCTGCAGGGTCTGGTCTACGTTCCTCTCTCTGAGCCAGTTCACAATGTTATCTGCCACTATCTCAGCTGGTTTCCTGATGTCATCTTTCTCTGGAGTGAAATGCCACAAATACTTCCCTCCTGGTTCACTGCAGCAGGAGTAGTGTTCCTCCTTCACCATGGCAGGGAACAACTTGTCAGAATCTCCAATCTCCAAGAAAAAACAATTGATTCCATTTTCTCTTATCCCCTTATCAAACTCCTCTTCTAGGTTACTGACAAGTTTCTCCTGAGCTCTCCTTACTTTGTTATGATCTATCACGAGGTGAACATCATCAGGTGTTATCAAACCACCGTCAATCCAGGCAGCTGTTGCTATCTCTGCAGTTTCTCTGAGACCAGTGTGGTGTCGCATGCTGGCCAGAGCTATGCTCGGGATATCTTTCCTATTTCGAATCTTATGCCTGGAAGGTTTGGGATAATTATTTTCTGGGTTAGGGACAAAGTCACCATTCTCCTGGTCAGCACTCGGATCAGCCATGGGGAAGTCATTAAACTCTGAATCAGCTTGACTCCAATCATCGGCCTTTTTTACCTCACCCTGGCCCTTCTCAAGTCTCTTTTCCTCGGCAACTCTTCTCCTCTTCTGTCTCTCTGTGGCAGCCTCCTGTCTCTTGGACTCCGGAATATCTTGGCCAGAAATCATGAGAGCCCCTATACTGCCAGTCTTCTCTCTCTGTGCTTTGACAAATGCCAGTTCGATCACAGGAATCTTCAGTTCACGCTTGCAAATACAGGAGATGTGGGCCTCGGATTTGCAGTCACGATCGCATCCAAACTCAGGACAGAGAACAATTGGGCACTTGCAAGTAATTATGTCAACAACTGGTCCAGTTGTTTGGCAAAGCTGTCCTTAACTGCAAGTTTTCCTCTCCCAAGAGAGATATCTCTTGCCTTTTCCCAACTGGCTAGCAGTCTCTCACTAATCTTCTTCTGACTTGTTATGACTGGAGGCTTGAACTGAGCGTTAGCCAGAGTGTACTGTGCCAAGACAGCTTTGGTCATATCACTGGCAATGTCTTTGTTTGTGTAAGTTCTTTGGTTCTTTTCACTGATTTGCCTGATTAAAACACCGTATCTCAAAGCATCTCTCAATGTAGGCAACTCCGACTTCAGGAGCTCTCTTCCAGACCCAAGATAGTGACTGAGATGGCTGGATTTTTGGTTCCTCGTCCTGACACAAGCAGCCATCGCAAATATTATCAACTTATAAATGCATCAGAATCTGAAACAGAAAAAAATATTGTTAGTTGGGTTGTTAAAGAATGAAGTCAGAAAGCAATGTTCACTATTTAATTGTAATGCACTAATGCAGCTGTACGTTAGATTTCCGATAAATTTCACGCTAAAATTTACCTAGCAAAAGGTTGCAAAATATTGAAACTGAAATTATTTTCTGTTTATATACACTAAAATCTACCAAAAAAGTGATGGGCCATTAGTTTTAGCTGATCTTCCCTCCTATGACGCACCCTATTGGGACGTGTCTACACGTTTCACCCCAACAACTTTGAATGCTATTGTTTGAGACTACTTTTGCACCACATCCGTGGCCCAACATCATATGAAGCACTCAAGACAGTGAATGGACAAGTCTGCAGAACCTAGCGTGCAATCTCCTTGGCCTACTGGAAGATGATGGTCACTGGAATGACACATTAGAAGAGGCAGCAGCTAATCAATCGCCAATGAGAATAAGGATCCTGTTTGCCATCATGATTGCTACATGTGGACTTTTTAACTCAAGCCAGCTCTGGAAAAACCACCAAGAAAGTCTTTCAGAGGATGTGCTTCATCAAGCAAGAAGAGAACATCCTGGTCAAGAGATTGAGTTCATGGATGACATGTTCAACAGGGCTCTGATCATTCTGGAAGACAAAGTATTGGAGCTATGCGGAAAAAAACCCTGACTGATTTTGGATTGCCTTCCCCAAACCGAGAAGAACCAGTAGTTGCAAACAGGGAGTTGCTCAGAGAGACAGACTACTCAGTTGAAGTTCTGGTGAATTTTCTTGAAGAAAATGAGCCTCACCAGGTGCCTCATCAAGCAAATGCTTATGAACAGATCTTGCAAGCGATACAAGCGGAGCAGGGAGGTATGATCTTTCTCAGTGCACCTGGCGGGACAGGAAAAACATTCCTGATCAACTTTCTGTTGGCCAGGAAAAAACTGCTCTTGCTGTGGCATCTTCAGGCATTGCTGCAATACTACAAGGAGGACGTACTGCACACTCAACTTTTAAACTGCCTCTCAACCTCGCTCACAATGAGAATCCAGTGTGCAACATCAAAAACGGATCGGCAAAGGCAAAGCTCTTAGAAAAATGCAACCTCATAGTCTGGAATGAATGCACTATGTCTCACAGGTTAGCGTTTGAAGCATTGGACAGGACCTTGCAAGACATACGAGAAAATGACCAGCTCATGGGTGGCATTACAATGGTCATTGCTGGAGACTTTCGCCAGACCCTACCTGTCATTCCTCGAAGCACTCCGGCTCATGAACTGAATGTGTGCCTCAAGGCATCATACCTTTGGAGAAGTGTTCAGACACTCACCCTATCCACAAACATGAGAGTACATGTACATGTACTACAGATTGGGAATGGAACTTTCCCTGTTCATTCAGAAGGACAAATAATTATTTGTCCTTGAGGAATGATTATAATCATTCCTCAAGGATGTGGAAATGTTGTAAAGTCCTCAACTGAGCTCACTAACATGGTCTTCCCAAACATTATCGGCCACTACAAGGATCACGCGCAGTTCTGGCACCAAAGAATGAAACAGTGGCTGAAATCAAAATGACTCTACTCAGACAGCTTCCAGGCAGTGAGACCTTATTCAAATCTGTTGATACAATAGTCGACCAGGACCAAGCAGTTCAGTACCCTGCAGAATTCCTAAATTCTTTGGAGCCCGCTGGAATGCCTCCTCACCACCTCACTCTCAAGATTGGAACTCCTATAATGTTCTTAAGAAATCTTGAACCACCAATCCTCTGCAATGGCACAAGACTGGTGGTGAAGAACATGATGCCACATGTACTGGAAGCTACAATACTGACAGGAAAAGCTAAAGGAGAGGACGTTTTTATACCATGGATACCTCTCCTCACCACTGACTTGCCATTTGAGTTCAAGCGACTTCAGTTCCCGGTTAAAGTGAGCTTTGCCATGATCATCTACAAAAGCCAGGGACAGTCCCTAAAGATGGTTGGCCTAAACCTGGCGTTTCCTTGCTTCTCTCATAAACAGTTCTGTGTTGGATGCTCGCTAGAGGAAAGGTCACAACGGCTTAGTTCCCGGGGATAAACTGTCAGTAATGGCTAGTGCGACTTGTGAACAGGGCTGTGCTCTTCTGAGGGCCGAGCTGGAGAGAGCCAGGAAAGATTTTTGAAATTAAAAGAAGAGATAGCGAAGATGAAGGAAGAAACGAGACAAGGAAAGCAGGTGAATGACGAAAACTCTGGCGAATGGAAGGTTGTGAGGAGAGGGACGACCAAACTGGTGGTGAGAAAAGACACGAAGGACACGACAACTACAGCTAAGTGTAGCCAATTCTTTCAGTCCTTTGATAGACGAATTGGACGTTAGTATAGTCATGGACAAGGCTGACAAGGAAGGTAAGAAATTCTTGATTGTTGGCGACTCGCAGGTAAGGTACATGGACAGAGCTTTTTGCGGTAAAGATAAAAATAGAATGAGGGTGTGTTTGCCAGGAACTGGGATGGGGGATGTAGTTCACAGGATGGACAATATCTTGTCTGGTAATGGGAACAAACCCATTATCTGCCTCAGTGTAGGAGGCAATGATATTGGCAAGTGTAGGAGTGAGGAGCTTCTTAATAAGTTCAAGACAGCTACAGAACGTGTTAGGTCTACGGGAGGGATCCCTATCATATGTGGTGTCCTGCCTAGAAGGAGAGTTGGCAATGAATGGTTGTCAACGGCCGTCTTGACAGATATTGCAAGTCAATATCAGTCCCATTCATTGACAACTGGGACAACTTCTACGGCAGAAGGGACCTTAATGCTAGGGACGGGGTGCATCTGTCTAGGGATGGAGTGGCTACCCTGGCTGGGACTCTCGAAAGGGCAGTTCAAAAGATGTCGAAGTCTTTAAACTGCTAGGGAAACATGTGAGCACAGGGATGGATTACACTGCAGTGGGAGCAGGTAAAGAAAGTGAAAGGTTACAGGGAAATAGTGTTAAGAATGACGAAAAAACAAAATTAGACAGCGAGTTAAAATCTAAACGCGGCAAAGGGAGGACTCAGAACACGACTAACTTAAATGTCTACTACGCGAACAGTAAAAGTATGAGAAACAAAATCGATGATATTAGGGCCTTGGTATGTACCGAAAAAATCGATATAATAGCATTCACTGAAACATGGATCAACCTAGACTCACGTGAGTTACCTGTCAAATACCAAATTGCAGGTTACATATTATTCCATACCGATAGGCAGATTAGGAAAGGAGGTGGAGTAGCAATCTATGTCAGGGATAATCTGAAGTGAGAAATAAATAAGGAAATAAAAACTGAGCGGAATACAGAAACAATTTGGATAGAAATAATCGACTGTAGGGAAAAATTAATCACAGGAGTAATATATAGACCTCCCAATCTTGATAGAGTTAATAAGTGACATATCTGGGATGATATGCGCACGGCTTCCATACACAACAAAGTCAGTATAGTAGGCGACTTTAACTTTGGCCAAATAGATTGGATTGACCTTACGGGTAACTCAGAATCAGAGGATTTTCTTGAAACAATCCATGACTGTTTCTTAAGTCAACATATAACCGAGCCCACCCGGGGTAATAATATACTCGATTTAGTTCTGTCGAACAGAGAAAACCTCTTTACTCATGTCGAGGTAGGGAACGAACTTGCAAACAGAGATCACAAAGAAATTAGATTCCAGTTAGATTTTCAGGGCAGCCGTAAGGAGAATGCCACAAAATTCCCAGATTTCAGAAGAGCAAACTTTGATAGTTTGAAGAGGCAGTTGAGAGAAGGGGTATCACACTTGGGGGTGAACTACTTGGACCTTACTATTGAAACCGACCTGATAACGAGATCCGAGGTAGCCGAGTTCCACGACTAATTGATTAATGAGTTACTTAATGCACAAAGGCAGAACATATCATATAAAAAACTCATATCAAACAACAATGACCCTAAATGGATAAATAATTATTTAAAGAACATTATTGATCAAAGGAAGGCTATAAGTATGAGGATAAATCGTGGAGAACTTTACCTCCGGGATTGTTATAAGGTATTGGTGGGTAGGGTTATGACCGAGATAGGGAAAGCAAAGAGGAATAATGAGCTGAGGATAGCAAGGGAGGCAAAGACAAGCCCCAAGGGATACTATCAAATGTATCAAACTAATACACGAGAAAAGATTGGGCCAATACAGTCAAATACCGGCGAGCTAACTGATAACGACGGTGAAATGAGCAATAATCGGAATAAATATTTTTCAACAGTTTTCACCACCGAAAATTTAAACATGATACCCGAGGCACTAACTCTATTCAGAGATAGTGAAGAAAACAAATTAAGAGAGATAGTAGTGACTGGTAATGATGTTAGTTAGCAAATAGACAAACTAAAGCCTAATAAGTCGCCTGGTCCCGATGAGATATTTGCCAGAGTATTAAAGGAATGTAAGGAAGAGCTTAGTATGCCCTTAGCAAAGTTGCTTAAGTATCCTCTAACCACCGTACAATCAGTCTAACATCAATTGTAGGCAAATTACTGGAATCAATCATTTCAAACTCTATTCGAAACCACCTGGAGAAGCACAAATTGATCAATGATTCACAGCATGGCTTCACAAGCGGGCGTTCATGTCTAACTTATCAATTAGTATTCTTTTCATCAGTTTTCGAATCACTGGACGATGGGCACAATTATAATGTGGTATATTTCGACTTTAGCAAAGCCTTCGACAGAGTCCCCCACGAAAGACTAATAAGAAAGGTAGAAGCACATATCATTAATGGTAATATTCTAAAATGGATTAGGGCGTGGTTATAGGACAGGAAACAGCGAGTGAGCATTAACGGCACTAAATCCCATTGGAGCAACGTCACTAGTGTAGTTCCCCAAGGCTCATTACTTGGACCATTATTATTTATTTTATACATAAACGACATAGATATCGGCATAGACAGCAACATAAGTAAATTTGCTGATGACACTAAAATAGGACGTGTAATTAAACCTGACGAGGACTTCGGAAAACTACAGGAAGATCTAAACAAATTTCTCGAATGGTCTTAAAAATGGCAGATGAAATTCACTGTGCACAAATGTAAAGTACTCAGTATGGGAGACGTAAACAGGGAAACCAGTTACCAGATGAACAACGATGCCATTGAGAAATCCGATGGCGAGAGACATTTAGGAGTATTGATAAGTAGGAATCTTAAGCCAAGTAAACAATGTGTTTTTGCTCGTAACAAGGCTAATAAAGTACTTGGGTTCATACAAAGGAATGTTAGTTACAAGACTAGCGAGGTCATCTTAAGATTATATCTTGCGCTTGTGAGACCTCACCTGGATTACGCAGTGCAGTTCATGTCACCGTATTACAGAATGGATATAGAATCCTTAGAAAGAATCCAGAGGAGAATGACAAGACTATTCCCGAGCATTAGGAACCTTGAGTACAGAGACAGGTTAAAGAGTGTTAATTTGCACTCTCTCGAGAGATGTAGAGCGAGGGGTGACATGATAGAGGTGTATAAATGGAAGTCAGGGCTAAACAAAGGAGACATTACAAAGGTACTCAAACTATCCAACCAGGAGCGAACTCGTAACAATGGTTTTAAATTAGACAAATTTAGGTTTAGGGGCGTAATTGGTAAACACTGGTTTAGAAACAGAGTAGTGGATGAGTGAAATAATTTACCAAATATCACCATTAACTCGAATACGCTGGATAGCTTCAAACATAGGTTGGATGCTTATATGAGCAATAGGGTAGGGTGTAAATGGGACTGCCCAGTATGGGCCAATAGGCCCGCTGCAGTTTCCTCCATTCTTATGTTCTTATGAGTGGGAACTGGCAAAAATCTGTACATACTTGCTGCTAATGGCAAAACCAAAAATGTGGATTACCTTAATGTACTACAGTGAGACAATGTGGAGCCTCCCGGAGGGTGGTGTCCTACTTTGGCCTAGGGAAAGAGCGATTCCGCTAGTATGCAGTATATATGTAACCGGTCGGAATTCCTATTGGGGTTTATTTACATGGATGGTAATGCAGTGGAAGGGACCCTCAAAATACCGAACCAGCACAAAAAAGAATAATAAGGTATTTACCGTGACCTGGACTGGTGTTCTCGAGATTGGGGTTAAAGAGATGCACTGGTAATGATTTGACACTTGTATTACTCACTAGCACCACCTGTAAATTCCTGGGACTTAGGTGATAGAAATCCCTTACCAGACTAATCATGATCTTAAAAAAGGAAAGTCAAGGACCATGGTTTTCTGAGGAATAAAAAACAACAGTTTGAGATACACATCTCTTTACTATAAAATTATAACACAAAACTCTGACACCACTCAACAAACATCAAATAACAATTACGGGAGTCAAACAATTAATGCAGTCTACAGCTAATGGAGTTTAACAATTAATGGAATCAAACAATTAATGGATTCAAACAATTAATGGAATCAAACAATTAATGGGAGTCAGCAATTAATGGAATGAAACAACAAAAGAATCAAACAATGAACAGATATTTCAGATGGAAGCGGCCCTGGGGAAGGTTCTGGAACGCAGTGATCCATTCTCAGTGGGAAAGTCCATTCAACTCCTCACTCGTCCTAGGCGGCCGATGTCTTGAAATAGCAGGAGAACACCGGGGCACAGACGGAGAAGATGAACTGACGGTCGTGGTATGGGGTACAGAGGATTGACAGTCGATAGGTGAAGGTCTGGGGGCACAGCCCACGAGTCCCGAGCCTTTGATGAGATCACAGCCAGAATTTGACGAACAGCGGGGGAGGTAGTGACTGTACTAACGGCTGAGTAGGATCTGAGCCCGTGACACAGATAGCAGCGACGTTCTTACCCCCGCCCAACCCCCCAAGTGGGGGTCGCGCCAGCAAAGGAGTGAGTAAGCAGCGGTAACGAGCAAGAAGATCTTTTCCGCCCTTACACCACCTTACAGCACTAAACATATTAATTGCACAAGTGACAACAATTCATTTGGATTAACCCCACAACATATCTTACATTGCTAGACACTCCTATCTATCATCAGCATAGAAAAATATAAATCTGATCCAAATGTGAGCTCACCAGCTCAGGAGTTGCTGAGGTCAAGGGTCGTGCTTCCCTGAGTTTAAGCCCACTGACACTCCCATTAGAACACAACCCGTCGGATCGTTAAATCAGCAGCTCCTCAGCACACATATCCATAACATAGCATAGTGGTCTGGAAAACCCCACAAAATAATATTATCCCCTAGAGTCCTAGACGAATATTAGTTCTTAACTTTTTATACTGCACAAAAACCAAAGATTGCAACTAATAACCTATACAAGAAACTTGGTCAGTCTTAATGGCCTGAAATCATCAGAGCCCAGATCAGCATGCACATACCAAAAAACAAAATTATGTATGAACCGAGAAAATCACTCATGACTTTGTCAGGGGACGGCTCATCCACTTATTCTTATTACTTTACTTCTGGGTTCATGAGTCGTGTGTGCTTTTCCCCACCATACCCGTAACCGTGCTCAACAACACTGGCCAGAATAAACCATTACTGTGAATTTGTACTACATGCATAGCACCAAACACTCCTTTAAAAGGCACTGCCACGTCCACAGTGTAAGGTCAACCATCAGAGTCTTCGACCTCATACCAGGACTTAGTTAAACAAACCACATACACCCATAGTTGAAGAGAGGTGAAGGTACAATCAAAGACAAAAGTCTTGTCGCGGTTTTGTCAGAAGACTAGATATAACTCGTGAAACATTATGAGAGCCCCCTACCACAAGGCAGAGCACACCAAAAGTTTAGTCTTTCGGCATATGTTTTCACCAAATTTCACGGCACGACTTTTGTCTTTCATTGTACCTAGTAGAAGAATCAGCACCAATACTCTGTGGGTATACAGTGCTCACTAGCACCATGGGAATTTCTGTCTCCCAGAGCTCAACCTTTCACTCCACTCATCCTGCACCCAGTGCAACTTCTCTTCCATTTACTTTATAGGAGGAGGAGAGCGACAAAGTTAATCCTGCCCAGTTAGATCAGGTCACTGTAAAACCAGGTGTACTATCATAGACAAAAGTTCGCTCCCTGTAGTGAAACTGAGACACGGGAATGAGTCTCCGAACTGACTTACCCTGATTGTTATCTGGTGAGGGTGTGCTGTGCGGGTCGATACTGCTTCAGTTTCGGAAGGAGCGAACTTTTGTCCTCGATAGTACCTTGCCTCAGCTAGAAGATAGATCTAGTTTTCCCTCCTTCTAAGCAATTTTCCCTAGCTGTGGGGTTGTGTAGTGTCGACATGGTGCCAGTCTCAGCGGGGTTCTTACACGTGTGTGTGGCACACATCTGTCTATCCTGGGAGATCCGGTTGAAAACTAGGTAGACAATGTGGGGCCTACCACCAGCCCCTCTAGCTTCCATCACTACGCTAACAGCAATTTCGTCAAGCGGAACTTCGCCTCCTACAATTGGAGTTTTATTAACTACTGCTAAATTCTTCCCCGCCTTATCTAAACAATGTATGCAATCGAACTAGACTTACTTGTAAACACGACTGAAAATGCCTACAAGATTTTGAAGCCACGTGTGACGTTCTATCCACGAGCAAGTCACGGCCTGTCTGCTTGCCTCCAGTGAAAAGCTAAGAATGACTCATGCCCGCCTCCAAGCATGCCTATCGCTCTAAGGGTCTACTTAATTTTAAAATCTTAAAATGTCCCTGATTTCCCTTTATTTATTTTGTAGGGAAAGATTAGCACTATTTTAATATTTACTTACGTTTTTTTAATTCCGGACCCGAACGTCCTTTACGGTTTTCCGGTAATTATGTTAATTCGTGACCGCATGACATCATTTACTTTCGTATTTAAATTATTTCCTAAGGACACACGTAACATATTTTGAAATGGAAAACTATCCAAGATATCTTTTGTTAAT
This sequence comes from Homarus americanus, assembly GCF_018991925.1. NCBI lineage: Eukaryota > Metazoa > Arthropoda > Malacostraca > Decapoda > Nephropidae > Homarus > Homarus americanus. Next base: position 9,271,659 of record NW_024716703.1, read on the forward strand.
ATAAATAGCTGGCTTTTAACTTCGTCAATAGTGTATGCATTAATTTGATAAAGTGCATTTAATTTTCTTAGGCCTGTGAGGCGCAGTTAGTTCCTGACTTATATAGGGTTTTAGTAGCGAAACCCAATTGTCTGTTATTCATTTATTTAGGAACTATCTAGGATACAGTTCCAAGTGTATATCACCATAACTTATCACTGTAGCTATGAGTGTTAAGAGGAGGACGGAGGCTATGTTAAATAGTCCTGCTAAATACATCCGGTTGGTGTGAGGGGTTGAGTAACAATGCCTCAGGCAGCCAGCTTTTAAATGCTGACCTTAACAGTCACTGAGCCGCGCCTCAAGGATCCTGCCCATCACGTGATATGATCATGTCACCTCATAGCCAGAGGAAAGTTACAGGGGGTGATATGATTATATAAACACAATGTACTGCTCTGACATTTATATAAAGACTAAGGGGCTGATACATCGCTCGGTCACCACCTTCCGAGCTTCCACGAGGAATAAACTAATCTCGCAAAATACATCCTATACATAAACCTAACCATGTTACAAACATATCTGTAGACACTAAACTGGGGACTCTGGAACTGTAGGTTCATCAACTACTGGGGTCCTAGACTTAAGTGTCTTACGGGCTAGTATCTTATTTACAATGTTCAACTTGGAAGACACTGACTTATAATAGCAAAACAAAAATATCACTGCCAGAATTAACACTGTAGTGGGAATGGTTAAACTCGGTATTGCAAATCCCCGTGCAAAATAAAACGGCAGATGATCATTTAAAAAAGCAAATTGTGACTCTTTCAAGTAAGAAATAACTGTCAACTTCTCTGATACAATATTAAGTTCACCAATAGTGAAGTTAAGGACTTGAAACAAAGGAATAAAATATGAAGTAAGATTTAAATTCAATGCAAAATGCTGATGAGAAGGCAAGGTCTTCAATGAACTACAAGTTATTTCACAGTAATCTGGAGCCTTATAATAACCTTTCACAACTAACTGCTTACCACCATCGTGGCATTTTAAAATGACATTAGTTTCATGAGGAAAGAAAAAATACTGCACATTATGTAGATGCGCATGAGACACAGTTTTTCTAGTAATTGGCCTATAACTACATTGTGTTAGCGCTGTGTGTACGTTAGTATGTATGACTGCTAATTCACATATCCCTTCTGCAGCACGAATAAATTCGAATACATAGGCTGGACATGCATGTAAATGTAAATATGACGATTTACACCGTGATAATACCCAAGGATCATTCAAAGCTAGCAAGGTATATTCTTCATCTATTAGCAAAAGTTCTTTTGATCTATCCAGAGTATACAGTGTGTCATTAACATACCAAAGGAAGGGTTCCAAATGCCATGCATTAAATTTATGCTGCCCTAGCATAGGTATGTGGATGAGAATAGCATTGTGTGTGAGAGTTGACTCCAAGAGAGGGTAATAATATTCTACCTCATGATCCGTGAAAATTGGAGTTAAATGATACTTTAACTTGGCTATTTGTAGTGCTTCAAGAAGAGTCTTCACAGGCACAAACTTTGCATCCACTCGTCCTAACCCTGCATCCACGATGCTTGCGATTAGTTCATTTTTATTAGTAATTATATCCTAACAGAATCTTCCGCAGCATGCAAATACTCAGAAAAATAAAGGAGCCACTCCAACGTAGGGACTGAATTCATCAGCTTATACACAACCCTAGATAAATTGTTAGACTCCTAAATGATCGCATTAACTTTCCATTCTAAGGCACTGATTGCATGAAAAGTTTGAGTAATAACACGATTTTGTTTAGAAACAGCTTGATCGACAATGTTCATGCGGTCTCCTAATTTAGCTACATCCTCGGCAGTCGCTGTGCAGAACAGAGCGCTTGGTATAACACCCACAAAATTAAACAATCCTCGCTTTCTTCGTGTTTGAGAACTCACTTTCTTTGCAAGATCATCCTGAAACGCTGGAATCGTGTTTCCGACAGTGACGAGAAGCTTGTGAAGGGTTCTGAGTCGAAGCAGCTGACGCTCAACAGTTTGTGAAACCATTGTCGAAATGTTTGGAGTTGTACGGAGATCATCAAGGACGTTCAACGCTGTCTGTAGTTGAGCGCCAATAGTTTCCATCTGGCGGGGAAGCTTGAGCAGTCCGTGCAACTCATATTTTATGTTCACTACGTCCTCAAAAATGAGAACGCATCCAAGGGGTGCAACAAGCGCACCTGGCTTAAGGACATCTGTGAACATGTCGGCCAACACAACGGTGCCACAAAGCAGTAGGAGCAGCACCCTGATGATCCATGCCATTCTGTAAAACTTTTAATGTATTTTGATATTTGTTTGCAGAACGAAGTTTCAAACGATACTCATTAGGAATACTCTGCGTCTGTACTGTATGCAAAGATGTGTCTATGACATCATTACCATCTTTGGGTAGTAAATCCTCGTGGCCCTTTTTAAGACGATCCGCATGCATGACATCTGCGGTCTGTGCATTAGGCTTCCAAATTTTAAACTTGCTGCCCGCTTCTTTGGCGATAATGTGGAATGGACCAGAAAAGCTTGGAGTTCCTTTCAGGTTCTCTCACCATAACAGCATCGCCTATTTCTAACACGACAGGCTTGGCTTGTTTATGTTGCCTAAAAATAATTTCAGCGCGTGACGCTGCTAAATGTTTCCGTACTTGGCCATGAATATCTGTAAAAACGCTGATCTGTTTTGTCGCGAAATCATCCATATTATAAGGAGGACATGGCTTGTCTGTAAGTACATCATAAGGCAGACGCTTGTCTGTGCCATAGATAATGTAGTAGGGTGATTTGCCGGTAGAGCTATTAATCGACCCATTAATAGACGCTGCAACTTGTGGTAACCAATCTTCCCATGTATATTGCATATCACACACAATCGGGCGAAGTATCTCTAGGATCTTGCAATTGGCTCTCTCGACAAGGCCATTAGCCTGTGGGTGATAGGCTGTCACAAAACTCTGTTGTATTCCATATTGGGCTCATATTTGTGCTACTAGCTGATTCTTGAACTCTAATCCATTGTCGGAGAGAAAAACCTTGGGCATAGTAAATGGACATATAAGATTCATCACTAAGGCATAGGCCATCGATTCGGCTGTTTTATCCTTTAGTGGGACTAAAATCACAAATCCAGAAAAATGATCCACACACACTAGGACATACGAGGATCCCTGATGACTCCTCGGAAGTTGTAACAAATCTATCGCGACTGTGTCAAACGGACGGTCCGGTGTAGGATATTGTAGAATTGGAGCCCGTAACCTTAGCAATATGTAATTCTATGTCTTTCTTCATAGTTTTCAAAAAAATATTTTCTGATTTCCGCAAGGCACTTGTCATATCCTTGGTGACCTGCCTGAGGAACATCGTGAAACACGTTATATTCGTTTCACACAATGTGTCAGGTACGAATATTTGTGTAACAATACCCTCAGACGTCTTTTTCGATCGATGGAGTATGTTATGTTGTAATTCAAACTGACTGAGCGGAAGAATTAATTTAGGAAGCTTAACTTCCTCTCCCGACTCTAAAGCAAAGATGACTGCAGACCATAATGGGTCGCGTCGTTGCTCATCCTCTAATTGTGAAAGAGTGAACGTTGATACAAGCATCATTGGTGCAATATTTCTAGACAAAGCGTCGGCGACTACATTCGCCCTTCCCGGTAAATATCTAAACTCGGGGTCGAATTCCTGAATTGTCAGATACCAGCGTGCTAATCTGCCTGATAGATTCCTGCCATGGAACAGTTTTGTTACTGCCGCATGATCCGTAAAAACAGTTATCTTATAACCAAAAATAATGTCTTTAAACTTTTTCAGCGCCCAAACAACAGCTAACGTCTCTAAATGCGTGACTGAATAACACGTTTCAGCATCATTAAGTTTACCACATGCAAAAGTAATCACTCTAAACTTTCCTCTTGAGTCCAACTGCATGGGTACAGCTCCGATTCCTGGTCCAGAAGCGTCGGTACACAGAGTGAAATCTTGAGAGTAATCAGGGAATGCTAGAACAGGGGCATTGGAAAGTGCTTTCTTCAATGCAACAAAACTATTTTCGTGTTCAGCATCCCACAGAAACATTGCATCTTTCTTCAGTAACCTGGTTAAGGGTGACGCTAATGTTGCATAGTTCTTAATAAAAGAATAATAATATCCAGATAAACCAAGAAAACTACGCACCTTATCAACCGATGTAGGACGCGGGAGCTGAGATACAGCTTTAACTTTATCATCAACTGTATGAATGCCGTCACAATCAACTACATGAACAAGGAAATGGATTCTGGATTTTAAAAACTCACATTTTGAAAGTTTAATTTTAAGACCTGCTGTGGAAAGTTTTTGTAACACTTCACACAGTTTGACAAGATGGGTATCGACATCCTTACTGACTACTATGAGATCATCCAAATAAGCACAGACTCTGGTACCTATCAATCCGGCAAACAGGGTGTTGATCATTCTTTAAAACGTCAGTGGGGCATTTCTTAGACCAAAAGGCATTCGTAGAAATTCAAAATGGCCCAAAGGAGTACTAAAACCAGTAACCTCTCGGGCTTTCTCATCGAGTGGTATTTGCCAATACCCGCTAAGCAAATCTAAATTGCTAAACACATCATTATCCTTGCCTAATGACTGTAATATATCACTCAAGACAGGCATAGGGTACCTATCTGGGATCGTATTTTCATTGACGCGCCTAAAGTCAATAACTGGGCGCCAACCGCCATCCTTCTTTGGGACTAAGTACAAAGGGCTATTGAAAGGAGATTTAGAATGTGTGATAACCTTCTCATCCAACATATCCTGAACCATATCCTGAACTACAGCGCGCTGGCTATGTGGTAGTCTGTAAGCTGGTATGTAGATTGGATTCGTGCCTTCTTTTAAAGATATGTGACTTGATGTTAAATCTGTGTGCCCCAACCGTTCCCCTGGCAAAGCTACAATATTTCTGTAGTCGGCAAGCAGCTCTAAGAGTCCTGTCTTGCCTTGAAGATGATCAATCACATTAACATGTGGTGCTATTTGATCTATCCTCTCCTGCCTAGTTTGTTGAGATTGAGAAACAATAATACCAACTGGGAATTGCGTAGGGTGTGATACAACATTGTTATGATAAACCAGAAAATCACACAAATAACATCCTTCTTTCAATGTTCTAAGAGACTCTGTTCTGTTAAGAACTAGAATGTCTGTTAAACCACCAGGTCGAATCGTGCTCGATGTCGATTTGCACGATAAACCGTTAACCTTGCATACGACATCAATCCCCGTGTACGTCAGGTAAAACTACAGTGGCATTGGTGAATTCCTCATTCTGATAGTGGAGAGTACTCGTTAATACTACAGGTACAATCTTCCAACTCTTGCAGCTATAATCACGCTGGGAAAGTGAGTGTGTGAGGTCTTGAGCTCGCTTCGGCACGTTATCCGCCTTCCTCCGAATGGGAATAGTGGACAACACTTTCAACCTTGCGGAGAGCAATGGTGCAGAATTACACATAGCTCTGTAGTCATAACCACTCGCTCTACGCTGCGTCCACGCTCCTAGCTCTTTGCAGCATAGCACATTCATCCGTGTTGTGAGAGGCGACTGATGGAACTCACACCACATATCTGCTGTCGGGCCTGCCATAGATGTAGTCTTTGCCGCCGCTGAATATATCTTGGGTGATCCATGTCTTTGCCATGAACCGGTGGGGGCGATGTCTTTTTTCCTTATCTTTGACACCACCACCCTGGAGCTGGTAACAATCATCAACTGTATGACCTCTCTTTATACAATGAGTACACTCTAATGCTCGTCGAGGTTTGCTACCTGAGTCGTTATGAACTCGTTGATGCATTGGTGCTACCGGTGCAGGTGTCCTAGATGGTTGAGTACGAGCTGGTGGAGGACGAACTGACTTGGGCGCAAGTTTATTTGCGTAATCTATAATCAAGTCAGATGGTATATAGTCAACTTCCTGTGCACGACAATATATAGGGTCGCGATTAGCCATCAAAAAACTAATCAACTCTACCAAGTTCTCAACATTATCCTGTGATATCTTACCATCGTCATCGTACCATGGTGATCCACTGAAATTAGCGTGCATGTCCTGTTTGACTTCATCAGCAATGGCGACAGCCTTCATCTGTGTTTCCGAACGAGCCACAGGTGTCAAATGATCAAGCCACCGAAACAACCACTGCAAATATCCTAACTGAGAACCGGACTCAAAAATACCAATCAGAGCCCTTTTGAAATCTTCATACCTTGGATCAGCTAGCCCACTCACATCGAGATGCTCACTCGCAAAGCTATCTTGCCGGATATGAGAGCGAACGAACGATTAATTTGCCTGATCTGAAGTAATCTGAACATTGCCATGGCATCCTCACGTGCCCTCAAAAACGTAGTTACTCTGTACCCGTCTTCTCCTGTAAAATCACGGACGTTATCTCCACGCGTTATCACGTGAAAAACGTTGTTATATATGTGTATGTTTATATGCTGACTTTATTGATTATATATACATTATATATTATGTTACTTCTTACCAAAGTCAGAAAGTGTTTAGGCGTGTGTAAACACGAAATGTGTTAGGCACGTTGTACGTACAACAACAGAGAATAAACGCTCTAGGTAGACCAGCATGTGGCTTGTCATTCTCCCATTAAATAATGTAAGATACTACACTGGCGACGAGGATGGGATTCACAAAGTGTTTGTGAACTCCTTGAAGAGAGGATAGTGACCACTGAAGGGAATGCTACTCTGAACCTGGAGAATTTAAGTGAAGAGAGCAATCATGGCTGGCGTCAGTGGATACATGGGAAGATTGGGGGAATATGATGCAGACAAGGAAAATTTCACATCATATTGTGAGAGAATGGACTTCTTCTTTCTAGCAAATGAATTAATGGACGACGGTGGTGATGCTCAGAAGAAGAAGGCCCTTGAAGAGAAAAGGAAAGCAATCTTTTTGACAGAGGTAGGAGCTAATGTTTATTCTACTCTGGTCAATTTGCTGGTTCCAAACAAGCCCAAAGACTCCTCACTGATTCAGATTACCAAGATTCTGAAGCAACATTTTGATCCTGCTCCACTTGAGATCGCTGAAAGTTACAAATTTGGCACAAGAGATAGAGAGAAAGATGAATCAGTAAGTGATTATGTAGTTGCTTTGAAAAAGTTATCCATTCACTGTAACTTTGGACAGTTCTTGAACCGTGCTCTAAGAGACAGGTTTGTGATAGGTCTGAATTATGAAAAAATTCAAAATAAGTTAATGAACACCAGTAACTTATCTTTTGAAAACGCATGTCAGATAGCTACAAGCATGGAATTAGCAGAGAAAAACACCAGAGAATTTGTTCCCAATGCTGGTAGTGAAACAGTTGGCAGTAGTGGCTCAGTGTGTAAAGTAACTGCAGCTAAAAGGGATAATTATACCACAAAACAAGGAACACATGCTGATTTAAAATGTAAGAGGTGCCGAGGGAAACATGAAAGCTTTCAGTGTAAGTTCAAGAATTCAAGATGTTACAATTGTCAACGTATTGGACATATTGCCCCTGCTTGTATGAAAGAAATTACAGCCCCTGCCAGAAGTGATAAAAGTTGAGTATATGTCGTTGAAGGTGAAGACAAGGAAATGAAAAACAGTATTCATGATAGTGTTAGTAATTTTGGATCTGATGATGATGAGAGAGCTCATGTGCTTACTATTTACACCAGTCATGAAGAGCAAGTTAAACATAGGTATAATGTGGACTTGTGTATTAATGACACACCAGTAACCATGGAAGTGGATACTGCAGCTGATTTCTCCATAATGAGTAAAGATATGTATGAGAAACTATTTGCGCATGTGCCTTTAGAAGACTCAGGTGTCAAGTTGAGAACTTATACTGGAGAGATTTTGAACACAGAAGGTAAATTAGAGTGTGAGGTAAAGTACAAAAATTAGAATTTAAAGTTGCCATTAATTATAGCTAGTTATGTGAAAAGACCAACTTTGTTAGGTAAAAACTGGTTGTGTGAACTTGAGATGGACTGGAAGGAGATATTTAGTGTTAGAATGTGTAACAGTGTTCCAGATCTTAAGAAATTGCTTGAAAAATACAAGATTTTATTTGTAAGCGGACAGGATGGTATAAAGGGTTATGAAGCTCATATCACCATTGACATAGATGTTACACCCATATATGCTAAGTCCAGACCTGTTCCTTATGCATTGAAAGGTGAGGTTGAGAAGGAATTAGACGGACTTGTGAGTGAGGGAATTATTGTGAAAACCGCCAAGAGCAATTGGGCTGCTCCTAAAGCTGATAAATCTGTTAGACTATGTGGTGATTATAAAGTTACCATTAATCAAGCTGTTAAGGACGAGCAATATCCCTTACCCACATCTCAAGATTTGTTTGCTGCACTATCAGGTGGAACCATTTTCACTAAGTTAGACTTGTCCCAAGCATATGCTCAGGTCTCTGTTGATGCTGAAAGTCAACAGTACCTTACCATCAACACTCATAAAGGATTGTATAAGTTCAAAAGGTTGCCTTATGGTGTTAAAAGTGCACCAAAGTTTTTTCAGTGCGTCATGGACAAAATTCTTGTGAGTCTTCCCAATGTGTTACGTTTTCAGGATGATGTCCTTATTGTTGACAGTGTCATCCAAAATCATGTCAAAACCGTAGCCACAGTATTCGAAAGATTGTTGGCACACAATGTCAAGCTCAACAAGAGCAAATGTTCATTCCTAGCTAATGAAGTAACTTATCTTGGCTACAAAGTGAATGCATAAGGGCTGAGACCTGTAGAAGATAATGTAGGAGCCATAGTAAATTTACCTGCTCCAAAAAATGTCAGTGAATTGAAAGCTTTCCTAGGTATGATACAGTATTATTCAAGGTTCTAGAGTGGACTTTCATCAGTTTTAGCACCTGTGCATGAACTGTTAAAGAAAGGGATACCATGGAAATGAAACAATGCAACTCAGAAGTCATTTGAAGATTGTAAAGCTGCTCTGTCTAGTACTGATGTTTTGATCCACTATGATACCAGTAGAAAACTAAAGCTTGCTTGTGATGCATCGGGCTATGGATTAGGTGCTGTCAAAAGTCACGTAATAGATAACGGTGAAGAAAGACCCATTGCATATGCCTCGAGAACTCTTACCCAAAGCGAGAAAAATTATGCACAAATAGAGAAAGAGGCTTTGTCTATCATATTTGGAGTAAAGAAATTTCACCAGTATCTATATGGGAGGAATTTTGTTTTAATAACTGATCACAAGCCTCTCTTGGCAATTTTGGGTCCTAAATCACCTGTTCCTACACTTGCTGCAGCAAGAATGCAGAGATGGGCTGTGATATTGTCGGCATATGACTATGAGATACAGTACAGACGTTCAGATGATCATTCCAATGCAGATGCTTTGTCAAGGTTGCCATGTAGTGGATCAAATGATGGAGTAGAGCCTAATGTTTATGCTGAAACCATGTTAGCAGAAGATTTTCCAGTCACCTCCGGAAAAAGATTGCTCATGGAACTAGGAAAGATGTTGTATTAGGAAGAGTCCTGGAGTATACACTAAATGGATGGCCAGAGATTTTTCCATCCTTAGACTTTCAACCGTATCATTTAAGGAGATGTCAATTATCAGAAGAACAGGGATGTGTGTTGTGGGGTATGAGAGTGTTAATTCCACAGTGTTTTAGAGGGCAAATTTTGAATGAACTGCATTTTGAACATCCAGGTGTATGTGCAATGAAAGCACTGGCCAGAAGTTTTGTGTGGTGTCCTAAACTGGATGGTGAAATAGAAATGATGGTACGCGAGTGCTCTGTTTGTCAGAATGTTAGGAGTATGCCACCCAGCATACTTTTGTAAACCTGGAAATGGCCTACCCGTCCCTTCCAAAGAGTACACCTTGACTTCTGTGATAAGGAAACAGACAAATTTCTTGTATTATTTGAGAGTCATCCAAAGTAGATTGATTTTAAGCACATGTACAGTACTAATGCTGGTAGTGCCATTGATGAATTAAGATTAATATTTGCTGAACATGGAATACCAGAAGAGGTAGTATCTGACAATGGTCCTCCATTCCAATCATCAGAGTTTAAAAACTTCATGAGACTCAATGGTGTAAAGCATGTACTGACCCCACCCTATCATCCTGCCTCTAATGGTGTAGCTGAGAGATCAGTTAGAATTGTAAAGGAAGCACTTTCCAAGCAGGTAATTCAGGGAACTGTAGGAAAATCAATGAAACACAGACTAGCAAATTTTTTACTCAGATACAGAACCACACCACATAGTGTGACAGGATGTACTCCTGCAGAGTTAATGGTGAAGAGACAGTTGAGAACAAGATTAAGTTTAGTTAAGCCAAGTCTGTTTGAAGTTGTAGAGAGGAAACAAGCTCAACAAAAAAATGTATCATGATAAGAGTTCCAGTGAAAGAGTGTTCAAGGTAAATGATAGGGTGAGAGTTAGGAACATGGCTAAAGGTTATGGTACTGTACATGTAAAGTAGATAACTGGTGTCATTGACAAGGTATGTGGATCTAGGACATATTTAGTGAAATGTGGTAACTCTTTGAGATATGTTCATGTGGATCACATCATTCAGGCACATGACGAGATGAATGTAGCACCAGAACATGATGATAAACTTGACACAGTTTCAGATGATCATCATAATGATGATGTCAAAGATGATGTTTCCCAGCATCCACTCACTGTGTCGACTGACTGTAGTGATGATAGGTCTGTCACTGATAATGCGCAGAGTGCAAGTGAAACCCCTGTAAAACTTGATGGAGGGAATAGTCCTAGAAGATCAAACAGAGTTAGGAGACCTGTAATTAAATTAGACCTCTAATTATCTGAATTGTGAACAGGCCTTTCAAAACTGTTTAGTTAGGAAGTTATATTTGTTGTGATCTATTCTCTTCTTCCCTGCCATATGTAATTCTGTAAGTTTTGTTTGTTTAGGATTTGTAGCAGCCATGCTCTCTTTTGAAAGGGAGAAATAGTGTTATATATGTGTATGTTTATAGGCTGCCTTTATTGATTATATATACATTATATATTATGTTACTTCTTACCAAAGTCAGAAAGTGTTTAGGCTTGTGTAAACACGAAATGTGTTAGGCACGTTGTACGTACAACAATAGAGAATAAACGCTCTAGGTAGACCAGCATGTGGCTTGTCATTCTCCCATTAAATAATGTAAGATACTACAAACGTTAGCAGGGTTAGTAGCCATGCTATCAAACTTACTCCTAACTGAGGGATCTTTTGATGGGGGAGGCAATAAAAATTTATCTGGCACACTGTCTTCCTGTGGAGGGGGAAGAAGAACCTGCCCGTAATCAGGCGACGTATTATACTTGTTACCTGTTGTTGTTGTTGAGATTGTCGAACCGTAGTCCGACACTGGAGCTCCTGGAGCAGCCAGACCGGATTGGGATTGTAGGTTGCCCTACCTGCAGATATGGAAGGATACTGCAGGTTGCAAGTGTGAGCGGACCCCTGATCAGTGGACGCTTACCACCAACCCCCACTCTTGGACGTGGTCAGTTTCGGAGTGGCGGGCCCCCCAAACTGGGGTCCGCACTTGCTGGGAGAGGATACGTTCTAAGCTATCTGGGTGGTGGGTATCGTCTGATGACCCGGAGAAGGTGGTGAATGTGGTTTGTTTGGTCCTTTCGGGTTAGAGTGGCCGCTGGTGTTGTATGTGCTTCTTGGAAGTTTTGAGTTCTGTTTCGGAGGCTTTGTGTGACTTCGCAGTCGAGGAGATAATGTTCAAGTGGGTTGGCTGCTGGCTCCTGACAGTAGGTGCATTCCATGACGTCATTTCCGATAATCTGCCAGGAGCACTTGTACCCTAGTCGTAGTCGATGAAGGCTGACTTGGGTTTGTCTTGGTGTTTTCTTGTCCGCGAAAGGTGGTTCCCCTTTTGTAGCCGCCAGGTACCATTTGGCTGATTGGGAACCAGCGTTGAATGCGTGAAGGAAGCTCTTTTGGATGTGGAGCTTGCTAGTCTTTCTGAGGTGATTCTTGCTGGAACTTGAATGTGTACGCTACTAGAACGTGTGGCTGCCTTGGCTGCTTCGTCTGCCACGTCGTTTCCCCCGATCCCTACATGACTGGGAATCCAGTGTAAGACGACTGGGCGGTTTTGTCTTTGGAATTCCAGTAGATGTGCGAGGATCGAGGTTATGATGTGGACGATGTCTCTTGGTTGGCTGTGTTGCAGCGCCTGCCTGGCCGATTTCGAGTCCGTGTGAATTATAATGGACTTGTTGTGTTGAGTTGCAGCGTGTTGTAGGGCCTTTGAGATTGCTACCAACTCTGTTTATAGGGTGGAGCAATCATTAGAAACTCTCCATCGGAGGGTCTGACCTTGGGTGTAGAAGGCCGCTCCAGATGTATGATGTTTTGGATCCACCGAGCCGTCTGTGAAGTATGATGCTGCATCAGCCGGTGTCTCGGTGGCTATGGCTTCTAGAGCTATTTTTTTGAGGTCCTCCTTCTGGAGGTTGGCTTTACTATCGCCTAGGTAGGTAATTTTGAATGTGGCTGGTGGAGGGCTCCATGGTGGAGGAACTACGTAACCATTGTCTCGTGTGTCTTGGTTGTTCTTGACGAGTGTTTCTGCTTGCAGGTGTCGGATGACCTCGCTTGCCTCGTGCGACCAGGTGGCCCCTCGCACTCTGTGGTCGAGGTGGAGGGAGGCACTGATTCGAATTTTGGCAACTGTGGGCTTATCTGATCTACAGATTTTGGCGAGGAGACCGGCTGTCACCTGCTTGACTCGTACTGCCAGGGGTGGTAGTTCGGTTTCCATTTGCAAATTGCAAATTCTGGTCCACATGGGTGCTCCAAGCATGGTCCTGAGAGCATTATTTTGGATGACTTCTAGCTTAGCTATCTGTGAATCTCTCGATCAATGGTGCTGAACGCCTGCCAATCTGTGATGGCGTAGCCGTGTGGTAGGCTTTCAAAGTTTGTTTCGACTTGGCTGTGGATTTTATCTTGGTCAAGTCTGTTTATCCTCTTCTTTAAGTTGGAGTGCGTGTTGCGTGTTGGCTAGTCTGTTTGATCCTCTTACTATAAGCTGTAAGTCGTCTGCATAGCATAGGAGCTTGGCTGTTTGTCTGAAAGGAAGTTTGACAAGATTTTCCATCAGGACATTGAACAGCATTGGACTGAGGATGCCTCCTTGTGGGGTTCCGTTTTCATGGACCCTGTAGCTTGAGGTTGCTCCCTGAAAGCGTACTCTTGCTTCTCTCTGTGTGAGGTAGTTCTGGATCCACCCCAGCAACCTTCCTTTGACGCCTTTTTCAGCGAGCGTCGTTGTAATGGCCAGTGGATTTGCTAGTTTGAAGGCCTTCTCCAGGTCGAGGAAGACCACCAGAGCTGGTTTGTAGTCCACTGTGCTGAGTATCTCGGCGATGTTGTTGCCTGTGCCGGTGTTCTCGGTGTAAGCAAAAATGTGAGGGTGTGGGCTGCCTACTTTCCACTTGAGTCGGTTGAGAGCCATTCTTTCTCCCGTCTTCGCTATGCAGCTGAGAAGGGAGATGGGCCTCGGTTTGTCTGGTTCTCTGGGCTTCGGAATGGGCTGTATATCTGCCTTCTTCCATTCCGGTGGGAGTCTTTGTGCTGTCCACGAAGCATTGATGACTTGTAGCAAAGCCTCGTGTCCGGCTTTCCGGCATGGGAAAGCATGGAGTAGGTTATCCTGTCGGCCCCTGGTGCTGTGTCCTTGCTTCGTTTTAGCGACTTCTGGAGTTCTTGCTGGTTGAAAGGTCTGTCGGTGTCATCTTCACTGTTGCAGGCCTCTTCGATCATCTGGAGTCTGACCTGTCGCAGACGCCGTTGTGTCTCCTCCGCCTGTCTCGGGAGGTTTTTCGTTGCTGCTCGGTCGAGAACAGTTTTGCAAGTCTCTCGGCTTCCTCTTCTGGGTTGGGATGGGTTGGTGGTGGTGGTGTTGCCTTCCCAGATGCCCTTCGGATCTGGGCCCACATCTTGCCAAGGGAGGTGTGCTCGTTCAGTTCGGAGCACCACTTGAGCCAGCTTACGTTTTTTATTTCTTCCTTCTCTTCCCTGGTATCCTTAACTATGACTTGCAGGAGATGTCTGTTTGTTTCCGTGGGATGTCTCCTGTAGTTTCTTCGGGCCATGTTCACTCTGTGGTTGAGTTCTTTCACCCTGGGACAGTAGTACCAGTAATCATTGTACTGTCTTGATGTGGGTTTTGTTTTGGGGATAGCCTCTTCTGCCGCTTGGTGAAACGCCTCGACTAACTGTTGGTGGAGGTTTGTCTCGTCCACGGGTGCTGCACCAGCCGGCTGTGATTTGGCGCACCACTTAGCCAGGTGTTTCCTATAGAGTTCCCAGTCCGCCTATTGGGTATTGTATCTCCATCTCGGCGGGGGTGGCGTGGGGAGTTTGTTCACCTTCAGTGTTCTTGGGGTGGCAAGGTGGTCGCTGGTCAGCGTGGGGTGTAGCTGCCAGGAGGCCGAAGGCTGTAGTGCACTGGAGAAGAAGGTTAGATCTAGCCTTCCTCCCCTAATGTGGGTGGGCTCTCCGGTGTTCAGGAGGCAGATCTCGGGTGTGTCTTGAAAGGTGGTGTATAGGTGTAGGCCGTCTTCATTTGTGGGACTTACCGAGCTTAGGTAGGGATGATGTGCGTTGAAATCCCCTCCTATGAGTGTGGCGTGGTCAGCGGCTGAAGCGAATAATTGAGTCACCTCCAGTGAGCCCCTTGGGTTCTTGTAGATGTTGTGAACAGTTAATTCTAGTTCTTGGAGGGTTACTTCGACGGCCTGTGTCTCGATGTTTTCCTCACATGGAAATTGCTGCATGACCTCGGAGGAGGGTATGCTTGACTTGACCAAGATCATACATCCTCTTGTTGACGCCTGCGTGAAATGCCTCCTGTATGTCTTGTAAACACTGAATTTGAAGCAGTGGTGTTCTTGTAGAAGTGTTTCTTGTAGCAGTATAATGTCAAGCTTGTCTTTGGCTGCTGCTTCTTGTAGGAGGTGTTTCTTGTTTTTGATGCCCTGAGCATTCCATGTAAGGATGTTCAGGGTGCTGATGTTTTCCACCACTGTTTCATCGGGGACTTCTGGTGGTCCTCGATGGAAATGTTCAGGTCCGATTCCGACTGGATCAGGTTCATATCTTCTTGTTCTGTAGTTTTTGCCTTCTGTGTTGTGGTTCGGTTCAGGGGAGTTGAAACGTCCAATTTCTTTCTGGGAGCTGTCGGTATCTTTGGTTCTCTGGTGGCCTTTTTCGGTGTAGAGTGTACCTCGGCTGTCACTCGTGTGGGGACCGGCGTGGCGTCCTCAACTGAGGTGGCTGGAGCTGTGGCGACTTGCCCGAGGACGCTCCCCATGAGTATTTGGAGCTGTGTGGGTTGGATCTTGTGGCCCAGTAGTCCGGCTAGGCCCTCCGCGAAGGTTGTCAGTACCTTGGCTAGGTCTGATACGTGTATCATTCCTTCTGGTGCCTTGGTGTGTGCTTCTTTTGTCTTTTTCGTGGTTGTCGTTGTCTGCTGCTTGGTTGGCTGAGGTGTGGCCGTAGTGAGGCCAGGAAACTGGGCTGCACTTTGGGTGTTGACCGGCTGAGAAGGTTGGCTTTGTTGTTTTGGCCTTTGGGTTCCCCACACGAAGGTACTTGGTGGGGCTGGTGTGCAGGCGGTGGGGGCCGGTCTTGCTGCTGGTCGGTTTGCCTGGACCCTCTTTGTCCTCTCGGAGCATCCAGGGTTCCAGGCGTGGTGTTTGCCCCCGCAGTTGGCACACTTGGGGGCAATTTTTCTCCATTTTTCAACTTGGTGAGGCAGGAGTGTGTGTCGTGCTTCTGTGCGCAGACTGCGCAGATTTCCTTGTACGTGCACCTCGTCTGATGGTGCCCGTATTTCTGGCATCTGAAGCACCGCAGGGGCTCCGGGACGAAGGGCCTCACTTCGTAGATCCCCCAGGTTTTGAGGTCTATGGTGCTGGGGGGGTGGACCGTAGTGCGTTATGAGCACTTGTTTTGTGGTGGCTGTCTTGTCGGACGGGGGAGAGCATCTCTCGGCTTTTAGGATCTTCGGGTGGTTCTCCAGGGGTTCGAGGGGTAGTTCCTTTGGGTACCGGAGGACTACCGACTTCATCAGTTTCTGGGCGGGGTCCAGCTTGGTTGATGCAACGGTGGTGGTGTTTTTCAGGTAAGTGTCGAGGGTGGTGGCGGAGTCCTTGTCTTTGGGGTGAATAATCATCTCCCCCTTTAGGTTGGGCCGCACTGAGAACTTGGCCAGTGGATTTAGTTTTTCGATCTCTGTGATGGCGGCATATGTCGTTTTCGTGTCCGTTTTCGAGATCCGGAATTTTGGCAGTGTCGTTGGGGGTGAGCTGGTGGTGGTGATGGGTGCCTTTTGGGCTGCTTTACGGCATTCGTTTCCCGAAAAAGCACGTCGGCGTTTTTTGTTTTCAACCTTCGTCCAGTTGTTGTCCTCAGTGGCGGTAACAGTGGTGGTGGAGTTGTTGGAGGCGATGGCAGTGTTCTTGCTTTTCAGGGCTTCATTGAAGGCGCGTAACTGGTCCGCTTTCTCTGTGCGGAGCCTGTCGTGGTTCGGGTCGTCAGGTTGGCGGTTCAGGCTGGGGTCGCGGTTAGGAGGGCGTACGCACTCCATAACCGGTGGTTAAGTGGTGTTTTTTTTTTTTTTTTATTTAGAGCCTACCAATTCCGGTTGAGTAAGTAGCAGAGGAATTTCAGCACTCCCCACAGGCACTGATGGCCGGGTGGTCGTAGAATGGTTCCTGAGCTTCTCTTCCGGAGCCCCGTTGGGGAAACCTACTTCCTAGTGTATGTGACTGCTCACTTATAGACGTGAGCTAAGTGTGCCTATTGGGGAAGGATAAGGATTGCTACCCTCTTTCCAGGTGGACCCGCACGTTCACGGTTTTCCTGGAAAGACTCGGCTGGGATGGGTTCTTGCTCCAACCCCCTTTCGTATTCACAATCTCCTGGGAGGGAGGTGAATAGTTACAGGGACAACCGCAGGACGAATACACTTTTGAGGGTGCAGGTCCCAAGGCCAGAGCGAAAAAAGGAAAAATAGCAGTAGAAGGAAAAGAGCTCAAACCACGCCGGGAATATCGTGCTATAACTGCTCTCCAGCTGGAGTGTGGGTCACTCACACCACCAGTGGGGAGGGCAAGCTAATGCTCGATAAACCGAAAACGCTCGTGAGTTGTTGTCGACGATGTCAGTGGTGGATGGTCCGGTCCGGGAAGATGGCCAAACAATGGCAGCAAAGAGAGGGCGGTCTTCACAGTTCCGGGTCCAGCAGGAGGTCTTGTTGAGAGGTCTTCTTAGTTCAGGAGCGATGTGCTTGTTACCTAACCTTAGGGTTTGACGGTTTAAATCGTCAAATGATTGGTCTATAATATCCTCACTACTCCTGACAGAAATGTCCAGCTGTGATTCCGCCTGTGTTTCGTGCTTATCTACTGAAACGGTCTCTTCAGTAGAGACTTTAACTTTATCTGTAAAACGTGAATCGCTAATACAGCGCTCCGCCAATTCCGCAATGTCCCAAGATGATGACTTGGAAAAACTGTCCATCAATAAGGAAATGAGTCACATTAAGAGTTACACAAATAAAAGTGTACTTGCCTCTCATTTACATGAAATTAATATAAATTATATTTAAAATAATTAAAGTATCATTAGCTGAACAGGTGAAAAATAAATACGGGAAATTATCATACTTCAGTATTTAGTAAGATATAAGAACATAAGAAAATAAGGAGTCTGCAATAGGCCGGTTGGCCTGTGCATGGCGGCTCCTGTCGAGAGTTACTACCACTCTCTATCATCCATGAATCTATCCAGTCTCCTTTTGAAACTTTCCAGCGTTCCAGCACCCACTACATAAATGCTAAGCTTGTTCCACTCGTCCACAACCCTATTTGTGAACCAGTTCCTTCCTATCTCCCTCGGAAACCTAAACTTATCCAACTTAAATCCGTTGCTTCGAGTCCTATCCTGGTCGGATATTATAAGAACTTTATGTATATCCCCTTTACTGATTCCTTTCACCCACTTAAATACTTCTATCATATCTCCCCGCACTCTTCGTCTTTCTAGGGAATAGAAGTTTAGTTTCTTTAACCTATCCTGATATGGAAGGTTTCTAAGCCCCGGAATCATTTTCGTCATTCTTCGCTGCACCGACTCTAGTGAATTGATATCCATTCCATAATCAGGGCACCAGAACTGAACCGCATAATCGAGGTGCAACCTGACTAGCACAAGATATAGTTGCAATAAGACCTCTGCACTGTTATTACTTACACTTCTAGATATAAAACCCAATGCTCTGTTCGCATTATTTCGAACATTTACGCACTGTTTTCTAGGCCGTAGGTCCGGGCTTACAAGTACCCCTAGGTCTCTTTCACAAGTCGACTTCTCTAGGTTGATGTTGTTAAGGCTGTATACATTGACAGTATTTGTTCTTCCAATATTAAGTATGCTGCACTTGCTGGTGTTGAATTTCATTTGCCATTTTTCAGACCACCCCTGCAGTTTATTTAGATCCTCCTGTAATGCATTTGCATTCTGCCCTGAATTAATCTGCCGCCCTATTTTGGTGTCATCCGCAAACTTGCTTATTTTCACTGCTGATCCCAATGTCTTTCCCGTTAAGAAGGACCAGGATTGGTGCGTGGTAATCTATCACAGATCTTATAGAGCGCAGGTACAGTTGGAAACCATATTCTCTAGCCCACCTGGGTCGGTGCTGGAGGTTAGTACAGTGTCCTTTCTGGACGGGGGCCCACTCTAACTATCACGCGGCAACACGCGCACGAACACACACAGTCATAGTACGGCTGTATAGATGATATTATGTATAAATATTGCATATAGCATTTTATACTCTACATTATCTTCATCATATATGAACACGAAGAAAAATTACCATAGGTTGTAGTTATGAAAGTATGAATAGAAATAAACACTTCCAAACCACCCAGTTTACAGCGCTTGTGGCCAGACCACCATGATTCCACCACACCCCATCTATATCTTTTATTTCCCATCATTCACGTAACTATATGAAAAATCGTGTTTAATTTAACTACATATTTCAAAAACCTTAAATTACATGTGGATAAGTCACTCCTCATTTGACACACTTATAGTGTAATACTTTGACCATCCCACCTGGGCACATGGAGGCCTACGATAACTCTCACGGGGCAACATCCTTGCATTTGTTGAGAAGAGTTAAATATATGTTATAATATATATATATATATAAATATATATATATATATATATATATATATATATATATATATATATATATATATATATATATATATATATATATATATATATATATATATACTTTCCCTCACCCTAGCAAACTAGTTAGCATAGCATAACCAAACAGCCTCGCAAGGACCAATAGGTCTGTAAATAATATGTGTGCACGCGCTAAAATGACCTAGTATATTTCACTAATGTCTCATTGTCCATGGGTTTCCTTACAGTTCGGCTGT
Organism: Homarus americanus; assembly: GCF_018991925.1. Classification (NCBI taxonomy): domain Eukaryota; kingdom Metazoa; phylum Arthropoda; class Malacostraca; order Decapoda; family Nephropidae; genus Homarus; species Homarus americanus. The sequence continues at coordinate 9,291,282 of NW_024716703.1, forward strand.
GAGTTTTCTATTTTGTCTACCTGCCAGTTCAACAGGACTGCTAACCATCCTCCCAGCAACTCATATGCCATCCCAGAACCACAGCCTATATGTATGGTGCAAGACCGCAGTCCAATACATACAAGTCAGGCAGTCAAGCGTTGGTTTGAGGCGCACCCGCAGATTATTCTATTGGACTGGCCCCCTAAAGGAGCCGATTGTAATCCAATAGAAAATCTATGGGCGCATATGGTTGTTGAATGGGATGTTGAGGAGAAAACGAGTGAGGCAGTGAGGAGACACGCACATAATGTGTGGGAGGGAATATGGAGGAGGCCGAACATCTGCAGCAATCTGGTAGATTCCATGCCCACCAGATTGCATGAAGTTAGAGCAGCAGATGGAGGTTGGACACGGTATTCACCTGTGGTCAAGAATTAAATCTCCTCCCACGACGGTGCCTTGTAGGGGGTGGCGGGGGAGTTAGCTCTCTGGTGTAACCTCTATGGGGCCCACATAGACTTCGTTTCCTAACTCTCGGGAATTTGTCCAGGTATTTTACTATGTGGTTTTACGTCACTTCGCGTAAATATGCTTACAAAATCTATGCATTAATATGCTTACAAAATCTATGCATTAATATGCATAACTCTTGGGAATCTGTCCAGACATTAAATATATGTTATATACTACAATAATCACATAAATATGTTCACAATGTTTATGCATAATAAATGTGAAAAATATTTTTTGGGGTTTCAATTAACCAATAGTCATGCATACAAAGCAATCTTGATGCTCTAAGTGCATATATGTGTTAAATAACGAGTAACGGATCCACATTATTTTGGTAAATAAAGAAATGAAATGCAAGCACTTTGCCATATGGATATAGTTACACGGAAGAATGGAAATATGGATGTACCATGGTTTTGATGGAAACAATGTGCTCTGGGACGATGCTCACAATGACGAATGGGAGAAACCTCTTTATGAAACATCTTACCTACTAAGGATGAAGCTTAATGTTACAGAACACACACACACACACACAACACACACACACACAGTGTAACTTTGTGTGACGCGTTGTCTGACTTGGGGTGGCTTTGAGCGAACCATACACTTGATATTACAATTTATGTATCCTTCCTGTCCATGATTTACAACAATACCTGTAGGGTAAAAGTTACAATATTATACTAATAACACTGTCATGTATTGATATTATGACTAGTTACCAAGATACAGAGCAGGATGAACATAACATGATAATGATAGTGAAGCCTGGAAGGGTTCATATCATAACTTGTGTGTTCGTTCGTATGTTGCCCCGTGAGGGTAACCGTGGGCCTCCATGTGCCTAGGTGGGATGGTCAAAGTATTACACTATAAGTGTGTCAAATGAGGAGTGACTAATCCACATGTAATTTAAGGTTTTTTAAATATGCAGTTAAATTAAACACGATTTTTCATATAGTTATGCGAATGATGGGAAACATCGTGGTCTGGCACACACACACACACAAGCGCTGCAAACGTTGTGTGGAATCACTGGGTGGTTTGGAAGTGTTTATTTCCATTCATACTTTCGTAACTACAACCTATGGTATTTTTTCTTCGTGTTCATATATAATGAAGATAATGCAGAGTATAAAATGCCATATACAATATTTATACATAATGGCATCTATACAGCCATACTACGACCGTGTGTGTTCGTGCGTGTGTTGCCTCGTGATAGTTAGAGTGGGCCCCCGTCCAGAAAGGACACTTTTCTAACCTCCAGCACCGACCCAGGTGGGCTAGAGATTATGGTTTCCGAGTGTACATTGTTTTAACAATTCTGATATTAACACCATAATGTGGGCTGTACCCCGCTACACTTCTAAGAGGTTTCAATCTGTCAGTACATTGGTGGGTTAGCTATTGTATGGCAGGTAAGGTACAAGGGACGGACACACCAAGATATTTAAAAGAAGAGACTTAGTCAATTGTGTTGTTACTTATCTGGCAGGACAGCGCTTGCGGTTACCAGCTTGTTTATTGAACACCTTAGTTTTCTTTGTGTAGACAATAAGACCTAGGTTCTCGCAGGCTGCTTGTACATGATTCAGGTGGTTTGCATTTCACAATGAGTTTTAGTATGTATAAGAATATCATCAGCATAACTGATTGTGATATTGCTGGGGTTGTCTGGTATTGAATTTAATAGTGCATTCTTAAGAACATTCAACAAAGTTGTACCAAGTACTCCACCTTGGGGCTATCAATTTGCATATCTTTAATTTCACTTTTGTAACCCCGGAACAGTGTGTGTGTGTGTGTGTGTGTGTGTGTGTTCGCATACAGGGTGGTGAAATGCATCTAGTGTGGCAGCATTATGCCAGTGTTAAGGTGCAAGCACTGCTTGCTCCCTCTCGCTTTCCGCTACCGCCGCTGGCTAGCCCTCGTGGCGAACAGGGAAGCAACTTGCATAAGTATTCCCCTCCCAGTACACAGCCTCCTCACCATCAAGACTCCTGCTATGCCTTCCTCAAGGCAACACACGGTAACTAGGTGCCTCGGAGGTCCAGGCTAGACCAGCAGGTGGTCTCGGAGTAGTATTGGGCCCCAGAGGGACGGTGCATTAGGCCCACTGGCATGTGGACACGTCCTGGCGCCTACCAACCATTGCCCCGCTGCATCACGGATTAACCTCGTGGATTAACCTTGGTAAGTAAAAGGGTACGGGAGTAAACCCCGAACGAAAAATTTGCGGTGGAGACCCACATCAACAGACATGCTGACAGAGCTCCAACAAGACCCCAACGGCGGTATACGCGGAAGAGGTGACCACCATGAGAACCCAACGACTACATCAGCGGACGAAGGAAATGCCTGATGCACAGGCTACTAAGGCGAAACCCAACAAACTGGGCTATCGGCAGTCCATTGCTAATCTCCCTCTCCCCAGTCATTGCAACACTTTCACCGCTGGACACAGGAAAAGGGAGTGCCAAAATGTGTGGTTGCAGCTGCACTCCTGCCTCACCACATAAATCAATTCATGCACAGCAATTATCCAGCTCATCATACTCCTCGTCATCATCAAAACCCCTATATCCCCAAAAGCCTATGGCGATGGGCGAGTAGCGACGGGGACAGGCAGAGATGACTGCCAGGAGTCTCTAGTCACAACTGGCCCTTTCAAAGAGCAGCTCTGCTCACACCACATGGGAAGGGGGCTAGAAAAGGTGCCCTAATTATAGCCTGCCTAAGAAACCAACTTGACTGGGCAACCCCACCAAGTAAGGTCATCCTTATGCAGCCTAAAACGCACTCAAAATCACAGATCCAAACAAAAATAAACTATACAACCTCTAATGGTCACTGCATGGAATGTGAGGACCCTTCTGGATACCGGCACAAATGAGCGTCCTGAAAGAAGAACCCCGTTGTGGCAAAAGAGCTAGCTGGGTATAACATCGACATAGCACCCATTAGTGAGTCCCAGCTCCCAGATGAGGGTCAACTCACAGAACGGGGATCTGGCTATCCCTTCTGGAAGGGTAAGCCTGCTGAGGAGAGAAACCGCATTTATGGAGTTGGTTTTTCCATCAGCCAACGCATCCTACACAGGCTAACTGGGATCAACGAGCGCATCATGACGCTTCGAGTCGCACTGAATCACTCAAGTCATGACTTTTTCATCAGTGCATACGCCCCAACATTGGATGCAGAGGATGACATCAAGGAGACCTTTTACGCCGACCTCGACAGAGTGTTAACCTCTATCCCCAGAGAAGATAAAGTTGAGCTCGTTGGTGACTTCACTGGCAGAGTTGGCAGAGATGCTGTCATTTGGCAGGGAACCAGAGGGAGAAATGGACCAGGCAAGTGTAATCCCAACGGCCTACACCTCACCAAGTATGCTGCCCACAACCTAACCATTGCCAATACCTTGTTTAGGCAGGCCGACAAGTTCAAGGGTTCGAGGCAACACCCACGATCAAAACACTGGCATCTTATTGACTACATTATTGTCAGAGAAAGAGATCGCCGAGATGTCCTCATCATCAGTGCCATGCGTGGCTCAGACTACTGTGACACTGATCATCGGCTTGTCAGAGTCAAGCTCTCACTTCACTTCGCTCCAAAGCGGCGAAGGCAACAAACCTACAGAAGAGGTTTTAACACTAAACGTCTGGAGGATCCAAAGGTAGCACATGCTTTCAGAGAGCAGCTCCAACATGGGCTGATAAACAACCCAACAGCAAACAACGCAACTCCCAGTGCCGAATGGGATGTTTTCGACACTGTCATGACAAAAACCTCAAGAGAGACCCTCGGCCAAATCAACGGGAATATAACAAGACTGGTTTGATGAAAATGACCCGGCAATCAATGTACTCATCGATGTTAAACGTGCTGCTTCAAATTGACTAACAGAAAAACCTTCAATCTCGGACCAAAGCTGTTCCCTCCACAGGAAGAAAGTGGCGGCCCAGCGAGAACTTCGCAATCTAAAGAACGACTCGTTTAAAAACAAAGCATAAGAAACACCAACATTTTCATATCAGCACAGGATGTGCGAATTTTTTAATTCCACTAAACCATTTTATGGACCAATCACTCGTGACGCAGCCCCCCTCAGCTCATCCGACGATAACTCCACAATTAAGGATGATGAAGGCCACCTTCATTCAGTGCTGGAAAGAGTACTATCATTAACTGCTCAACCGAAACACTGAGACTACCCAGCAGGTCCTCCAGCACCCAGAGCTGACCCACCTCAGCTATCCTCCATCCCTGGATGAGGTAGCTACTGCCATCAAACAGATGAAAAATAACAAAGATTCAGAGCCCAATGGAATCCCAGCCGAGGTGTATAAGGCAGGACAACCTCTGCTTACTAGCCGTCTGCACTCTCTCCTGGAGAATATATGGGAAAAGGAGGAAATCCCCCAAGCTCTTAAAGACGCCTCCATCGTCAATATTTATAAGAACAAGGGGGACCGGTCAGATTGTGGCAACCGTCACGGGATCTCGCCGCTGTCCATAGCTGGCAAGATTATCGCCTGAGTCCTCCAAAATAGACTTCTTCCTGAGGCGGAAAACTTCCTCCCAGAATGTCAATGTGGCTTTAGGGTATCACGTGGCACCACTGACATGATCTTTGCTGCCCGCCAGATACAGGAAAAGTGCAGAGAACAGTCTTGTGACCTGTACATGGCTTTGATCGACCTATCCAAGGCCTTCGACTCGGTCAACAGGGAAGCCCTCTGGTGGACCCTCAGCCGTTCTGGCGGCCCACCAAAATTCATCGCCATTGTGAGGTAACTCCACGATGGCATGAACGGTAGTGTCTTGCACAATGGCACCCAGTTTCAGTTCTATCCCATCCAAACGGGCGTTGAACAAGTGTGTGTACTGGCACCAACTCTCTTTTCCATTTTCTTGGCTGCCTTCCTAACTCGTGCCAGTGCCAATTTAGCCGGCGGGGTGGACATTGAGTACCGTATGAAAGGTATTTTCAACATAAGACGACTCTAGGCAAGAACAAAGGTGTCGGCAGCTTCCATTCCTGAACTTCAGTATGCAGACGACCTCACCCTTGTTGCTCATTTTGAATACGACCTACAGGATATCCTGAACACCTACGCAGATGCGTATGCACACTTCGGGATTGAGGTGAATGTACTTAAGACTCAGATTCTCTTTCAACCTGCCCCTGGTTCAGACACACCTACACCATCCACCCAGCTTAACTGTACTACCCTCTCTAATGTTTCCCGCCTCCGGTATCTCGGCTCCCACCTGTCCACCACCGCGGACATCGACGAAGAGATTCAGCATCGAATCAGATGTGCATCTCAAGCCTTTAGCAGACTCCGAAACCGTGTCTTCAGCTGTAGAGAGCTGAAATTATCTACAGAGTTACACTTACATCGAGCAGTGGTCTTCCCCACCCTGCTATATGGCATCTAGACATGGGTCAAATACAGGAGGCACTTCAAGGCACTTGAAAATTTTCACTAACGTAGTCTACGTTCCATCCTCCGAGTTCGCTGGGAAGACAAGAGATCAAATGCCATGAACAAGTATGCTGGACTTTCCAATGGCCATGTTCCCCACATAGACGACAGTAGACTGCCAAATCAGCTACTTTACTGTCACCTAATGAATAGTAAACGTAATGCCGGCGGGCAACTGAAAAGGTAGAAGGATAGTCTTAAGGCAAACCTGAAAAAGTGCCAAATCGTCCCCATCACCTGGGAGACGATTACTCCACTTCGTCACGCTTGGAGGAGCACCATACGAGAAGGTGTCAATACTTTCGAGTTAGCCCGACTGCAAACAGAGGCAGACAAGCTTCAACGCAGGAAAAATAATGCCACCGGCCCTCCTGCATTGGATGTTGCCCTCCAGATGTGCACAATCTGTGAACAGCTCTGCCGGTCCCGTAACGGCCTCCTTAGTCACCTCAAAACTCACCAATGAAGGTGATATCCTTAATAACTCATATCATTGTATCATAGCTGGATGATCGTCATACTCGATTCCAAGCGACAGCAAAGTAGTAGTAGTAGTGTGATTTGATTTTTGATTTTGCCGCTTAAAGCGGCTACTTTATTGTGCACCCCACACTCATCATGTGAGCGGTAGCGCAAAAGGATTACAGAGTAGAGTTAACAAAGGGTCATAATAATTAACTCCCGTTGTCAGTATATTATGGCTCTGAATGTTACACAGTATTTCATTTACATTATTTGTTTAGTTCTATACATAAAGGGTAACTTATTCACAAATGCGTGAGTACAGGCGTGTGAGGCAGTATGTCTGGCCTCACACTTTGTTATTCACATTTACGTGAGAGGTATTCAAGCACATTGCGTATTTGGTTCTGTACATGGGAGCTGATATAGTTACTAAGTGCAAAAAAGTGGATACATTCTTAATATGTCGGCTATCTTGCCATTAGAGATGAAGTGTTGTGCCATTTCACACACAGTGTGCTTGGACCTGTCCCTAAAAGGTTCTATCTTCACACAGTCGGGGACGTAGTGTTCAAGTATGTGGCCATATGTATGGCCACACACTTTACATTTAGTTTTGTTTACATCTGCTTGAGGAACATACTGCCAAAGGTACTTATATCCTAACCTTAATCTAGCGGTTACAACATCTTGTAATCTAGTGATCTTGTTACTCGCTCCATATACATGTTTCACTTGACACATCTCATCATGGTAACCTATGGATCGACTAGTGCCTGTTTGCACTTATCTACTTGCGTCAATCTCATCAATAAGTTCTTGCCTAATTACAGTTTTAAGGGTTCTTTTTTACAGACCCAAATTGTATTCAACGGTGTCTTTGTTAGACGCGAGGGGGGATCCACAATAATTTGACTTTGACACCCCGGTCAACAAGGCACGCATATTTGTGTCTGGCTTCAGAGACAAGAGCGTGACAACCTGAGTCGATGGTGCCAAGGGCAAGTAGTGAGGATAGAGAGTCAGTGATGATGAGACTGTCAGTAAGAGTGGTTTCAATGAATTTAATAGCTGTGAGTATGGCAACTAATTCAGTTTGTAGAGTGGATGCCCAGTTGTTAATTCTAACTCCTTTCTCAATTATATTACCGTCAGGTTGAGTCACAACAATAGCACTTCCAGCCCTCCCACAGGCGGTGTTAAGAGATCCATCAGTGTAGATGGTCTGTGTGATATTATCATCAGTCTGTAGAGTGTGTATGTGTTCAAGAGCTCTCAATTTGGCAGTGTGTTGGAGATAAATGCTTTGTATAATTAATTTTTTAGGCGGATACGTCGGTATTGTGATATCGAAGGAAACTGTCCGCCAGGGTGGCAGGAAGCGCTGTTGTGTCTCAACTTTGTACAGGTGGTCTAGTCCAAACATCTTCATATGTGTAGCTGTAGTTTGGACCCATTTAGACTCAGTAGTTCCATGGTTCATACATTCTAGCAATTTTAAGGAAACAATGTTATCAGGATCACCACGCAGAAGCCTCAGGGCTATCATGAGGTTGACTTCAATTATTCTATCTTTAACATTGGGTATACCTAGTTCTTTCCTCATATTAAGTACTTTAGTGCTCATGGGACATCCTAGGATAATTCTGAGGGCTTTATTTTGCATTTTCTCGAGCTTGTCAACGACTTTCCCGTCACGATTGACCAGGGCTGGTGCGTGGTAATCTATCAGAGATCTTATATAGCCTAGGTACATTGTTTTAACAATTCTAATATTAGCACCATAGTGCGGGCTGTATCCCGCTACACTTCTAAGAGGTCTCAGTCTGTCAGTACATTGGCGGGTTAGCTGTTGTATGGCAGGTAGGGTACAAGGGACGGAAACACCAAGATATTTAAAAGAAGAAACATAGTCAATAGTGTTGTTACCTATCTTGAACTTGGCGGGACCGCGTTTGCGGTTACCAGCTTGTTTGTTGAACACCTTAGTTTTCTCAGTGAAGATAATAAGACCGAGGTTCTCACAGGCTGCGTATACATGGTTCAGGGTGGTTTGCATTTCACGAAGAGTTTTAGTATGCATAAGAATATCATCAGCATAGCTGATTGAGATATTGCTGGGATTGTCTGGTATTAAATTTAATAATGCATTCATAAGAACATTGAACAAAGTAGGGCTAAGTACTCCACCTTGAGGGGTACCAAGTTGCATATCTTTAACTTCACTTTTGTAATCCTGAAACAGTGCAGCAGCCCTTCTGTTGGTTAGGTAACCACTTATCCAGTGTAACAGCCTACCTCCTATATCCATTTTGGCTAGTTCGTACAATATCAGTTGCCTATTGGCAATATCAAATGCAGCTTTTAGGTCAAGAAATGTGGTGTATCTGTGCCTCTCATCACCATGCACAGTTAGGAATGTGGTGATGCAAATATGTATACCTTTACCATGGGTGAAGCCATTTATGTTAGGAGACATGTGTTCTCTGATTCTATATAAGAGTCTGCCAAGAACCATCCTCTCAAAGGTTTTACACAGGCAGCTGGTTAGTGATATGGGACGAAAAGCATCAGGCTGTCCTGGTTTCGGTATTGGTACAACAATACTGCTGGTCCATGATGTGGGTAGTTGGCCCTCGGCATGACTCATATTGTACAATACCAACAATGGATTGCCTGGCACGCGCCTTAGTAGTCTAACGATGTTGTAGGTGACTCCGTCCTCTCCAGGGGAAGTAGACCTACCCCTGGCGAGGGCGGCGTCAAGCTCCCACTCAGTATATGGAACATCACACTCATCGTGCTGTTTGCCCAGCATAAAGCTAATAAGATTACTTCTCTCTACAGACTTCGCATCAAGGAGTCCCCGAGTCCCAGCTGGTAACATGTCATAGCTAGACACATGAGCCCACTTTGTTATTAGCTCATTCGACTTTTGCAGAGGGTTTGGATGGGAGACGTGTCTTCTGTTTTTACCTCTGATTATGTTTATGTCTTTCCAGGCTTTGCTGAGGGATGTGTGTTGGTTCAGGCTGTTGACATATGTCTCCCATGCATTTTGTCTGAGTTCGTTTACACGTTCCCTGACAGCAGTAAGGGAAGCTTGATACAATTGTAACATTTGAGGTGTTCTAATTTGTTTGTAACCCTTACCCACCCTCCTGACCCTAGCCCTGAGTTTTTTCAGCTCAGGGTCATTATAGCACTGCTGTTGCCTGTTCCCATTATGCTGACCACGTTTTCTCCTTTTTTTGGTGGAGGCATTGTTGGTGAAGTATGCATAAGTCCTATCTATCAGATCGTCATGGAAACTTTGGTAGTTGTCAGGCTTGTAGTCCTTGTACCAGTCATGGATGAAGTCTATGAACTGGCTTTCATGTTCTTGCTTGACTGTGATTCTACGTCTGTTGAGTTTACCACCAGTGGGGGTGTCATTGGCTACATGTATACTAGCTTGGATTGGGCTGTGGTCAGACATAAGATCAGTGACAACATCAGAGCTATGAGTTGTGTATGATAGATTAAAGCCAATACATTTGTCTAGACCCCCGCCATAGATGTGTGTTGGTTCATTATTACCTATAATTTGAACATCTTCATATGCGCTGAGAAGTGAGATAAGTCTCCTACCATTGGTGTTAGTGGTGGAGTCACCTAATTTCTTGTGTCTAGTATTCAGGTCACCCATCAGGACAGTGGGCTCAGTGTGTAAAAAGTCTGGGAGATCTGTGTACTGAAGCTGATCTGAGGGAGCATAGGCGTTTAGCACGTTGAGTGTGGAGTTGCCCAGGTGGATAGTGATCCCATGGTACTGAAGGTTGGTAGTCTTTTTGGATACAAGAGGTACATGCGGGAGTGACTTCTTAACATACATCAAACATGTGTGAGTAGAACTAGGATCATAATACACATAATTGGGCAGACTGAGTGGGGGCTTACCATTAGGTGTGAAACACTCCTGCAGACACACAATATCGATGTCCTCAGTCACAACTTTGTGGTGTAGGTCAGGGTATCGTTTTCTAAGGGATGAGATGTTCCAACTCATCACCTTCACCGCTCTGTATCTTTGTCTGGTATTAACACTGGCCATTATGAAATGTATTTGGAACTTTGTCTGGTATTAACACTGGCCATTATGAAATGTATTTGGAAAGAAGCAAAAGGCACTGTATGATACTTTTCTTTTCTGCGCTGCCTGTCCCTTCGGCAGGCAGTAGGCCAGTTAACCTTTTTGAAACATTTCTGGAGAATGTACGGCTCAACAATTGTTGTATTTCAGTGGCAGACAACAACACACTTTGGTTACACTCGACATCACGACCATTTTCTGTTTGTGTGTGTGTGTGTGTGTGTGTGTGATTAACGGTCTATTGAGGATCCAAGGGCTGAAAATTCACATTAGATAGAAATTACATAAAATCCATATGGAAATATTGGGGAGTGGGCCATGAAACGTTAGCTTTCAGTACAATAAAGAGGAGGAACATGTGGTGAACATACAGGTTAACTAGAGTCTGATACTTTTAACTGTGGTTGGAGAGGGGCTGATCTTAGTCCTGATGCAGCTGTGTTGTTATTCAACTGGACGAACATAGAGTGTTGTCGGCATTCCTGATGCAGCTGTGGTGTTGTACAGCTGGACGATCACAGAATGCTGTCGGCCTCCCTGATGTATCTATGGTGTTATTCAGCTGGACGATCACATAGTGTTGTCGGCCTCTCTGATGCAGCTATGGCGTTGTACAACTGGTCGATCACAGAGTGCTGTCGGCCTCCTTGATGCAGCTGCGCTGTTGTATAGCTGGACAATCACAGGGTGTTCTGCGAAAACTTAAAAAAATGTGAATTGAACTTTCATGAAGCTCTTGCTGTAAATGCAAAATCTAATCGCTTTGTAATATAGGTCCGGGTCTTACTATAAGTTAAAGCAGTTATTCTACAGATAAGGAAGGAGTTTGTTTAACAAATCATGCACAGTTTGCCTGAGATCGTTATGAAGAAGAAAAAAAAAGAGGACAAGAAAAAGAAGAGAAGCCGAAGAGAAGAAAATTTAAAAATGAAGAGGAAACGAAAAAGTAAAATGAAATATAAACAGAAAAAACGCCTGCGGCATCCTTGGGGAAGTTCAGTGGGCATCAGTCCTTCTACATGATCCAATAAGAGGTTCAGAATCCTTTTTTTCCCTCTGCCACGAAAGAAAAACGGAGCTTGGATATTCCCCCTTAACTGGAGATGTGAGAAAGGGTTTCTGGCTTAAAGATGCTGCGCCAGAGGAAATGCTTCTCAAAGACAATTACGTCAAATTTAAACTATGTCGGAAGAAACTGAGGAGCTGAAAATTATCCAAGCAGTTCATTTACACTACAACACAAACATCGACTGCGAAAGGTTCTAGCAGTACACATTTCCTCTAAGAATACATCCACCTTACTTGCAGTACATTAATGGTTGGCAAAATGTCATTGAAAATCAAATGACAGTCTAGGAACTTGACGTTGGAAGGAAAGAATTTGACATACAAATCATTATTACAATTCAAGTCAATTATTTTGTCTTTGAAACTGCTTTCGATTCTGACACAGTCGCATTCGCCTAACGATAATATGTTCCTCTGAAAAAAATATTGGACTTGAGAGAGAGAGAGAGAGAGAGAGAGAGAGAGAGAGAGAGAGAGAGAGAGAGAGAGAGGGGGGAGAGAGAGAGAGGGAGATGAAACACACACACACACACACACACACACACACACACACACACACCGTAGGGTTAAGACCTATTCAGACGTTGCTCCTGCTGAGCAGCGGCTCTCTTGGCCATGCTGGCCCATTCCTGAAATCCCTCTCCCTGACCCATCCTTACCACTGGGATATCAACATATTCAAAGGACAATTTCGTTTTGGAAAGAAGTGGGATCAGTGTTGAACAGTGATGAGCAGTGTTAAGCCAGTGAATCTAGCACTAGACTTTACCAGTGAGAGCCGTGACCCACCACTGAGATAAGCACCTCTGGGAACCATCCTCTGACCAGACGGTGTTAATCCATCCACCCTGGGATCAACAGCGGCCCGGCTTTACACCTGACTACAAGATAACACAACACCACCCATACCACGGTGTCCCATGACCACTTGAGGCCCTTCATGTCAACACCCGAGGACGAGTCACTATACCACGTGAACACCGCACCACATGGTGTCACCATGACCACGTGAGGTCCTTCATATGAACACCCGAGGACGAGTCAGTATACCATGTGAATACCGCACCACACGGTGTCTCCAGGACCAATTGAGGTCCTTCATGTCAAAATCTGAGGACGAGTTACTGCATTACGTGAACACCACACCACCTGGTGTCTCAATGACCAGCCCAGGCCCGGGCCATCAACTGTAAACTATAATAACTTGTAAGTTCAATTCATGTTCCTTCTTCTTTTAGTAATGAAAGCTTTTGTAAACGACCCACTTACCCCATGTCTTTGTATGGTATTTTTTTATAGTAAGTCATTTTTGTCCGATGTATATTTTCAGCCTTCGGGTTGCAGAACTTTTTCAATAAACCGTTAATTATTATTACTATTATTATTATTATTATTATTATTATTATTTTATTATTATTATTATTTTTTTTTTTTACACACAGCTTTTGTCAATCAAGTGACCTATTCCCTTATTTGACCATATAAGAACATAAGAACATAAGAACATAAGAAAGTGGGATACTGCAGGAGGCCGACTGGCCCATACAGGGCAGGTCCCTTTCATACCCATCCCAGCACTTCCATGTGCCTATCCAACTTCGTCCTGAAGCTCCCTAGCGTCCCAGCCTACTATAGCACTCGGTAGCCTATTCCACATATCCACAACTCTATTCAAACCAGTGCTTGCCTATATCCTTTCTGAATCGGATTTATCGAATTTAAAGCCATTTGTTCTAGTTATTTCGTTATTTCTGAGCTTAGAACATCTTCCATTTTCCCTTGTTAATCCCACTTACCCCTTGTACACCTATCATATCTCCCCTAACTGCCTCTAATGAAAGCTAAGCTTTCAGTCTTTCTTCATATGGAAGGTTCTAATATTATGGATTATTTTGTCATTCTTCTTTGTACTCTCAAGAATCTATGTCCATTCTATAATAAGGACACCAGAATTGAACCGCATAATCCATACTTGAGTAGGTAAAGTTTCAAGATAACGTCAGCAGTTCTGTTACTCACACTCCTAGATATGAACCCAAGAATTCTGTTTGCCTTGTTGCGAACGCTAATACATTGTTTTCTAGGTTTCAAGTCGTTGCTAACAAATACACCTAGATCTTTTTCACTTTCTGAGTTTTCTATTTCCGTGTTACTAGTTTATACTTAACGTTTGTATTCGTCTTCCTATCTGTAGTACCTTGCATTTATCAGTATTAAAATTCATTTGCCAGTCTACTGACCACTCATGTAGGTATCTAGATCTCTTTGAAGGTGTTCAGAGTCACTGTCTGAATTTATCACTCTCCCATTTGGTATCATCTGCAAATTATAACAAACAGCAGAGGGCCTAATACAGATCCCTGGGGAACTCCGCTTTTGACCGCACCCCAGTCTGACTTAAATCCATTTATGCTGACTCTTTGTTTCCTACCAGTTAACCATGACCTAATCCATTTTAATAATGATATGTAACTTATCATCTCTGTTCATTGTTTATTTTCAGCCTTTGGGCTGCCAAGTTTTCTTAATAAACCGTTAATTATTATTATTATTATTATTATTATTATTATTATTATTATTATTATTATTGTTATTGTTATTATTATTATTATTATTATTATACACACGCACGTGTACACATTCACTCACTTTTGCAGGCAATACTGAAAACCTCTCTCTCTCTCTAAGTTTCTCTTTCTTTCTCATTTACTCTTTCTATCGCTCTCTTTGTCTCTTTTTCTCTCTATATCTCTCTTTGTCCCATATTTTCTATCTTTCTCTTCTTCTGTCTCATTGTCTGTTTGTTTATTCTCTTTGTTTTTATATTCGTTTCGTATTTATTTATTTTTCTCTGTCTAAATGTTTCTTTTTTCTTCAGTGTTTTTCCTTCTGTTTACCAGTCTTTTTACCTCTTTCTATCTCTCCCCATGCTCAAATTTTCTCATGCTCTCTCTCTTTACCTTTTCTCGGGACTGTGGAGAGTCGTACGTATGAATGCAATGAACTGTCAGAGAGAGAGAGAGAGCAAATTAAATAAAAGTGTGAAATTGTTAAACCTACAGATATAACAAAATATACGTAAGTGTCATTATCAATTTATATATTAGACATACAAAGGCTATAATAGCATAATGACAGATTATAAAGAAATGTATTGCCAACAAGCATATGTGTCATGTGAAGTTAACAGAACAGTATTACAACTTAATAACTGTAATTTTAATTAATTAATAATAAAGGACTTTTTACTCCTATTAGTTTATTTTATCAAAGTCTTAAACATTCAATGATAACGTAAGATCTGAGTAATGGTAAATAAGTAGTCATGTGTGTAGCGCGTACATGTTGATAATTTCAAGCGTTGGACAACACCGCTATGATACGCTCCTTAAAGTTCTCCCTAATTAGTAAGATCAAAGACTCACCACAATGGCGTTCCCGAGTAAGTGCAGCGCCTGGGTTGTGCTGCTGTGGACGCAAAGAGGTACACAAGACGGGATATTAATAGGCAGAGGACAAAACTAAGGGAATGTAGGTCGTAAAAAGAAAATATTTATAGGAGGTTTAAAGTAAGAAATAGATGTTCTAATATGAATGAAAACGACTCACTAAGACAGCTCGTGTAAGTACTAAATTCAGTGACTTAAGGTTTCTAATAGTACAATTATTACACAGCAGGATTTAAAAATTTGTGGCGGGAACGTAAATTGTAGAAAGATGTAAAAGACACCAAGAACTAACACTGTCTCATCCAATGAGAACGAAGATGATCCACAAAGACAGGTCGTGCAGGGATAACAGCAGAAACTACTAAAGAGATTCGTACAAGGACGAAGGAAGGAAAGAGGGAGTTTGAAAGGCATTCGGAACTAAGGGAGTCTTCTAATGGGAACGATGAGGCAATGAAAGAAGTTATATCTTGTTAGGAGACATAAAACTCGTGGCAACATTTGTCAGTGGGAGAAATACACCATATAAGAATTTCTGGAAAATATCTACAGGTAAGTTGAATTTGGGGGAGAAAACAAAAAATGAGAGATAAGAAAATAAATCAAAAAGATTTGAATAAGGAAACAGAGAAGAATTCTTTGGGAGATCAGAAAAAAAACAGTAAATCTTGGAGAAGGTCAAAGAAAACAAATATTTCCCAGAGATAATTAATGAGAAACACCCTAATTCCTGCAAATTAAGATGGAAAACCAACAAAACAGAGAGAAGTGAGTGCCTTCTGGAGGATGAGTAGGGAAGGAGGGAGGGAAGGAAGGAGGGAGGGAGGAAGGGAAGGAGGGAGGGAGGGACGGCAGGCTGTCAACAAGAAACGTCATATAAGTGGTAATGAGTGCCCACGTCCTTCTCCCCCTTCTCCTGTGGACTAACTGGGGAACACAGCCAACGAGGAGAGAACTTCTGCTAGGAGAGATAAGAGATATTGGGATTCATAAATGAGCCCACCTGAGCGCTTGATATTAGACCCGAGGGACAAACTGCACAATAAAGTGAAAATTACCAAGGGAGCATAAATGACCTAAAGACATATATCTACGGAGAGAAAGAAACTAAAGACAAACACCTATTGAGAGAAAGAAACTAAAGAAAAACACCTACCGAGAGAAAGAAACTAAAGACAAACATCCATGGAGAGAAAAAAACTAAAGACAAACACCTAAAGAGATAAAGAAACTAAAGACAAACATCCATTGAGAGAAAGAAACTAAAGACAAACACCTACTAAGATAACGAAACTAAAGACAAACATCCATGGAGAGAAAGAAACTAAAGACAAACACCTACTGAGATAAAGAACCTAAAGACAAACATCCATGGAGAGAAGGAAACTAAAGACAAACATCCATAGAGAGAAAGAAACTAAAGCTAAAGACAAACACCTACTGAGAGAAAGAAACTAAAGACAAACATCCATGGAGAGAAAGAAACTAAAGACAAACACATACTGAGATAAAGAAACTAAAGACAAACATCCATGGAGAGAAAGAAACTAAAGGCAAACACCTACTGAGATAAAGAAACTAAAGACAAACATCCAAGGAGAGAAAAAAACTAAAGACAAACACACATGGAGAGAAAGAAACTAAAGACAAACACCTACTGAGAGAAAGAAACTAAAGACAAACATCCATGGAGAGAAAGAAACTAAAGACAAACAGCTACTGAGAGAAAGAAACTAAAGACAAACATCCATGGAGAGAAAGAAACTAAAAGCAAACACCTACTGAGAGAAAGAAACTAAAGACAAACATCCATGGAGAGAAAGAAACTAAAGGCAAACACCTACTGAGAGGAAGAAACTAAAGACAAACATCCATGGAGAGAACGAAACTAAGGCAAACACCTACTGAGAGAAAGAAACTAAAGACAAACATCCATGGAGAGAAAGAAACTAAAGACAAACAGCTACTGAGAGAAAGAAACTAAAGACAAACATCCATGGAGAGAAAGAAACTAAAAGCAAACACCTACTGAGAGAAAGAAACTAAAGACAAACATCCATGGAGAGAAAGAAACTAAAGGCAAACACCTACTGAGAGGAAGAAACTAAAGACAAACATCCATGGAGAGAACGAAACTAAAGGCAAACACCTACTGAGAGAAAGAAACTAAAAGACTAACATCGATGGAGAAAAAACTAAAGGCAAACACCTACTGAGAGAAAGAATCTAAAGACAAACATCCATGGAGAGAAAGAAACTAAAGACAAACATCTACTGAGAGAAAGAAACTAAAGACAAATATCCATGGAGAGAAAGAAACTAAAGACAAACACCTACTGAGAGAAAGAAACTAAAGACTAACATCCATGGAGAGAAAAAACTAAAGGCAAACACCTACTGAGAGAAAGAATCTAAAGACAAACATCCATGGAGAGAAAGAAACTAAAGACAAACATCTACTGAGAGAAAGAAACTAAAGACAAATATCCATGGAGAGAAAAAACTAAAGGCAAACACCTACTGAGAGAAAGAATCTAAAGACAAACATCCATGGAGAGAAAGAAACTAAAGACAAACACCTACCGAGAAAAAGAAACTAAAGACAAACATCCATGGAGAGAAAGAAACTAAAGACAAACATCTACTGAGAGAAAGAAACTAAAGACAACCATCCTTGGAGAGAAAGAAACTAAAGACAAACACCTACCGAGAAAAAGAAACTAAAGACAAACATCCATGGAGAGAAAGAAACTAAAGACAAACAACTACTGAGAGAAAGAAACTAAAGACAAACATCCATGGAGAGAAAGAAACTAAAGACAAACACCTACTGAGAGAAAGAAACTAAAGACAAACATCCATGGAGAGAAAGAAACTAAAGACAAACACCTACTGAGAGAAAGAAACTAAAGACAAGCATCCATGGAGAGAAAGAAACTAAAGACAAACACCTACTGAGAGAAAGAAACTAAAGACAAACATCCATGGAGAGAAAGAAACTAAAAGCAAACACCTACTGAGAGAAAGAAACTAAAGACAAACATCCATGGAGAGGAAGAAACTAAAGACAAACACCTACTGAGAGAAAGAAACTAAAGACAAACATCCATGGAGAGAAAGAAACTAAAGACAAACACCTACTGAGAGAAAGAAACTAAAGACAAACATCCATGGAGAGAAAGAAACTAAAAGCAAACACCTACTGAGAGAAAGAAACTAAACACAAACATCCATGGAGAGAAAGAAACTAAAGACAAACACCTACTGAGATAAAGAAACTAAAGACAAACACCTACTGAGAGAAAGAAACTAAAGACAAACACCTACTGAGAGAAAGAAACTAAAGATAAACATCCATGGAGAGAAAGAAACTAAAGGCAAACACCTACTGAGAGAAAGAAACTAAAGACAAACACCTACTGAGAGAAAGAAACTAAAGATAAACATCCATGGAGAGAAAGAAACTAAAGGCAAACACCTGCTGAGAGAAAGAAACTAAAGACAAACATCAATGGAGAGAAAGAAACTAAAGGCAAACACCTACTGAGAGAAAGAAACTAAAGACAAACATCCATGGAGAGAAAGAAACTAAAGACAAACACGTACTGAGAGAAAGAAACTAAAGACAAACATCCATGGAGAGAAAAAACTAAAGGCAAACACCTACTGAGAGAAAGAATCTAAAGAAAAACAACCATGGAGAGAAAGAAACTAAAGACAAACACCTACTGAGAGAAAGAAACTAAAGACAAACATCCATGGAGAGAAAGAAACTAAAGACAAACATCCATGGAGAGAAAGAAACTAAAGGCAAACACCTACTGAGAGAAAGAAACTAAAGACAAACATCCATGGAGAGAAAGAAACTAAAGACAAACACCTACTGAGAGAAAGAAACTAAAGAAAAACATCCATGGAGAGGAAGAAACTAAAGGCAAACACATACTGAGAGAAAGAAACTAAAGACAAACATCCATGGAGAGAAAGAAACTACAGACAAACACCTACTGAGAGAAAGAAACTAAAGACAAACATCCATGGAGAGAAAAAACTAAAGGCAAACACCTACTGAGAGAAAGAAACTAAAGACAAACATCCACGGAGAGAAAGAAACTAAAGGCAAACACTTCCTGAGAGAAAGAAACTAAAGACAAACATCCATGGAGAGAAAGAAACTAAAGACAAACACCTACTGAGAGAAAGAAACTAAAGACAAACATCCATGGAGAGAAAGAAACTACAGACAAACAACCTACTGAGAGAAAGAAACTAAAGACAAACATCCATGGAGAGAAAGAAACTAAAGACAAATATCCATGGAGAGAAAGAAACTAAAGACAAACAACCTACTGAGAGAAAGAAACTAAAGACAAACATCCATGGAGAGAAAGAAACTACAGACAAATATCCATGGAGAGAAAGAAACTACAGACAAACACCTACTGAGAGAAAGAAACTAAAGACAAACATCCATGGAGAGAAAAAACTAAAGGCAAACATCTACTGAGAGAAGGAAACTAAAGACAAACATCCATGGAGAGAAAGAAACTAAAGACAAACATCCATGGAGAGAAAGAAACTACAGACAAACAACCTACTGAGAGAAAGAAACTAAAGACAAACATCCATGGAGAGAAAGAAACTAAAGACAAATATCCATGGAGAGAAAGAAACTAAAGACAAACACCTACTGAGAGAAAGAAACTAAAGACAAACATCCATGGAGAGAAAGAAACTACAGACAAACAACCTACTGAGAGAAAGAAACAAAGACAAACATCCATGGGTTTTAAAGAAACTAAAGACAAACACCTACTGAGAGAAAGAAACTGAAGACAAACATCCATGAAGAGAAAGAAACTAAAGACAAACACCTACCGAGGGAAAGAAACTAAAGACAAACATCCATGGAGAGAAAGAAACTAAAGGCAAACACCTACTGAGAGAAAGAAACTAAAGACAAACATCCATGGAGAGAAAGAAACTAAAGACAAACACCTACTGAGAGAAAGCAACTAAAGACAAACATCCATGGAGAGAAAGAAACTAAAGGCAAACACCTACTGAGAGAAAGAAACTAAACACAAACATCCATGGAGAGAAAGAAACTAAAGACAAACACCTACTGAGAGAAAGAAACTAAAGACAAACATCCATGGAGAGAAAGAAACTAAAGGCAAACACCTACTGAGAGAAAGAAACTAAAGACAAACATCCGTGGAGAGAAAGAAACTAAAGACAAACACCTACTGAGAGAAAGAAACTAAAGACAAACATGCGTGGAGAGAAAGAAACTAAAGACAAACACCTACTGAGAGAAAGAAACTAATTACAAACATCCGTGGAGAGAAAGAAACTAAAGGCAAACACCTACTGAGAGAAAGCAACTAAAGACAAACATCCATGGAGAGAAAGAAACGAAAGACAAACATCCATGGAGAGAAAGAAACTAAAGACAAACACCTACTGAGAGAAAGAAACTAAAGACAAACATCCATGGAGAGGAAGAAACTAAAGGCAAACACCTACTGAGAGAAAGAAACTAAAGACAAACATCCATGGAGAGAAAGAAACTAAAGACAAACACCAACCGAGAGAGAGAAACTAAAGACAAACATCCATGGAGAGAAAGAAACTAAAGGCAAACACCTACTGAGAGAAAGAAACTAAAGACAAACATCCATGGAGAGAAAGATACTAAAGGCAAACACCTACTGAGAGAAAGAAACTAAAGACAAACATCCATGGAGAGAAAGAAACTAAAGACAAACATCCATGGAGAGAAAGAAACTAAAGACAAACACCTACTGAGAGAAAGAAACTAAAGACAAACATCCATGGAGAGAAAGAAACTAAAGGCAAAAACGGACTGAGAGAAAGAAACTAAAGACAAACATCCATGGAGAGAAAGAAACTAAAGACAAACACCTACTGAGAGAAAGAAACTAAAGACAAACATCCATGGAGAGAAAGAAACTAAAGACAAACACCTACTGAGAGAAAGAAACTAAAGACAAACATCCATGTAGAGAAAGAAACTAAAGACAAACATCCACGGAGAGAAAGAAACTAAAG
The DNA here is from genome assembly GCF_018991925.1 of Homarus americanus. NCBI lineage: Eukaryota > Metazoa > Arthropoda > Malacostraca > Decapoda > Nephropidae > Homarus > Homarus americanus. The sequence goes on from NW_024716703.1 coordinate 9,312,464, forward strand.
ACAAACATCCACGGAGAGAAAGAAACTAAAGACAAACACCTACTGAGAGAAAAAAACTAAAGACAAACATCCATGGAGAGAAAGAAACTAAAAACAAACACCTACTGAGACAAAGAAGCTAAGGAAAATCAGCTACTGAGAGAAAGAAACGAAGGAAAAACACCTACTGAGAGAAAGCAATTCAGGAAAAAATCACCCACCAGAGAAGAAAATTAACTACTGAGGGCCAAAAAAACAAACAAACAAGGGAGCGGAAAGTAGCCATAGGTAAAGACGATCTCAAAATAACCCCTACTGAGAGAAATTAACATCAACAACTGCAATATAAATTAAAAGAACCCAAAGAAATGTCCAGGTGACAGTATACCCCCACCCCCGGCAAAAAAGAGGGATACAAATTAAAAAACTAAAAATAGTATAAAAATAAAAATATAACACATATGAAGGGTAAAAAGGAGTAATGATCTCTTAAAAACTTCCCACCAAGAGAGAGAGAAAGTGAGAGTGATTGAGAGAGAGAGAGAGAGAGAGAGAGAGAGACCAGATCATTAAAAAATAAATTATGTCTCCTGTCACTTTCCCCCCCCCCCAAAAAAAAAAATTAGAAACCTACCAAATCTTGACTTGCACTAAGTAATTTCATCTGTATTGCAGTCTCAGTGCAGTTTCAACGCCATTAAACCGTAAGTTTGTTCCATAGATACATTTTCACATCTCGAGGTAGAGTAGGATATAGTGTACGAACTTTTTAAAATCACTCCATATTAACTAAATACGTTTTTATTTGCAGTCAAGACGAAAAAACCGAAGACGGGTAAACTATCATAACTATTTGCGTTCTTTAATTCCAACTAGAAAAAACCCTAACAAAGACACCAGGTCAGAATTACAGTATCTGCGTTTTGTGTCCCCATTTAGGAAAAAAATACCCTGATGATTTATCGTAACTAGATATTATTTTTTCTCAACTTCTTATATTATGACCAGAAAATTTCAGCGTTGGAAGCTATAAGCATCGGGAGGGAGAGAAGGTGGGGTCGGTTGATATAAAGGCAGAAGGGAAGCTGCTCATGGCGATAAAGATGATGCCTGGTGTGATAGAAGGCGAGAATGTTGTGTAGAGATGATGGAGTGGCGAGCTATGATGGCGAGGGGTGATGGTGAAGGGTGAGGGATGATGGCGAGTGAGGTTTGTTGGTGATGGGTGATGTTGGTCAGGGGTGTCGGTGGTGAGGGATGGTGATGGGGTGATAGTGAGCAGTGATAGGAGAGATGGTGAAGGGTGGTAGTGAGTGATAGGTGATGGTGATAAAATACAGCGAAGGAGAAGTAATAAAGGTAGAATTGAGAGATTAAGCAATAGACTAAAGGAATACAGAGATGGAATTAGTAGGGTAATTTCTTTCTATATTTGGGGTAGTCAACATTGATACTCTCTATTCCTCACATTTATTTCATTTTCACCTTTGGCTTTTTCCCCTTTCTCTTTCTTTCTCAATTATTACACATCTATTCACAGCTAGCTTAATGGTAATGAAATTTAAAAGGATAATACCAAAGTCCACTAAACACATTTTTTCTTAAATTTATTGAAGCCAGCGAAGCGAATTTGGACGGCCATATACAAAACTAAAAAAAAAAGTAAAGAAAAAATCCAATCTCTTAAATTCCAATCAAGTGCAACATGATCCGGCACAAAGTTAAATTACAAAATCCCCCAAAGAGAATAAAGAAAGTGTGGTTTTGTAATTCTATTTTGCTTTTATATCATCTATTTTCTATATTATCACATGTCACTGGGCTACATGTTGACAGGTTACTTACGGGGTCACGGGTTGAAGGTTACGGAGTCACAGGTTGAAGGTCGCGGGATCACACGTTGAAGGTCACTGGGTCACACATTGAAGGTCACGGATAAAAAGAAAGAGAGAGTAATGTTGAGATATATATATATATATATATATATATATATATATATATATATATATATATATATATATATATATATATATATATATATATATATATATATATATATATATATATATATATATATATATATATATATATATATATATATATATATATATATATATATATATACAGAGAGAGAGAGAGAGCGAGTAAAAGAATGAAGAAATACAGCGAGAGTGTGGGAGCCACTGCCAGCAGAGATGGGGAGGACCTGGGTTGTGTTATAAGATTGGATGTTCTCCCTTCCACACACTCGCCCTCACACACTATCTCTGATTTTGATATAGTAGTGTGTGTGTGTGTGTGTGTGTGTGTGTGTGTGAGGGGAAATTTGGCACCATTGAGACTAACACAGCAAATAATCAAGGATAATTGATTATACTCAAACCACAAAAAATAACTCCATTAACACCAACAACCAAAAAGTTCCTCCCTCTCTCCTTTTCCACACCGACTCCTCTTCCACCTTCCCTTTCAAACCATCAAACTGCTTTCCATTTCCTCCTTTCAGTATCTCATCTAAATATGAACTCCTATTCCATTTTATGCCTCATTCTTATATCATCATTTCCTACTCTTCTCATTTCCCATAATTTTTTTACCGTTGTTCTTCTCCACATTTTTCCCCTTCCTTCCATTTCTTCACACTACGCGTCCCATCCCTCCATCTCCATTCTTTGACTGCCTTCCAAATCCCTCATTCTTCTCGTTATTTTTACCACTTCCTCTCTTTAATTCCACTTCCTCCGGTTGCCCCTTCTTTTCATCTATCTCCACCACTTCCTCTCTTTATCAGTCTTTTTCACTTCCTTTTTTTATAAATTTGGTCATTGTTAAATTCCCTTTCTCTCACCTTCCCTCTCTTCCACTTTCCCTTCTCAACTTCCGTTTGTCTTTTCCCCCCTCTTCATCATTCACTTTCTCTCCTTCCACTTCCTCCTGCCTCCCACCATCTTCTCCACTTCGTTCTTCCATCCTCCTGACTTCAACCTCATCCCTATTCTTTCCTTCCTTCTCCTCCCCTGAACCTCCCTACACCACAGGAAGAGAGGCGTCATCCTGTGTTGTGGAGGGTAGGGCGAGGAGCCTCAGCCTGGTGCTAATAACCCGGAGCCCAGGGGAAGAAGTCCTGTTTTTATACTCTGCTGTGTGTTCTGGTTTCCTGCCAACTTCTTCACCCACCTGTTGATACAGAATATATATATATATATATATATATATATATATATATATATATATATATATATATATATATATATATATATATATATATATATATATATATATATATACATATATATATATGCAAGTAAATCACTGTAGGTGCGCGTGATCTAGGTATATGCTGATAACCACAAGGAAAGAAGAAAACACGAAGTTTTCACCACCGAAAATTTAAACATGATACCCGAGGCACCGACTCTATTCAGAGATAGTGAAGAAAACAAATTAAGTGAGATAGTAGTGACTAGTAACGATGTTAGTAAGCAAATAGACAAACTAAAGCCTAATAAGTCACCTGGTCCCGATGAGATAATTGCCAGAGTATTAAAGGAATGTAAGGAAGAGCTTAGTATGCCATTAGCAAAGTTGTTTAACATGTCCTTAAAAACAGGTGTAGTACCAGAATCCTGGAGGATAGCGAATGTAATACCGATTTTCAAGAAGGGGGATAGATCACTATCCTCTAACTACCGCCCAATCAGTCTAACATCAATAGTAGGCAAATTACTGGAAGCAATCATTTCAAACTCTATTCGAAATCACCTGGAGAAGCACAGATTGATCAATGATTCCCAGCATGGCTTCACAAGTGGACGTTCTTGCTAACTAATCTATTAACATTCTTTTCATCAGTTTTCGAATCGGTGGACGAGGGGCACAATTATGATGTGGTATATCTAGACTTTAGCAAAGCCTTCGACAGAGTCCCCCACGAAAGACTAATTAGAAAGGTAGAAGCTCATGGCATCAAAGGTGACATCCTTAAATGGATTAGGGCGTGGTTACAGGACAGGAAACAGCGAGTGAGCATTAACGGCACTAAGTCCCATTGGAGCAATGTCACAAGTGAAGTTCCCCAAGGCTCAGTACTTGGACCATTATTATTTATTACATACATAAACGACACAGATATCGGCATAGACAGCAACATAAGTAAATTTGCTGATGACACTAAATTAGGACGTGTTATCAAATCTGACGAGGACTCGGCAAAACTACAGGAAGATCTAAACAAATTTTTCGAATGGTCTGAAAAATGGCAGATGAAATTCAACGTCGACAAATGTAAAGTACTCAGTATAGGAGATGTAATCAGAGAAACCAGATACCAGATGAACAACGATGCCATAGAGAAATCCGACTGCGAGAGAGATTTAGGAGTAATGATAAGTAGGAACCTTAAGCCAAGTAAACAATGCGTTTTTGCTCGTAACAAGGCTAATAAAGTACTTGGGTTCATACAAAGGAGTGTTAGTTACAAGACTAGCGAGGTCATCCTAAAACTGTATCTTGCTCTTGTGAGACCACACCTGGATTACACAGTTCAGTTCTGGTCACCGTATTACAGAATGGATATAGAATCCTTGGAAAGAATTCAGAGGAGAATGACAAGACTAATCCCGGGCATTAGGAACCTTGAGTATAGAGACAGGTTAAAGCATCTTAATTTGCACTCCCTGGAGAGACGTAGAGCGAGGGGCGACCTGATAGAGGTGTATAAGTGGAAGGCAGGGCTAAACAAAGGGGACATTACAAAGGTACTCAAACTATCCAACCAGGAGCGAACTCGTAACAATGGTTTTAAATTAGACAAATTTAGATTTAGGCGTGAAATAGGTAAACACTGGTTTGGAAACAGAGTAGTGGATGAATGGAAACAAGTTACCAAATGCTCATCATTAACTCGAATACGCTGGGAATTGCTTCAAACATAGGCTGATGCCCATATGAGCAATAGGGTTGGGCAAACGGGACTGCTCAGTATGGGGCCAATAGGTCCGCCGCAGCTCTCTCCTTTCTTATGTGTTCTTATACTGTGTAATCTCACATCTTCAGGGTGGGTACAGTGTTTTCTTCTTCCTTGTGGTTATCAGTATATATATATATATATATATATATATATATATAGTTATCATATAACAGTATATATATATATATATATATATATATATATATATATATATATATATATATATATATATATATATATATATATATATATATATATATATATATATATATATATATATATATATATATATATATATATATATATATATATATATATATATATATATATATATATATATATATATATATATATATATATATATATATATATATATGTATATATGTATATATATATATATATATATATATATATATATATATATATATATATATATATATATATGAAAGTAAATCACTGTTGGTGCGAGTGATCCAGTTGTTTGCTGATAACCACAAGGAAAGAAGAAAACACGAAGTTCCCAAGCGCTTTCGTGTAATTCACATCTTCAGGGGAGAGTACAGACTAAGGAGAAGTACATAACAAGGTATATATATACAGAGGAGGGTGAGATCAAGTCCACAATGGTCAGGTATTAAGTAATGACCCTACTAATCTTCAAAAAGCACTGCAGCAGTCGGTAGTCAGGTCAGAGGGTAAGATGACCCAACCTTCTCACCCGGTTACAAATTTTCTTGATTATGAAATTATCCAGTTTGTACCTACCATTACTCAAATTCATGTTGACGGATTCGGTATGTTTAATGAGACTGGATTTTATAATGTTCCTACTGTCAATTGAATTACAAGGTAATATTGAGGAGGCATTATCCCAGTCAATGCAATGCTTATTATCCCTCAAATGAACAAACAGAGCATTGGATTCCTGGCCTGTCCTAGCACTATATTTATGTTGTTTAAGTCTAGTTACAAGATCATTACCTGTCTGGCCTAAGTAAAACATATTACATTCCATGCAAGGAACCTTATAAATGCAGCCACCTGTTAATCAAGAACTCCCCCAACAATACAGGTGGATGCATTTATAAGGTTCCTTGCAAGGAATGTAATATGTGTTGATGATGTAAGTTACACTGCAGAACTCACAGTCAAACAAATCATATTTTAATTCTTAGATACCGACATAAATAATCACACACACACACACACACATATCCTTGACCACCGGAGGATCAAGACCTATCAGGTGCTGCGCCTGCTGAGCAGCTGCACCCCTTGGCCATGTTCGGCCCACTTCTCAAGTCCCTCTCCAAGCTTGACCCATCCTCACCACCGGGATATCAACATAATCAAAAGGGACAATTTCGTTTCGGAAAGAAGTGGGATCATTGTTGAACAGCGATGAACAATGTTTAAGCCAGTGAATTCAGCACTAGACAGTACCAGCAAGAGCAGTAACCTACCAGTGAGATAAGCACCTCTGGGTACCGACCACCATCTTCTGACCAGGCGGTGTTAATCAGTTCACCCTGGGAACAACAGTGGGTCGGCTTTACACCTGACTATGAGATAACACAACATCACCTAGCAGAGAGTGAGGTACTGTGACACCATCCCACACCACCCGGTGTCTCCATGACAGCATGAGGTCCTTCATATCAACACTCCAGGACGAGTCACTATACCACGTGAACATCACACCACCTGATGTCTCCATGACCACGTGAGGTCCTTCATGTCAACATCCCAGGACGAGTTATTGCACCACGTGAACACCACTCCACCCGGTGTCTCCATGACTACTTTAGGTCCTTCGTATCAACACCCGAGGACGAGTTACTGCACCACGTGAACACCACACCATTCAGTGTCTCCAAAAGTGCTGGAACGCTGGAAAGTTTTAAAAGGAGGCTAGATAGATTCATGGATGATAGAGAGTGGTAGTACTCTCGACAGGAGCTGCCATGCACAGGCCAACCGGCCTTTTGCAGACTCCTTATTTTCTTATGTTCTTATGTTCTTATAACCACGTGAGGTCCTTCATATTAATACCTATGGACGAGTTACTGCACCACTTGAACACCACACCACCCGATGTCTCCATGGCCACATGAGGTCTTTATGTCATCATCTACGGACGCGTTACTGAATCACGTGGCCTACGTTACCTCACACAGTAGGGCAAGAGACCAACCCGGGCCATCAACAGTACCGTAAACTATAATAATTTGTATGTTTAATTCATGTTCATTCTCCTTTTAGTAGTAGAAGCTTTTGTTAACGACCCACCTAACCCATGTCTTTGTATGTTATAAGTCATTTATGTCTAATGCAAGTAGATGCTAAGCCCTCTCTTTACTTATCTGGATAGAAGAAGAAAATTATTATAGTCGGATTTTAGAAGGCTATTCTGGTAACAAGAGGCCTAAAGGATATTCTGGTTAAAATTAATCTACCTCCGAACTGTCAGCTTGGAATGGGATAGCCCAGTTGAATTTAGCGGCTGCTTATGAGACAATTTATTAGACGTCAATAATGCTTAAAATAAGCACATCCTAAAACAAGTCAATCAGACCAAGCTGGTGAATAGCAAAACTCTGATCTAGGAAAAAAGTCTCGAAAAAATTCCAAGGCGAAAATCACTTGCTTGGTTACTATCAGGAACCTAACAAATAGGTAAAAACAGAAATTAGGAAGAAACAAAGAGAAATTATAAATCAAGGTAGCAAGCAGTATCACTTAAAACTTTTTATCCAACTGTATAAAATCAAAGTTAAATCTAATAGTCCAAAACTCTAGGGAAAATGACTGATGATGAGTTAGAAATGTGAAATGCGTTAAATAATGCATTTCGCTCCGTATTCACAAATGAAACTAACACAGTTTCCAGAAGTTCATAAAATTTTCCGCAGCATTGCTAGAAAATATGTTGAATATCAATATTACTAGTAACGATATTAGCAAAAGTAATTAACAAACTGAAACCTCATAAATCACCTGGTCAGACAGAATTTATCTTCCAAATATTAAAGAAGATGTGAAATAAGTTAGATAATCCATTAGCAGTTTTATTTAATAAATTAAGAATCGGGCTAGTGCCAGAAGCTTGGAAACTTTACCAAATGTGTTCAATTTTAAGGTGTCATCATATCATTGTCCAATATATAAATGCGGCAGTTTACCGAGTGTTCTTTACCAATCAAAGCCACATGACAACAAAGCCTAGATTCATTTCTTCTCAGCGCGGGTTCACCCCAAGAGGACAACCATACAAATTTGTGGCTTTTCTAAAGTATAGAAAATTAAATCATGTCAGTCTACAAATCATTAACAATTTAATGCTTAATAGTAAGTCCCTCAGAGGAATTAAATCAGAAGAAATTAAAAGCCCACGGACGGTGATCAAAACAATTAATGGATTGGGTCATGGTTAACTGGTGAAACAAAGAGTCAGCATAAATGGATTAAAGTCAGACTGGGGGATTTTGGTCAAAGCTTAGGAGTTTCCCAAAGTCCTCAGCCTCTGTTTGTTATATTCATTAATGATCTTAGTTCCCAAGCCTACTTCATAGATTCATCCAAATTTACCAAATGAATTTTAATACTAAATCAAAGTAAAGTACAAATGAGGAAGACGAATACAAACGTTAAGTATATCAAGCCTAGGTAACACGGAAATAAGAAGAAGCTCATTGGTTGTGAAAAGATCTAGGTGTGTTGTTGGCAACGACTTGAAACCTAGAAAACAGTAGTAGCGTTCGCAACAAGGCAAAAACAAGTTCTTGGGTTCATATCTGGGTCTGTGAGTAACAGGAGCTACATTATCTGAGCTTTACCTAGTGGTGAGGCCACCTGGATTATACTTGGTTCAGTTCTGGTCATAGTATAGAATGGACATAGATTCTTTGGAGAGAGTACAAAAACTGAATGACAAAAATGATCCATAATAATTAGAAACCTTCCATATGAAGAAAGACTGAAAAGCTTAGGCTTACACTCATTAGGGCGTAGAGTTAGGGGAGATATGATAAAAGGTGTACAAGTGAAGTGGGATTAACAAAGGGTAAAATGGAAGATCTTCAGAAGCTCAGTAATAACAGAAATAACTAGAACAAATGGCTTTAAATTAGATAAATTCAAATTCAGAAAGGATATAGGCAACACTGGTTTTATTATAGAGTTCATGATCTACTGGAATAGGCTACCGAGTGCTATAGTAGGATCGAAGGGGCTAGAGCTAAGACAGAAGTTGGATAGGCACATGCAGAGGTGCTTTGGGATGGGTGTGGTCTGCCCTGCATGGGCCAGTCGGCCTCCTGCGATCCCACTTTCTTATGTTCTTATGTTCTTATGTTCATGTCATCATCTACGGACGCGTTACTGAATCCGCGTGGCCTCGTTACCAGTAGGGGCAAAGAGACCAACCGGGCCATCAACAGTAAAGTAAACTATAATAATTTGTATGTTTAATTCATATTCATTCTCCTTTTTAGTAGTGAAACTTTTTATTGTGACCCACAACCCATGTCTTGTATGTTATAAGTCATTTATGTCTAATGTATACTGTACAGTAGGGAGTAGCAGTTTGCAAAGTTACAAATCAGTGGCTTGGGTTGATTCTTATCTCTCGGCCCACGTTGGTTCGAATATGTTTGAGTTTTTTACATGTTGCATTAGAAGGTTTGTGGATACTTTGGGTTTACAGCATATAACCCAGAAAAACTGTAAATAATAAAGGGACTGGCAATGTACTTTAAACCTATTAAAATCAAGTTATTAGTGCCAGATTCTTCGACTACAATACTGGTTCACAATATGCTATTGTTTACAACTCAATGCGCTACAAATTATGCCGATATTTTATGCAAGTCACCACATACGTATATTTCCCGAAAACCAGAGCCCAATATTACCAACGGCGTGGATAGATTCAAATGGAATGGTGAATATTCCGCTCATGGAACATTACCAACTCCATATATGTGCCAATGGCGAACCAATGGCAATATTTACAGAGTTTGTTGAGGCTCCCACAGACAGAATGCCCTGAATTCATTCCACAGAATCTATTCACCGCCGTTAGTATGTCGTCCCAGGACAGCTGATCAAGCAGGAATTCATGCAATAAACTTAACTTGGACAGTTAAGGACAAATCTCAGTCGTACTGCAGACAAAATATTGTTCAATGGTGGTGATATTGAAGTGCTGAAGGTTGTTCTTTCTGTGTTGTTTGCAGTTGGATTCAAAGGGCCGCCACCAAGATGGGTCGTCCTAAGACCATAACACTCAGCTGCGCCAGGGTAACGATAAAGGTGTTCGGGGTTCGGATGCCTCTGCCATCTAACAAGTTGCCTCTGAACAAGGAAGTTGGAAGTGCCCTGGCTTATGAAGCAGAAAACGAGAGGTTAGGAGAAGAACAATGCTTTTTTAGTCTCTCTGGATTACACCAACAAGGTGACTGAGAAGGTACTGGATGTGTATAGGAGGCCACTGTCCCCTATCTCTGAAATCAAGGGTAAAATGAGAGTCCAACCTGTAAGAATGCGGAGAGACGATGATGATGAAGAACAATGGACAGAAACAGAAAAGGAAAATACCGAACAGAGAAGCTGAAGATATGAGGTTCCAGGGATGGCTGAGGATTGTTTTGATGTGGCCAGACGACAGCAAAGTGCACGAACGGAAAGCTTCCTGGCAGCCCAGAAACCAGGAAGAGGCTGCATTGATGGCGTTGACAAAATTGTGACTGCCAAACTGAATGAAGAGAGGAGAAGGAAACTTAGAACGAAAGGGCTGAGGAAGAGGAAAAACTGAGAAGATGAGATTCAAAGAGTTGGGAGGAGATGGAGAGGATATTAGAGTGTAAAGTGTCGGCAGTGGATGACAGTGCTCAGGAAGAAGATAGTGATTATAAGGATGTCAATGACAATAGGTTTCAAAGGCTATGGTCGACAGGAGAGCAAGATCAGAGAAAGGAAAGGGAGAAAGAAGCCGAGGACAGGATCAGAACTGCTGACAGGTTCAGGTATCCATTGATGCAGTGGCTCACATCGCAAAACACCATCAGAGCTGCAGACAACATCACACTTAACTGAAGGGGACAAGTCTAAAGTGATAACTGGAAGAAAGTGGGAGAGTCAGGAAGGTCACGAGAACAGAAAGAAGTTCAGGATTCAAGGAGTCCAGAGTCTCATGGTAGATGGGAGGATCAATGAGAACAAGAATAGTGCGTGCTGAGTGAGAAGAACCACAGAGATTCGCCATGAAAAAGAGGAGAGACTGTGCAGTGATCAGCTTCCTTGGTGAGGAGTTCCTTGGTCACCTGGTCCCAGTGGGGAAAGGGGTAGACCTGGCCTACCAGCCTGCTGGCCTTCCTGGAGGAGGCCAGCGGTGTGGCTGTACCACCGACTTCCTGGTTGTCATAGCGACAGTTGCAACAAACTGAATTAGCTATAATCGGCGGTTTCATCGCCGAGTTTGAAAGGCTGTTGGGACGGCCTCTCCTCCACATCCACTGCCTGATCACAGTCTGGAGAAGAAGCTCTTCGGCCATCTATTCAACCATTACGCTGGCCCAACCACTGGTCCCGCCTCCTGGAGTGGTAGGAGGCCTGACCGGCAGCATTGGGGACCTTCCGGTGAAGTTGGTCAGAACCGTCACCAACACCTACCTCAGGTCTCTCCTGGATGCCATCCCCTCCGTCGTCTGGGGAGGGTTTCAGCTGGGACACAGAGCCTCTGTGCAGAATGGCCAAGACGGTGGAGTCAGCCACATTGAGGAGAGATGGGCCAGGGCACGGAGCCCAGGAGCCATGACCAACGCCAGATGTAAAACACGGAAACAGGGAGCTGAGGGGCCTACATGAGCTACATCCCCAACGAGTCACAAGACGGATGACCTCCTTCATCATCCTTTATCTACGTGCCCTCCTTCCTGGAGATCAGGCAGAGAATCTGCTACTGGAGGGCCCACACCACCTCCTCGCCATCATCAGCCGGGCGAGGACGTACCCTGGAGGAGGTGGGCTGCCTCCATGCCTCAGTTCAACGGCTACTTCGGCCTTTAGTGGTGCTGAATGCTCACTGCTGGCCTCCCAGGACCAAAGTGAGAGGGAGTTGGCCCTAAGCATCATCAAGCAGCTGGGGAAGAAGGAAAAGCACAAAGAAAAGGCAGGCGGGGAAAGTAGGAACCTAACTGAATCACAGCCACCAAGCTGTCCAAGAGTTAGTTGATCTGCTGAAAGCCAGCTCCTCCTCCATCCTGTTCCAGCACAGTGACCAGGAACTGGAGCATTTCTGGAGGAACCGTACAGTGAGCCAGGTCTGCCTGCACCACCACCGCAGTGGAAAGAGGAGTAAACTCACCACGGAGGCAGCAGACGTGGCCAGCTCTGCCTGGCAGCAGGACCAGGTCACCTGGAACAAGCTGGAGCCAGGAAGAGAAACAAGCGGAAGGGCTAAAGAGGACTACCAGTGCTAGACTGTGGGGACACTGGGACTGAGGACACTGTGGGGACAGCCAATGTTAGTGTATAGCTGTGCTAGTGTGCTGCTGATAAATTGAAACATACATTAATAATAAAGAATGTCTACCATTATTCTGTTTTTTTTTATGTCGAACCGAAAGTATCCACAAACCTTCTAATGCACTGATGTTAAAGATTCAAACATATTCGGAACCAGCGTGGCCGATAGACAAATAATCCAACCCAACCATGATTTTGAAAACTTTTGCAAAACTGTCACTCCCTACTGTACAGTACCTTCAGCCTTTTATGCAGAACTTTTCAATAAACCGTTAATTATTATTGTTATTATTATAGACACAGACACACACAGACACACACACACATATACTAAATCATAAGCACAATACACACAAATACAAAAAAGTAAGAAGGCAGATAAACACGCACACATACAAAACAAAAGAGACAGACAGAAAGAGACACACACACAGAGGTAAAACCACCATGCTGGACAACAACAACTCGATACTGTCTCGCCAGAAAGCTTGTAAATATGTTTTTCTTGCCCAAGTAATGTTGATATTGGAGTTGGAGCGTGAAAAGACTTTATGCTAATTACGATTAACACGTTCCATGGTCGAGTCTTCATGGAAAATTTGTGCTGCCAATGACTTAAAGCGTCACCACTCACTCAGTAACTCAGGAATACTGTATGTGTTCCGATATACTGTATATAGGAGTTCCACGCTAGTATACGCATAGAAGCTAAGTTCACGTATATGTCCACTTGTACTTGTCGTTACATATATACACATGTCTAAATGAAATATACGACAACGCACTTATACTCACACATAGCAAGACACACACACACACAAACACACACACAGACACATCCCATCTATTGTTAAAATAATAAACAACTCCTGATTTATGTACTGTACAGCCCTGTAAATGTATTCAATGCATATTATATCATTATGTCTAAATCAAATGTAAGTCTGTATATTTTCAGCCACCGGCTGCAACTCTATTAATAAACCGTTTATTATTATTATTATTATTATTATATTATTATTATTATTATTACACACACTACTACTACTACTACTACTACTACTTTGCTATCACTCCGAATCGAGAATGACGATCATCCAGCTATGATACAATGATATGAGTTATTAGGGACGTCACCTAGGTTAGTGAATTTTGAGGTGATTAAAGAAACCAAGACGGAACCCGTCGTTCACATTGTAGGCGACTGAATCTGAAGACTTCCTAGATGCAGTACAGGACAATTTTTTGAAACAACTAATTACAGAACCTACTAGAGGTGACAATATATTAGATCTAGTATTAACAAATAAAGAAAATATTATCAGAGATATCACAGTAGGGGAAGAACTAGGGAACAGTGATCACAGAGAAATCAGAATCACCCTAAATTGGGAAACGAAAAACAATGACAATATGGTCAGAGTCCCAAACTTTCGGTTGGCGGATTATCAGGGTTAAGAAGGTACCTAGGTGAGGTCACCTGGGAACAGTCACGTCAGTCCCCAGTAGGAAGGGGTGAGGTCATAGATGACACAACAATTGATCATGACTATAATATATTCACTAGTATACAACATAAAGCACAAGAACAAAATATACCATACAGAAAAATTAGGTCAAATAAGAATGAGCCAAGGTGGATGACCAGAAAACTTAAACATGACATAGGAATAAAGAAAGGAACAGATTAGCGGACCCCTAGTAAACTTATTTACAAAATGATTAGACACTGGAGTTGTGCCAGACTTGTGGAAACAGGCAAATGTAGTACCGATATTCAAAAAGGGAGACAGAGCATCAGCGTCAAATTACCGGCCGATCAGTTTGACGTGAATCGGCTGCTTGTGCAATTAACCAACCTGTTTACATATATTTATATTTGGGTTTATAACGAAACCCAAACAGTAGTTCCTTTGTTTTATTATAAAAGGTTGTATATATAATTCCTGAGTGTAGATCAACCGTAAGTCTCACTGTCTAGGAGTGAATGAGAAGGAGACGGCGTTTATGTATTATAAACGTTAGGTCACGTCCTTACGATATAAGTTGAGGTGAGCTACTGACTGTGAGGACCTCGCAGTGCAGGTTTACAGAAATGCTGAGCTATGGGTCTCGCCCTCTTGGGAGAGTTGCCCACTCACGTGTCCAACCCATGTCTTACTCATAGACAGTGGAAAGTTACAGGGGGTGAATCTGAATATAATATCAGATGTATTGACCCATTTATATAATATGTTCTGTTGATGAGACAGGGGCCTATTACAGACGTCAGTAGTGGGGAAATTTCTTGAATCAATTATAGCAGATAGCATCCGATCGCATCTAGAGAAAAGCAAATTAATCTACGACTCTCAACATGGGTTTACAAAGAGAAAATCTTGTCTAACAAATCTGCTAACGTTTTTTAGGAAAGTCTTCGAGGTAGTAGATAATGACGAAAATTACGATGTTATTTACTTAGACTTTAGCAAAGCATTTGACAGAGTACCGCATCAGAGGCTTCTAGAAAAATTAAGGCTCATGGTATCGAGGAAAGTTTAAATTGGATAAAATCATGGCTCACCGATAGAACGCAGAGGGTCACTGTAGATGGTGTTAAATCTGAGTGGGCCGTAAGTAACCAGTGGGGTTCCCCAGGGTCAGTACTAGGCCCTCTTGTTCATAATCTACATAAACGATCTAGATACTAGGATCAAATGACATAAGCAAGTTTGCGGATGACACCAAAATAGGGCGGCAAATTAATTCAGAGCAGGATGCAAATGCATTTCAGGAGGATCTAAATAAACTGCAGGGGTGGTCTGAAAAATGGCAAATGAAATTCAACACCAGCAAGTGCAGCGTACTTAATATCGGAAGAACAAATACTTATAATGTATACAGCCTTAACAACATCAACCTAGAGAGGTCGACTTGTGAAAGAGACCTAGGGGTACTTGTAAGCCCGGACCTACGGCCTAGAAAACAGTGCGTTAATGTTCGAAATAAGGCAAACAGAGTATTGGGTTTTATATCTAGAAGTGTAAGTAACAAGAGTGCAGAGGTCTTATTGCAACTATATCTTGTGCTAGTCAGGCCGCACCTTGATTATGCGGTTCAGTTCTGGTGCCCCTATTATAGAATGGATATAAATTCACTAGAGTCGGTGCAGCGAAGAATGACAAAAATGATTCCGGGACTTAGAAACCTTCCGTATCAGGATAGGTTAAAGAAACTTAACTTGCATTCCCTAGAAAGACGAAGAGTGCGGGGAGATATGATAGAAGTACTTAAGTGGGTGAAAGGAATCAATAAAGGGGATATAGATAAAGTTCTTATAATATCCGAGCAGGATAGGACTCGGAGCAACGGATTCAAGTTGGATAAGTTTAGGTTTAGGAGGGAGATAGGAAGAAACTGGTTCACAAATAGGGTGGTGGATGAGTGGAACGAGCTTAGCATCTTTGTAGTAAGTGCGGGAACTCTGGAAAGTTTCAAAAGGAGGCTAGATAGATTCATGGATGATAGAGAGTGGTAGTAACTCTCGACAGGAGCTGCCATGCACAGGCCAACCGGCCTATTGCAGACTCCTTATTTTCTTAGGTTCTTATGTGGAGGGCTCCATCTACTGCGGGAGGGGCGGTGGTAGCGTCTTTCCGGCGTTGGCGCTTATTTGCCTCGGTTTGCAGTCGGGCTAACTCGATAGCATTGACACCTTCTCGTGCGGTGCTCCTCCAAGCGTTACGATGTGGAGTAATCGATTCTCAGGTGAGGGGGGTCGATTTGACACTTTTTCAGTTTTGTCTTAAGACTGTCCTTATACCTTTTCAATTACCCTCCGGCGTTATGTTTACTATTCGTTAGATGACTGCAAAGTAGCTGCTTTGGTAGTCTACTGTCGTCCATGCGGATAACATGGCACGTCCAACGTAGTTGTTCATGGATAATGGTAGCCCCAATGCTCCTACAGTTGGTGTCAGCAAGAATACTGGTGTTAGTTCTCTTGTCTTCCTAGCATACTCAGAGGATGGAACGTAGACTACGTTGGTGAAAGTTTTCAAGTGGTATGAAGTGCTTTCTGTATGTGACCCATGTCTCACTGCCATATAGCAGGGTAAGGGGGGTGACCACTGCTCGATATACGTGCAGCTTTGTAGATAATTTCAACTCCCTACAGCTGAAGACACAATTTCGGAGTCTGCCAAAGGTTTGGGATGCACATCTGATCCGACGCTGAATCCCTTCATCGATGACTGCGGTGGTGGACAGGTAGGAGTCGAGATACCGAAAGTGGGCAACATTACAAAGAATTAGTACGGTTAAGCTGGATAGATGGTGGAGGAGTGTCTGCACCAGGGGCAGGTTGAAAGAGAATCTGAGTCTTGCGTGTATTCACCTCAAGGCCGAAGTGTGCATGCGTTTCTGTGTAGGTGCTCAGGATCTCCTAAGGTCGTTTCAGTGTGAGCAACGAGGGTGAGGTCGTCTGCATACTGAAATTCAGTAATGGAAGCTGCCGACACATTTGTTCTTGCCTGGAGTCGTCACATGTTGAAAAGACCCCTGTTCACCCGGTACAATGTTCACCCTGCTGGCTAAATTGGCACTGGCACAAGAAAGGAAGGCAGCCAATAAGCTGGAAAAGAGAGTTGGTGCCAGGACACACCCTTGTTTACCCCTGTTTGGATGGGGAAGAACTCAGACTGGGTGCCGTTATGCAGGACACAGCGGTTCATGCCATCGTGGAATTGCCTCACAATGGCGATGAATTTTGGTGGGCAGCCAAAACGGCTGAGGGTCCACCAGAGGGCTTCCCTGTTGACCAAGTCGAAATCCTTGGTTAGGTCGATGAAAGCCATATACAGGTCACGACACTGTTGTCTGCACTTTTCCTGTATCTGGCAGGTAGCAAAGATCATGTCAGTGGTGCCATGTGATGGTCTAAGACCACATTGAGATTCAGGGAGGAAGTTTTCCTCATCAGGAAGAAGTCTGTTTAAGAGGACTCGGGCGATAATCTTGCCAGCTACAGAGAGCAGCGAGATCCCACGGTAGTTGCCACAGTCTGATCGGTCTCCCTTGTTCTTATAAATATTGAAAATGAAGGTGTCGTTAAGAGCTTGAGAGATTTCCTTTTTTTCCCATATATTTTCCAAGAGAGAGTGGAGACAGCTGGTAAGCAGAGGTCCTCCTGCTTTGTACACCTCGGCTGGAATTCTATCAGGTCCTGAGACTTTGATATTTTTCATCTGTTTGATGGAAGTAGCTACTTCACCCAGGGATGGAGGATAGCTGAGGTGCTTCATCTCTGGATGCTGAGAGACCTGTTGGGTAGTCAGGACATCCACATCGGTGTTTCGGTTGAGGAATGAATGGTAATGCTCTTTCCAGTGCTAAAGGAGGCCTTCATCGTCTTTAATTATGGTTTTACCCTCAGATGAGAGGAGGGAGGGCTGCGCCACGAGTGACTGGCCCATTAAAGTGTTTTACTGGAAATGAAAAATTTGCGTGCTCTTGTGCTGATCTGCAAGTTTTTATGCTTTACATGCTTTATTTTTAAACCAGTCGTTCTATAGATTATAAAGTTCCGGCGGGGCTGCCACTTTCTTCTTGAGGAAGGTATCAGCTTTGGTCTGAGACTGAGGGTTGTTCTACCAGTCAGTAAAAGCAACACGTTTATCATCGATGAGTATTTTGAACGTCAAATCATTTTCATCAAACGAGTCCTGGTGTATTCTTTTGATCTTGCCGAGGGTCTCTCTGCAGGTTTTTGTCATAACAGTAGTAAGTGTGTCTCATTCGGCATTGGGATGCACGTTCTATGCTGTTGGGTTGTTTATAGGCCCATATTCGAGCTGCTCTCTGAAAGCATGTGCTGCTGCTGGAGCCTTCAGACGCTTAGTATTATGACCTTTTGTAGAGGCTTTCTGCCTTCGCCGTTTTGGGACGACTTGAAGTGAGAGCTTGGATTTGACACGTCGATGATCAGTGTCACAGTGGTCTGAGCCACGCTTGGCACGGGTGATGAAGACATCTCGGCCATCTCTATCTCTTTCAATGATGTTGTCAATGAGATGCCAGTGTTTGGATCGTGGGTGTTGCAACAAACCCTTGAACTTTTCGGCCTGCCTAGACAAGGTATTGGTGATAGTGAGGTTGTGGGCAGCACACTTGCTGAGGAGGAGTAGGGCGTTGGGTTAAACTTGCCTAGTCCATTTCTCCCTATGGTTCTCTGCCAAATGTTTGCATCTCTGCCAACTCTGGCATTGAAGTCGCCAAGGAGCACAAGCTTGTCTTCTCTGGGAATAGATGTTAGCACTCTGTCGAGATCGGCATAAGAGGCCTCCTGATGTCATCCTCTGCATCCAGCGTTGGGTCATATGCACTGATCTAGAAGGCATGATGTGAGTGATTCAGTGGGACTCGAAGTGTAAGGAGGCGCTCGCTGATCCCAATAGGCATTTCAGTTAGCCTGTGTAGAATGCGCTGGCGTGTGGCAAAGCCAACTCCAGGCTTACCCTTCCAAAAGAAGGTCTAGCCAAACCCCTGTTTTGTGAGTTGGCCCTTATCTGGTAGCCGGGACTCACTAATGGCTGCTATTTCGATTTCATACCTAGCCAGTTCTTTTGCCACAAGGGCAGTTCTTCATTTAGGACACGCATTTGTGCCAGTATCCAGAAGGGTCCTGACATTCCATGCAGTGTCCTCAAGAGGTTGTATGGTTTGTTTTTATTTGGATCTGTGATTTTGGTTGTGTTTTCGACCGCATAAGGATGACCTTATTGGGTGCAGTTTCCCAGTCAGGTTGGGTTTTTAGGCACGCTATGATTAGAGCACCTTTTCTAACCCCCGCCCCCTTAGGGGTGAGCAGAGTGGTTCCTGAAACGGGCTGCTGAATCGCACAGACAGAACAGGATTGCACTGCTGCCTAGATCCCAGTGCATAAGCGACCATCTTATCTGTGCCGCCCATGCGCAGAGCTGTGACTAGAGACTCCCGGCAGTCATCTCTGCCTGTCCCTGTCGCCACTCATCTGTCGCCACAGGACTTTTCACTGTATAGGGGTTTTGATGATGATGAGAGGTATGATGAACTGGATGATGGTTGAGCTTCAGTTGATTTACGTGGTGAGGCAGGCGCGCAGGCTGCAACTATACATCTTGGCTCATCCTTTTCTTGATCCAGTGGTGCAAGTGTTGCAACGACTGTTGGGAGGGAGAGTCGCAGTGGACTGCCGATAGCCCAGTTTGGTGGGTTTCGCCTTAGTAGCCTGTTCATCAGGCATTGCCTTCGTCCGCCGGTGTAGTCATTGGGTTTCCATGGTGGTCACCCCTTCTGCCTACACCAATTTTGGGGTCTTGTTAGAGCTCTGTAAGCATGTCTGTCTAGTGCGAGGCTCCACCGCAGATTTTTTATTCTGAGTTTATTCTTGTAGCCTTATAACTGCCAAGGTTAATCTGCAAGGCAGCGGGACGGTGGTTGATAGGTGCCAGGACGTGTTCATATGCCAGTGGGCCTATGCACCATCCCTCTTGGGCCCATTGCTACTCCGAGATCCCCTGGTGATCTAGCCTAGACCCACAAGGCACCCAGTTACCGTGTGTTGCCACGAGGAGGCACAGCAGGAGTCTTGATGGTGAGTAGGCTGTGTATTGGCAGGGGAAGACTTATGTAGTTTGCTTCCCTGTTCGCCACGAGGGCTAGCCAGCGGCGGCATCCGAAAGTGAGAGGGAGCAACCAGTGTTTGCACCTTAACACTAACATAATGCTGCCACTCTAAACGCGTTTCACCACCCTGTGCACACACACACACACACACACACACACACACACACACACACTAATACACACACACACACACACACACACACCCGTTCAGTCCCTTGATAGACGAATTGGACGTTAGTACAGTCAGGGGCAGGGATGACAAGGAAGGTATAAAAACTTTAATTGTTGGTGACTCACAGGTAAGGTACATGGACAGGGCCTTTTGTGGTAAAAACAAAAATAGGATAAGGGTGTGTTTGCCAGGAGCTGGGGTGGGGGATATAGTTGACAGGATGGACAATATCTTGTCTGGTAATGGGAACAAACCCATTATCTGCCTCAGTGCAGGAGGCAATGATATTGGCCGGTGTAGGAGCGAGGAACTTCTTGATAAGTTCAAGGCAGCCATAGATCGTATTAGGACTAAGGGAGGGATCCCTATCATATGAGGTGTCCTGCCTAGAAGGAGAGTTGGCAGTGAATGGTTGTCAAGGTCAGTTGGTGTTAACGACCGTCTTGACAGATATTGCAAGTCAATATCAGTCCCATTCATTGGCAACTGGGACAACTTCTATGGCAGAAGGGACCTTTATGCTAGGGATGGGGTGCACCTGTCTAGGGATGGAGTAGCAACCCTGGCTGGGGCTCTAGAGGGGGCAGTTCAAAAGATATCGAAGTCTTTAAACTGGTAAGAGAACATAGGAGCACGGGGGTGGAGGAGACTGCAGTGGGAGCGGGTAAACAAGGCGAAAGATTACAGGGAAATAGTGTTAGGAATGATGACAAAACTAAATTAGACAGGGAGTTTAAAACTAAACGCGGTAAGGGAAGGACTCAGAACACGACTAACTTAAATGTATACTATGCAAACAGTAGAAGTATGAGAAACAAAATGGATGATATTAAGGCCTTGGTATGTACCGAAGAAATCGATATAATTGCATTCACTGAAACATGGATCAACCTAGACACACGTGAATTATCAGTCGAATACCAAATTGCGGGTTACAAACTGTTCCATACCGATAGGCAGACAAGGAAAGGAGGCGGAGTAGCAATCTATGTTAGGGATAATCTGAAGTGTGAAATAAATAAGGAAATAAAAACTGAGAGGAATACAGAAACAATTTGGATAGAATTAAGCGACGGTCGGGAAAAATTAACACAGGGGTAATATATAGACCCCCCCAATCTTGATAGCGTCAATGAGCGACTTATCTGGGATGAAATGAGCAGGGCTTCCATACACAACAAAGTCTGTATAGTAGGCGACTTTAACCTTGGCCAAATAGATTGGACTGTCCTTACGGGTAACTCAGAATCAGAGGATTTTCTCGAGACGATCCAGGACTGTTTCCTAAGTCGGCATAACCAGACCCACGAATCAATAATATACTGGTTAGTTCACCAGCCGAACAGAAAACCTCCTTCGAGGTGAGGGAGCGAACTTGCAAAGCAAAGATCCACCAGAAATTCGATTCCAGTTAGATTTTCCAGGGCGAGCTAATGATAAATTCACACTAAGAATACCAGATTTCAGAAGGGCAAACTTGACGGTTTAAAGAGGCGGCTGAGAGAGGAATTGCCGGCACGGCCGTGAACCCTGACAGATGACACCGACCTGATAACGAGATCTGAGATTGCCGAGTTCGATAATTTTAAATAGTAATTTACTTAATGCACCAAAGGCAGAACCTTACCATACAAAAAACTCAGATCAAGAACACAATGACCTAAATGTGGATAAATAATTATTTAAGGGCATCTGTTGTACAAAGGAAGGCTATAGGTGAAGGATAAATCAATGGCAGAAATTCACCTCCGGGACTATTATAGGAATTGTTAGGCGGTAGAGAGTTAAAAAACCGAGATAAGGAAAGCAAAGAGAATAATGAGGTAAAGGATATAGCAAGGGGAGTGAAATTTAAAGTTCACCTAAATGCAATAAAACTAAAACCGCGAGAAAAGAATTGGATATCTACGGTCCAGACTCCGACATTCACTGATAACAGCGGAGGAAATAGGCAATAATTGAATAAATATTTTTTCAACAGTTTTCTACACCGAAAATCTAAACATGATGCAGGGCACCAAACTCTGTTCAGAGATAAAATTAAGAGAAAAACAAATTAAATTGAGATAGTAGTGACTAGTAACGATGTTAGTAAGCAAATAGACAAACTAAAGCCTAATAAGTCACCTGGTCCCGATGAGATCTGCCCCGGTACCGAGAATGTAAGAGAAGAGTAGGTGTGCCCTTAACAAGTTATTTTAACATGTCCTTAAAACGGGTGCTTGGTACCAGAATCCTGGAGGATAAGCCGCGATATACGATTTTTCCAAGAAGAGGGGATGAATCACTATCCTCTAACTACTACTTAATCAGTCTAACATCAATAGTAGGCAAATTAAATGTAATCTGGTTTCCCCGACTCTATTCAGAAATCCTGGGAAGCACCGATTGATCAATGATTCCCAGCATGGCTTCCTAGCGGACGTTTCTTACCTAACTAATCTATTAACGACTACTTTTTCATCAGTTTCGAATCAGTGGATGAGGGCACAATTATGATACATGGTATATCTCGACTGTAAAGCCTTCGACAAGTCCCCGAATAAGTAGAAGGTAAGCTCATGGCATCAAAGGTGACATCCTTAAATGGATTAGGGACGTGGATTTACCAGGACTGAAACAGCAGTGAGCATTACTTGACACTGAAGTCCCATTGGGCAACGTCTGGTGGAGTTTCAAGGCTCAATCACTTGGACCATTATTGTTTATATGCATAAACGACATGAATATCAACAGACAGCAACATAGAATAGAATTTGCTGGTGACCTAAAATAGGGCGACAATTATCAAATCTGACGAGTTTCAAACAAAACTACAGGAAAGATCTAAGCAAATTTTCGAATGATCTGAAAAATGGCGAGATGAAATTCAATATAGGCAAATGTAGTACTCAGTATGGAGATGTAAACAGGAAACCAGATACCAGATGAACAACGATGCCATAGAAATCCGACTACGAGAGAGATTTAGGAATTAATGATAAGTAAGAACCTTAAGCCAAGTAAACAATGTGTTTTGCTCGTAACAAGGCTAATAAAGTACTTGAGTTCGCCACAAAGTGTTGGTTAAGACTGGCAGGTCATCCTAAGACATGTCTTGCTCTTGTGAGACCACACCTGGATTCGCAGTTCAGTTCTGGTCACGTGTTACAGAATGGATGCGAATCATACGGAGAAAATTTCAGAGGAGAATGATAAGACTAATGCGGGCATTAGGAACCTTGTGTACGCAAAGAGACAGGTTAAAAGCATCTTATTTGCACTCCTCTCGAGACGTAGGCGAAGGGGCGACCTGATAAGTGTATACTGATGGAAGGCAAGAACAAACAAAGGGGACGTACAGAAAGGTACTCAAGGCCCTCAACCAGGAGCGAACTCTAGCCAACGTGGTTTTAAATTAGACAAATTTAGATTTGAAGCGTGAAATAGGTAAACACTGGTTTGGAAACCAAGTGGTGGATGAATGGAATAGGTTGCAAAATATCATCGTGCTCCAAGAATACGCTAAATTGCTTCAAACATAGGTTGGATGCTCCTTATGAGCACCCAGCAGGGGTCAGGCATCAAGCTTGCAGGACTGCTGATAGCGGGCCAATAGGCCCTTTGCAGTTTCACTCCATTCTTATGTTCTTATGCAGCATACACACACACTCATTTTGTGATACTTTCTTTCCATTACATTTAGTCGGCTGTGAAGTAGTAAGATTGTGTCATAGGAGAGAAGATCAGCTAAAACTATTGGCCCATCACTTTTTGGTAGATTTTGGTGTATATAAACGAAAATAATTTCGGTTTCAATATTTTGCAACCTTTTGCTAGGTAAGAATTTTAGCGTGAAATTTATCGAAAATCCTAACAATACCAGCTGCATTAGTACATTTACAATTAAATAGTGAACATTGCTTTCTGACTTCATTCTTCAACAACCCAACTAACAATATTTTTTTCTGTTTCAGATTCTGAGGTATTTATAAGTTGATAATATTTGCGATGGCTGCTTGTTGTCGGACGAGGAACCAAAAGTCCAGCCATCTCAGTCACTATCTTGGGCCTGGGAAGGCTCAAAGTCGGAGTTACGCCTTCATTTGAGAGATGCTTTGAATCACGATTATTTGTAATCAAGGCAAATGGCGAAAAAGAACAAAAGAACTTACACAAACATAGATTTTTGCCGGTGATATGACCAAGCTATGCAGCACAATGCCTCTGGCTAACGCTCAGTTCAAGCCTCAGTCATAACAAGTCAGAAAGAAGATTAGTGATGCTAGCCAGTTGGGGAAAAGCCAAAGATATCTCTCTTGGGAGAAAACTGCAGTTAAACGCCGACTTGCCAAAAGCAACTGGACCAGTTATTTGACATAATTAACGCAAGTGCCCCATTTGTTCTCTGTCCTGGTTTGGATGCGATCGTGACTGTAAATCCGAGGCCCACATCTCCTGTGTTGCAAGCGTGAACTGAAGATTCCTGGCGAATCCGAACGGCATTTGATAAAGCACAGAGAGAGGACTGTGATATAGGGGCTCAAAGTTTTAGCCAAAGATATTCAAGGTCCAAGAGACAGGCTGCCACAGGGAGACAGAAAGAAGGAGAAAGAGTTGCCGAGGAAAGGGGCAGAAGGCAGGGTGAGGTAAAAAAGGCGGAATGATTGGAGTCAAAGCTGATTCAAGAGTTTAATGGCTTCCCCCACTGGCTGATCCGAGTGCTGACCAGGAGAATGGTGACTTTGTCCCTACTTGAAAATATGATCCCAAACCTTCCAGGCATAAAGATTCAGGAAATAGGAAAAGATATCGAGCATAGCTCTGGCCAGCATGCGACACCACACCTGGTCTCAGAGAAACTGCAGAGATAGCAACAGCTGCCTGGATTGACGGTGGTTTGATAACACCTGATGATGTTCACCTGGTGATAGATCACCAACAAAGTAAGAGAGCTCAGGAGAAACTTGTCGTAACCTAGAAGAGGAAGTTTGATGGGGATAAGAAAATAGGAATCAATTGTTTGTTCTTCGATGGGAAGAAGGATGACACCTAAAGTGTTCCTTGAAAGTTGGAGATTCTGACAAGTTGTTCCCTGCCATTAATGAAGGAGAACACTACTCCTGCTGCAGTGAACCAGGAGGGGGAAGTGTTGTGGCATTTCACTCCAGAAAGAATGACATCAGGAAACCAGCTGAGATAGTGGCAGATAACATTTGAACTGGCTCCAGAGGAACGTAGACCAGACCCTGCTGCAGGCCATGGAGGGACAGCACCAACACAGACACAACAGAATTGGCAATGGGGGGTCATACAATGGATAGAAGCGGAAGATTGGAGGAAGCTGGTCTGGATTGTTTGTGAACTCCACCAACGATTTGCCACTCAGACATCTGATCCAGGAGCTGGATGGTAAGACTCTTTCAAACAACAGATGGTCTTGGTCTCTTGGCAGATGCTGGACTCTGCCACTGAGTTAGAAATAAATCCGAGCTTTGAAAAAATCACAGTTGGCCCTCCACTCGTTGAGCTTGCACATACTGTCATTGACGACCTGAGTACTGACCAATTACTATGGTTACATGATTTGCAGTGCCATCAAAACTGGGGTCATGCCTGATAGACTTGCTTACCTTGGAACAGGTCTCGATCCTCACATTCTAGGTGGCTCTAGCGGCTCCAGGTTCTGCAGAGATTTGGATTAAACATCATAAATGAAGGAACCAGCTTCACAACCTGGGACTTATTGTCCAATTCATCATTGGTGTCTACTTGCCAAATTGGTTCAACACCAAGGTCAAATCATCAGATCTCCAGAATCAAAGGCATGTTCTCTTCCAGCTTGGGCTCCTGAGGTCAGCCAAGGAAGGTTGTTCAGATTGTGGAGCAGACTGTGAGGAGATCTTCCTGGTATGGCTCATCCAGGGTTCTTGAGACAATGCTCTGCAGTAGGATGAAAGGAGGAGAGTGGCAGTCAAAAATATCTTGGATATGAGACTGCAAGGAGGATCTGGGCATGAATCAGTTGTAGTGACGATTCGCTGGGGTCAGGAAGACTCCTGAAGTCAATCTAGGGTGCCCAAGACCCTCACTGATCTCATAGATCTGGATAACATCAGGCTGGCAGTGAGCCCCCTCTTACCTGCAGCCTCCACAATGTTCCAAGTCAGAGCTTTCCTGGACAACCCCATGCATGTCCTGCCTGGCCCTCCCCCGCACACCCAGAGTATAGAGCATTGTGTGTACAGCAAGTGAGCAGGGCCAGCAGTCACGATGTACAGCCAGGAGAGAGGAGGAAGGCTACATCGAGCTCAGGTGGCAGGGTCAGCAGGGGGTGATGAGTAGAAACAGAAGCAAGAAAGACATGTTCTCTATGGTGTGCAGCAACACCGGGTCGTAGTCGTAAAACCGGTTTTTGTATTTGATGATTTTGTTTTCTAAAGGAATATTAAATTAAATAAATGTGTCATGATCATTCGTTTCACTATTCTGGATCATTTTCATCCTAATAAATTAACCTGATACATTTACTTTACTTTAAATAAGCTATTTAGTGGTGTTGGTAAAAGGGTGGGAATACTGAATTTTCATAAGATTTCAAGTTAAAATTTACCTAACAAAAAATGAAAACTTTTCAAATCTGAAGATATCACATGATTCTGCACATAGAACTACATCATTAAAACCATGGGCCGATTTTTCAAACTCAAAAAAAAAAAATTCGCCTCCGTATGACACACCGTACTGTGGTAGTGGTAAGCGTTACCTCACCTCTTACCTCATTCCTCACATCTAACCTCTGTCACGGGAAGGTGCTTATTATTTATATTTGCGTGGGTGTTCTGCCATCAATAGTTCATTCCCGGTGTATGTAAGTTCCACTATGTTTTTCACTACAGTGGTACAGCAAAGTATATTTTTTTAGCTTTAAAATGTTATTATTTTATTGTCTAATCATCACTACATATGTTACCCATCATCACTACATTTAACACCACCCATCTTCACTACATATAACACCACCCATCATCACTACATATAACACCACCCATCATCACTACATATAACAATATCCATCATCACTACGGATCGGTAAAGTAGTTTCCGAGATTCTCGTGCGAAGGCGCAAACAAACAAACCCACCCACAAACACACGGGCGGCTCATTCGCAAGGCCACGGTAGGACGCCACCCTCCGGGAGGCTCCACTTTGTCTCACTGCTCAGTCCCCAAACCTTCTTCTTCCATGAATAGTCATTAACGGTGTATGTAAGTTTCACCATGTTTTTCACTTCTGTACAATGGTAGAGCAAAGTATAATTTTTTAGCATTAAACTGTTATTATTTCATTGTCTAATCATCACTACATATAACACAACCCATCATCACTACATATAACATCATCCATTATCACTACATATAACACCATCCATCATCACTACATATAACACCATCCATCATCACTGCATATAACAACATCCATCATCACTACATATAACACCACCCATTATCACTACATATAACATCATCCATCATCACTACATATAACACCATCCATCATCACTACATATAACACCACCCATCATCACTACATATAACAACATCCATGATCACTACATATAACACCACCCATCATCACTACATATAACATCATCCATCATCACTACATATAACGTCATCCATCATCACCACATATAACATCATCCATCATCAGTACATATAACAGCATTCTCAAAGATGTACACACAAAAGCACATTAACACACATACTTCTTTTGTTTTATATATATATATATATATATATATATATATATATATATATATATATATATATATATATATATATATATATATATATATATATATATATATATATATATATATATATATATATATATATATATATATATAATTATATATATATATATATATATATATATATATATATATATATATATATATATATATGTATATATATGTAATATTCAGAAATTTCAGTGTAATTTCAAACGCCGCGCCATTGGCGATACTGAGTTCAAGGTCGTCTGAGGGAAGACTGTGCTCTCGCACGTAGCGAGAGTTTGTGGAACTAGGCTTATAAGATATTAAATGTAATTTACCGAGTTAATAGGGAGGAGAATCATGAAATTTAATATCAGTTATTATATTGAAAATAATTATAGATCGTTTCTCAGTCTGAAAATGTTGCGTACGTCCTAATTAAGCTGTTAATCGTCTGGTAAATAAGTCACTCCTGAAAAGCGTGAACCAGTGAGCAAGCGTGGCTTGGGGAGTTGTGAGAGAGGTTAAGGACCACCTCTGTGCTGTACCCAGGAGAGACGGACCACGTGAACTGGTGCCTTCGCTATTTAACATCAGTATTAACAAGTAAGTTTTATTCAATCTCAGACAAAGCTAGATAGGGCGGTAGGAACAAACGGTGATGTGAGACAATAGCTAACAGCCCGGGTTTTTCAGGATTCTGTAGACCCCACGCAGGTATGATAACGTCCACTGGCGGTATGAGACACGAGTGGTGAAGCGAGCTGTATGACCGTCCACTGACCTGGATTTGAGCCACTTGTTGAGTATGGTGAGAGTTGGAGTGAACCCAGCTGTCTAGGTGCCCAACTAACAACGTGACAATCGTTTGGGGTCATCAGCTCTCCTCTACCTCGGCTCACGATACCACATATCTTCAAGCAGCTTAGTGAAAACCTTTTAGTAACGGGAAGCTAAAGCTTCTCTCAACTGTACAAGGTCTGATTGGCCTACTCCCTTCCGTTTCATCGATGTACTAGGGGTAAAGTGAAGCCAGCAGAGTGATACAGGGTCACACACCGGGGCAAAGAGTCCAGTGGAACTTAGAGGTACATTTCCAAGGCTGAAAAAGGCTGGTTTGGGCCTTAAACTACGGTTGCCTGTTGGTTGTGCCTTAAAAAACTACGGAGTGCAGGTGGAATCTATGTGTTAGGTTAGGAAGCATGGTTCACGGGTATTGGTGGACTCAGTAACTTCTTAATAATAGTGATAATATTTTTGTGTGTAGTTAATACTATTTTTTCAGTTACTGATGTTGTCTTGCTGTGTGTAGTTAATATTTCTTAAATAATTTCGATAGTATTGTTTTTCAATGTCTGTGTCACTAATTGAAACCAGAGAATGAGGGAACTGTTTTTCAGATGAGTTTTCTCCCTTGTGTTGCAAGTGATACTGTGATTTAGTTCCTGTAATTCATTTAATATTTCTCTTTAATTTCAATCTCAGGATAACCTTTGTTCCTCAGAGTAGTGTTTAAGTTAGGTTAGGGGGTGTGGATCTGCGGGGGTAATATAATTTTGTTGAGTGCCCTGAAGGCCTATTCAGGGTGGAGTTAAAAAGTTCTTATTTTTTATACAATTTTTCTCAGTGCTTGATATAATTTTGTTCTGTGCCCTTAAGGCCTATTCATGGTGGATTTAATAATTTCTTATTTTATTACCATTTCCTCAGTGGTTGATATTATTTTGTTGAAAGCTCTTAAGGCCTGTTTCATGTGTGCAAGCAGCACTTTTTAATACTGTGGGTTTATTGTTGTATAATGAGGCAATGTCTTGAGTTTCTAATAATTTCAATATCATGTATAACTTTTATTCCCCAGAGTAGTGTTTTAAGTTCAGGTTAAGAGGTGCGCATATTGGTGTACCATTATTTGATTGTGTCTGTAGTGTTGGAGGGAATATAAGTGTCGAAATTTTACAGTGTGTCTCATTCATCCCAATCACAGACGCTATCCTTCCACGGGTCACGGAGAATTCATTTTATTAGTAAATTTAAGTGCTCTTGTGTTGGTTCGGGATTTTTCTCAAAGGGGCACTTCCACTGCAATTACCATCTAATAATATTTAATAAACCTCAAGTTAAGTGAGAAATAAATGTCCAGTAATTCCGACCGGTTACATATATATATATATATATACAATCAACACCTCAACCCGCCAGGATTCGAACCCACGGCCCACGAGCCCATGAATGTGACCGGGGAACGCTAACCGCTGGACCACCAGGATACTAAAAGCAATCCTAGACTCTGTTATATTTCACACAAAGCCTGTTCAACGAGCTTATGGCGCCGTGAACCTCTAATGGGGACTACCTGTATCACGTAGGTGGTCAGAGTAACGTTTTACCAAATCCGGCTTCGAAACACGAGGATCCATATATATATATATATATATATATATATATATATATATATATATATATATATATATATATATATATATATATATATATATATATATATATATATAAGTTCTGGAACTCGTAAGTAAGCGGCTGGGCTGAAGTAAACACTTTGCTGGTTTTTTCTTTATTGTAGAAAAATATTGTTCCACAGGTACTTAGTTCGGTTGAGAGTATATTATGCCTTCTCTACCGGGAGAATTGTCTTGAGTTCACTTATATATGAGAACACTTAAGTGAAGTTGTAATTACTCATTGGAGCAATTGTGGTTGTGCAGGACAATAAGACCCTCGTCGTTGACGCTATGAGTATAATTCGGTCAAAACCTGTTGAATACATATCACATATAACAACTGTTGATACATCAGAACACACAGTTTGAAAAATACGATCAATATACAGTACATAACCTGTTAAATATAACTCACATGTAACAACTGCTGATACATCAGGACACACAGTTTGAATAATATGATCAATATACAGAACATAAATACACTTATTAAATTTATTTAGAGTTCTCAGAGGATTCAACAGTTCACAATCACACTCACGTTTTCGTGTCTAGGGTTAGACAAATATAATTTCCTGCAGGAAGATGTTGGTTGACGAGAATCAAGATGTTGCCTCTACAGTAGAAGGCGATAGTCTGCTCCTCAGACAGGCACACAGCTGCTACCAGCTCCATCTCGCATAGTAAGCTATTCTGAGTTGTAAACAGTATCTTCACTTAACATGTGGCCGGCACGCACAATTGTCCAATGCGATAATAGAGGTGTTCACTGAGTAACTAGTGATCAGAGTCTGCCTGCTCCCTCCTCTCACTCAGAGTGCGAGAGTCAAGGTAGGAGCGGGCGAGGTATTTGCTAAATCAGCTTGACCTGGCTCATCCTCAGATGAAGTTATAGACCTCAGCATGCATGACATGAACAATTACCGAGTTATTGTTGAACAACTTAGTGAATAAATACTGAGTCATTGTTGAATAACTTAGTGAATAATTTAGTACTATACATTTAAGTATTATACATTTGGGTGAATTTTTATATAATGTAAATGGTGCTGTTACATGCTTATATTTATATTTATATATTAGTATTATCTATGAGCCTGGCTTTCTCCCTATTCAGACTATGGGTTTTTTCCTATGTTATTGCATCATGCCGTGTGGGCCCACTTTCTTTGGGACTACGTGGTGGGTCAGCCATGATGCTGTGGGATTTCATCATCCACTGGATGTTGAGGGTGAGATCCTCGTCCCTAGGTCATGGGTGCGGCCACTTGAGGTGCCAGATATATAATTGCACTCCCATAAATATTCTGAACTTTCATTTAAAACCATGCCTTGTAGTGTATACATAAGCTTGGTAAATTAATGTTCATCTGGCATGTGCCTATGGGCAGAGCCTATTAGGCCGCCAGCCTAGCCGGACCCAAGCTTTCTCCTCTGTCTTTCTCCAGATTCTGGCCTGAGTAGATGTCTGTTTCTGCCTCTCTCTTATTTTTCTGAGCCACTATGTGGTTAAGGTCTGTCCTTCCTGTTCTAGGGAATGTTAGGTGGGAGTCAGTGGTGCTTATGCTGAACTCTCATTTAGGTAGGAAATGCATTTACATTATGTCTTGTTCTTTTTATTTGTAAATGAATGTAAATAAGGTAGATTTACCTAGGTGTTTCTGTTGGTCCTTTTCGCCCAGAATTTTATTCTCGAGCCGTGACTGAGTATTTGGGAACACCTAAAGAGTAACTTGTGAAGTTTATCCTACTTAAAACTAGCGATAATAGTATATCACTGTTGTCCAGCTCTGTGTCTTTTGGGGGTAAGCTTGGGCGAGACACTGGATTGTGATACCCCTCACACCTAATCCCTTACACCATGCCCCTAACCTCTCATACTTCACATCTCACACATCATAATTCATACTTCACAACTCATACTATCTCATACTATGGATGTCGCACCTCACACTGACTTATGATAATGTAGATAATATATTAGAGCTGCCATTAGGCTCCTAAGCAGGTAGAGCCTTGAGTTTTATTGTATACATGAGGAGTAAAATTTGAAGAGCTTGAAACTATTTCATCTTTTGCTTCTTTATGTTAGAACCTAAACCTTTACTTGTTTCTTTATCAGTAGATGTGTATAGTCAACCAAACTTGACCTTTCTGATCTGACTGGTGGATGCTTTCAAGCGTGAAGAATATAGTTTCAAGTATGGTTCAACTTACCTGCTGACAGACACTTGGTTAACCTGTATGTGTGTTGTGGTGAACCGAAAAAAAGAAGAAATATTCATCTACGATATTGTTCTTTTGTATTTTTTCCTGGGTTAGTTATAGACAAATGGGAGGGACAAGAGCTGATATTTTAGAGGTTGTGTTGTATAATCTGAATATACGTCTACCAGACGCCGCTTAATCTGGTAATCAATTAATGCTGGGAGTATGAGGGTGATTTTTTCTTTTAACATAAGCTCTCTCCAGGGTTTATGGTTGAGCGGACCTCGTAAATATTAACTTAGGATTAATTTACGAAACCCAGAGAGAGTTGAGATCAGTTGAAGCTTTTAGCGGAAAGAACTTTAAATGGTATGATATTTTAGCGAATTTAGCTCCTCTGCATATTTTGCGATCATGAGGATCGTTGGCGATACGATGTAATGTTATTAGTGCATAGCATGGTTAGTAATTCCTGTATATTAGTCCATTAACAAGTAAAGATTGTGCGAGATAGAACTGTCTATTAGCAGCTTGTCTGTATACCTGAACTGAATGTGTGCAGTTTGAACTAAAGTGAACTTGTTTGGTGATTTCACTATATATATATATATATATATATATATATATATATATATATATATATATATATATATATATATATATATATATATATATATATATATATATATATATATATATATATATATATATATATATATATATATATATATATATATATATATATATATATATATATATATATATATATATATATATATACATATATATATATATATATATATATATATATATATATATATATATATATATATATATATATATATATATGCAAGTAAATCACTGTAGGTGCGCGTGATCTAGGTATATGCTGATAACCACAAGGAAAGAAGAAAACACGAAGTTCCCAAGCGCTTTCGTGTAATTCACATCTTCAGGGGTGAGTACAGACTAGAGAGAGAAATACAAACCAAGGTGTATATATACAGAGGAGGGTGAGACCAGGTCCACAATGGTCAGGTATTAGGTAATGACCCTACTAATCTTTAAATAGCACACAACGGTTGGTGGTCAGGTCAGATGGTCAGGTGACCCGGCCTTCTCACCTGGTTACAAATCTTCTTAATTACAAAATTGTCCAGCTTGTACATGCCGTTACTCAAATTCATGTTGAATGCTTCTGTATGTTTAATAAGACTAGATTCTATGATGTTCCTACTATCAATTGAATTACATGGTAATATTGAGGAGGCATTATCCCAGTCAATGCAATGCTTGTTATCCCTCAAATGAACAAACAGAGCATTGGATTCCTGGCCTGTCCTAACACTGTATTTGTGTTGTTTAATTCTAGTTGCAAGATCTTTACCTGTCTGGCCTAAGTAAAACATATTACATTCCTTGCAAGGAACTTTATAAAATGCAACCAATTGTGTTGTTGGGGAGTTCTTGATTAACATTTGTTTAACAGTGCATGAGAGTGGCACAGCATATACCTAGATCACGCGCACCTACAGTGATTTATATATATATATATATATATATATATATATATATATATATATATATATATATATATATATATATATATATATATACACATATATATATATATATATATATATATATATATATATACACACATATATATATATATATATATATATATATATATATATATATATATATATATATATATATATATATATATATATATATATATACATATACATATATATATATATATACATATATATATATATATATACATATATATATACATATATATATATATATAAAACCGGTCGAGTAATTTTTTAACTAACTTGACTTGGGTTTTTTTATTATTAGTGGATGGAAATGTAGTGGAAGCGCCCCTTGGAGAAAAACCCGAACCAGCACAAACACAGTTAACTAAAAATGTTCTCCGTGACCCGTGGAAGATAGCACCTGTGATTGGAGTGAATGAGACGCACTGTAAAATTTGATACTTCTATTCCCTCCAACACTACAGACACAATCAATAATGGTACACCAACATATGCACACCTCTTAGCCTGGCTTAAGACACTACACTGGGGAACAAAAGTTATACATGATATCAAAATTATTAAGAAATATTAAATGCATTAAAGGAAGACTAAGGCAACAGTATTACTTACAACAGAAAGGAGGAACCTCATCTGAAAAAAGTTCCCTCGTTATCTGACATCACTTAGTGGCACATAAACATTAGAAAACAATACTATCAAGCACTGGGGAAATGGCATGAAACATTAAGAAATTATTAACTCCGCCATGAATAGGCCTCAAGGGCATTCAACAAAATAATATCAGTCCCTGAGAACTGAGGTAAAACATAGTAAGAATTTATTATCTACACACATGGATCAATCATCGCCTGTCTGGAATGACCCACAACTACTATAATCCCAACTGGCCAAATAACCCGAAGGGTGTAACTACTAGTATGCCAAGGAGGCCGGCATTTTACAAAAAACCAGAGAAAATCACTCATGACCCATCAGGCATGAGGGTGTTCCCTGGTTTTAATTTTGTCAGTACTTTCTCTAGAACTCAAGAGTCATGAATGTTTTTCTCCACCAATACCCGTGAAACATGCTCCTTAACTTCACTCATAGGTTCCGCATGCACCTGTATTTTTCTTAAGGCACTAACAAGCCCTTCACTACTTTGGATATGATTTCTTACGTCTCACGTGTAAAAAATCAACCATGGGTAGCGTTGTTCTCACACCTGAACTAAAGGAAATTCTAAACACACCTTACATTATTTCCCGTAACATGCGTCACACAAACTCAGCATAAACCCATACTAAGGGGAGACAAAATGTTTCTCTAAGTACCCACTAGACTCCTGGTTTCAGTGTGTGACCGTTCATTCACTCAGATAGCCTCAGCTTACATTGAGTACATCCATGAAACGGAAGAGAGTGGGGGCCAGTCAGCCACTGAAACCTGTCCAGCTGAGGGGGGTTCTATTTTCCAGTTAGTAAGAGGTTTTCACTAAACTGTCTGAATATATGTGCAATTGTGAACCGAGGTGGATGAGATCTGGTGACCCCAAATGATCGTCAACCTGGGCAGACGATGGTCCCACGTAGTTAGTTGTCCAAACAGACAGCTGGTTCCGCTCCAACCCTCAAACTGCTCACTCAACCGAGTTGGCTCAAGACAGCTCAAGACCCCGTGGGCTCAGACCGAGTGGGCTCAGACCAACAGACGGCTCAGACCGCTCAGACCGAGTGGGCTCTGCAGAATCCCTGAAATGAACCCTCTGTTAGGTGTTGTTAACTTCTCCTCCGCCCTATTTAATCCCTGTTGGAGATCGAATAAAACTTACTTGCTAATACTGATGTCGTACACAAAGGAGACCAGACCACGTGGTCGTTTTCCTGGACACGCAGACCTCCTGTCTGTTAGAATACTCCCACGCGACTGAAGCCTGGCGTGCCCCGACGCGTGGGCGCGGGCTAGGGACCTATTTTCTGCACAACTAATAGCTTACTTGGGGCATACATAACATATTTAGACTGAAAAACGAACTATAATAAATTTTAATTTAATAATTGTCCTTTAATTTCATGATTCACGTCCATATTAATTTGCTAGAGTACACACAACACTATACAGGCGAAGTTCCAGAAGCTCTCACTACGGTGCGGGAGCACTGTCCTCCCTCAGTCGACCTTGAATGACTCAGTATTGCCATTATTGGTATTTACATGTCTAAATATCACACCAAAATGTCTGAATATATATATATATATATATATATATATATATATATATATATATATATATATATATATATATATATATATATATATATATTGTGAGCCAAGTGTTAATGGTACTGGACGTCTTTACTGTGATTCTTAAGCTATTATATTTATATTTTTGTAAGACACACACTCGGAATATTTGAATAAGCCTCAGATTAACTGATTGAAACCCGGAAGATTTGAGCAAGTCTCGGAACAGTTTCGAATCAACTGACTGCTTTACGAATCCGATCACATAATTAGGCATGTGCTGTTTCTCGACTGGGAGACCGAGTTACCAGACACACTACTACTACTACGACTTTGCTGTCACTCGGAATCAAGTATGATGATCATCCAGAAATGAGACAATGATATGAGTTATTAGGGATATCACCTTCGTTGGTGATCTCTCAGGTGACTAGAGAGGCTGATACGGGACCAGTAGGGTCGTCCACAGATGTTGCATGTATGGGGAGCTACATCTAGTGCAGCAGCGTCTTTCCGGCGTTGGCGTTTATCTGCCTCGGTATGCAGTCCAACAAACTCGAAAGTATTGACATCTTCTCGTGTGGTGCTCCTCCAACCTTTACAGAATGCAGTAATCGTCTCTCGGGTGAGGGGGTCGATTTGGCACTTTTTCAGGTTTGTTTTAAGACTATCCCTATACCTTTTCAGTTGCCCGCCGGCGTTACGTTTACGATTCGTTAGGTGACTGTAAATTAGCTGCTTTGGCAGTCTACTGTCGTCCATGCGGATAAAATGGCCACTCCATCGTGGTTGTTCATGGATAATGGTAGCCCAGATGCTCCTACAGTTGGTGTCATCGAGAATACTGGCATTTGTTCTCTTGTCTTTCCAGCGAACTCGGAGGAGGGAACGTAGACTACGTTGGTGAAAGTTTTAAAGTGCCTTGAGGTGCCTCCTGTATGTGGCCCAAGCCTTGCTGCCATATACCAAGGTGGGGAAGAGCACAGCTCGGTATAAGTGCAACTTTGCAGATAATTTCAGCTCCCTACAGCTGAAGACACGGGTACGGATTCTGCCAATGGCTTGGGATGCACATATGATCTGATGTTGAATCTCTTCATCGATATCCGCGGTGATGGATAGGTGAAAGCCGAGATACTGAAAGTGGGTAACGTTAGAGAGGGTAGTACCGTTAGGCTGGATGGATGAAGGAGGCTGAACCAGGGGCAGGCTGAAAGAGAATCTGAGTCTTGCGTACATTCACCGCAAGGCCGAAGTGTGTATACATATCTGCGTAGGTGTGAGGTGGTCTGCATATTGAAGTTCAGTAATGGAAGCTACCAGACACACACACACACACAGAAATATATTAGGGAGATGACCGCCCGGAGAAGTGCCCAAATGTCTTCATTTTGTATTATCTTGTAAATTTTTCAAATATCATTTTCGCGAGGGGTCTATGTTTGTCTTTGGTACCCCCAAAATGTTCTACACTACTGAGGGTATACACATACACTTGTTATCTTAAAAATAGGTTCTTATTCTCGTACGGGAGATATATACAGATGGACCAATAAGACAGAGCACTTCCACACTTGAAGGACTGGTAGTCTCCACTCTATGTATCACTGCGCGCTAGCATGTACAGATGCCAGCATTCACAAGCTGAATACATAAAATGCAAATATGATAATTCACATACATAACATGGTGCACAATAAATGGAAATATTACACAGATTTAATACATGTTCTGTAATACTTTACTATACATAATTAATACAGTAATATAATAATACACAGCTTAAGGTACTACTTCGTGTCCATATTATACAAGGGGCAATGGTAAATTATTTCTGCCTTTTTACGAGAATTAATATAAAGTAATTTTATCTTCTCAAAAGGGCAATTGTCACATTAAAGCTAAGAATATCGTAAAGGCCTGGGACTTAGGGATATGAATCCCTAACCAACCTAATCAGGATCTTAAAAAAGGAATGTCAAGAACCATGGCTTTCTCAGGGATAACAAGCAACCGTTCGAGATTGACATCTCTTTACTATGAAAATAACACAAAACTCCAACACCACTCACACAAATTACGGGAGTCAAACAATTATGAGACTCAAATAATTAATGGAGTCAAACAATTAAGGGAATCAAACAATATACAGAATATTTCCTACAGCCGTGGCCCGGTGGAAGGTTCCGTAGAGCGAGGATCCGCTCTCAAGGGGAAGGTCAAGGCAGCTTCCTCAATTGGCGTCGGCGTTGGTGGGCGAGGTCTTTCCACACAGGAGAGACGCCGTGGCGTAGATGGTGTGGATGAAGTGGCGATGACGAGGCAGCCGCGGTAGTAGCTGGGGTAGGTGTCCGGAGATTGACAGTCGATTTGTGAAGGTCTGGGGAAACAGCCCACGAGTCCAGAGCCTCAGATGAGAACACATCCAGAATTTGAACGAGCAGCGGGGAAGTGCCACTGTGGTGCTAGCTGGGTAGTGTCTCATTTGTGAGTCGAGACAGCAGTGACTTTCTCACCTCTGTCTTTCCCCCCCAAGTGGGGGACTCGAACAAGCAAGCGGGCGGTGAACAACCATCCTGCTCGTTACGGCCTTTACAAATATTATTCAGAGACAAATGTGATGTTGTTTTTAGCAATTACAGTATTTCTGCACCTCAGTTGCCTTAGTTTTATTTTCAAAACATGACCATTAACATCATATTTTTTAACTTCTGAAATTCTTACTATTTTACTTTTATTTTTAGAAAATTATTATATTGTTAAATGTCCATATTGCTAAATGGGTCATAATAAAAAATGCTTTTTGCATTTTGGGTAAAGTTGAGGCTAATATTAAAAGGTATAGAACTATACTATAAAATGTTCACAATAGGATTGAGTTTCATGATTATAGTGCAAAAATATTTTAACTGGAAAATGTCCAACGAGATATATTTTTTCTAAAGCACAGGATTCCAAGTTTTCAAAATAATTTAATTAATAGTTCATGAGGGTGCCTTAAGAGAACGTGATATGGTTTAATACATATTCATGCTTTAATATACTGTGTATATAATACATTTTGTGTGTGTGTGTAATAATAATAATAAATAATAATAATAAACGGTTTATTAATAGAGTTGCAGCAGGTGGCTGAAAATATACAGACTTACATTTGATTTAGACATAATGATATAATATGCATTGAATACATTTACAGGGCTGTACAGTACATAAATCAGGAGTTG
The DNA here is from genome assembly GCF_018991925.1 of Homarus americanus. NCBI lineage: Eukaryota > Metazoa > Arthropoda > Malacostraca > Decapoda > Nephropidae > Homarus > Homarus americanus. The sequence continues at coordinate 9,352,198 of NW_024716703.1, forward strand.
TTTATTATTTTAACAATAGATGGGATGGTGCTTTTCTTATATCTATCGGTGCGGGCTCTTATGGGCTGTATTTTGTTGTAGTGGCGGACTGAGCGAGGAGGGTGGGGGGCTGCAGGTGGCAGGAGGTGGCGATGACGAGGGTGGTGCAGTAGTCCACTGCCAAAACTTTCCAGTGCTTGGTGGTGGAGGTCACTGAGGGATGGCATTTCCAGGTGTGTGTGTGTGTGTGTGTGTGTTCCTTATGCATTTCTACAGTTTTGAAGACTGAACTGAAGTTTGGTAGGGAAATGCGGGTGGGATGGTCGTGCACTTTCACCTGGTCGGCTCTGAGACCATCTTGGCATACCTTTGTTTAAGGTGTAGAAACTGTCCTGAGCACAACAATCACACCTCAATCTAAAGAGATGTTTTACCCACTGTTAATGAATAATCCCAAATGACGGAACAACTCGCTAACTGCACTGCCTTGGCGTAAAAAAAATTGCCCATATTTTCACCCTGCCAGTGGATAGAACCCGAATCCCCTTGCTTGTTTGTCGAGGATGTTGACCATTTTAGTCCAGATCGCGGTTTATATACGCGCTGACTTATGATTTGTGTCTGTTCAGGATATATCACTACAGTATACGATATGTTCCATTACTCCCATGACTGATATTCACGACACTCGGTCTCTCAAATCTTATATTCTACACCAAATGTTCTGGAGCAATTTCCTTTTTTGTCATTTGGCACAACACTGTTTTCAGAAGATGTGAGTGTAAATGGGATGTTTATAGTGTGTATGTATATGAACTCGAGATATTGGGGGTCATGCTATTTCTGGACTTGAACGGATCTCAGATATCTTCACATTAGGGGAGCTTAGAAAGATATTTCACACTTTGGGACTATAGACGCATTATAAAACGTCTCCTTTACGCACTTTCACTCATAAAGCGGTATCGTGCCAAATTTACCCCTTCTGGACAACTTCCTTAATCTGGTGCACACTCATTCACATTGTTCCGTATTCTTGCCTTCTCCCTTACCCTCTCCAGCACGCTCTCCCACACTTTCACAGGCACTCATCCCCTCGCATAAGCCCTCTCACTCTCTCTGTTCCTACCCCCACTACTGAAAACAGAATTCGTCAACTGCAGTGATAATTTACATTTCGGCGGAAAATCGACAGTGGTTTCTCCCAGTACTTTTTATGCGTGAGCGATGTTTGTGTCATCCAGCGGAGAATATCTTAAGAGTTTACCCACAACAATTCCGTGTTTTTTTCTTTTTCTTCTGGAAAATTTATATCAAACTGTTCTAAAAAATTCAACTGTCAATGACGAAACTATAAATTACATATAGTTCATTATGTCCACTAGAGCATAAAACTATTGGAGAGAAATTAATACAAAAGTGTCTAATTAATCGTATTGCTTGTTGATGGGTGATGTTGGGTTATATCATCACATGACGGAAATAGACCAGATGAATGATATACCCTGAGGAGGGGGGGGGGCGTCACCCTAGCTGAACACACCTGTTACAGCAATTACACAACAGATTGAATTAAATGAATGGCTGCGATCTGAAGAAAGAGTTTTTTTTTTTTATTCTTCAATCCATTATTTTCACCACTGATCGGTCGGTACTCTGTTATATGCATCCGTTCTCTGTTGTAGCATATTATAACATCATTGACTGTTCACGTGGTTTCCTTGTCTTTCTTCTGAACATTTGAACCGAAAATGCATCCAAACACTCAGGTCAGTCAGTTTGCCCATTGTTCTTGTGGCTGCCATATTGTCCTAGAGTGTTTGTAGGTCTTGAATCTTGAGGGTCAAGTCTTATGATATAGTTTACAACAACGGGGTCAAGAGAAGTGGGGTAGGGGTAGTAGGCAGGAGTATGGAGAAGGATGTAGGGGACACACACCCACACACACACACTCACACACTCCAGCTGCCACTACCAGCCAAGTGCAGAGACCCTACATCAAGACCTACAGGCCGATTACTGACCCTGAAGTGCGTCTCTTCGGGCAGTGGATAGTTCACCATTCCTGGATGACGTGGACACCAAATGGATAAATTATACCAACACCACCACGGAAGCTTACCACCACTTCTTCCCCGAGAAGTCCGTCAGATCACACCCAGCTGACTTGCCCTGGATCACACCTCGGATCAAAAGACTTATGCAGTAGAGAGACAGCGCCTTTTATCTCAATGACCATATGCGCTACAGGTCCCTTCGCAACCAAGTCATCCGCGAAATACGCACTGCAAAGATGTCTCACTACCCTACCAAATTGCAACACCCGAAGCAGACCAACATCACTCAGTGGTATGGTAAGCTTAAAGAAATCTGTGGACTAAACAATAAGACACACACACCCCCTCCCCTTCCTTAGTCATCTCACTCATGTTGACGCAGCTGAGCAATCAAACAACTAATTCCCAACTATATGCCAGCCGCTCCCTCGGCTTGACACACCCAGTCTCCCTGCTTACCTACCAGCCCCCCCCATTTCCCACTGACTTAGTAGAAGAATTTGAAGCAGCAAAACGTCTGGACAAACTGAAGTTAAAACGCTCCACCACCCCCATTGACTTATCAATGAAAGTCTGCAAGTAGTTCTCCCTGGAACTAGCTAAACCTCTCTGCTCCATCACCAATACTTCCCTCACCCAAGCAAGATGCCCAGCTGACTGGAAGACCTCATATGTGTCACCATTGCTCAAGTCAACCAGCCCACAATCCTTAAATGAGCTGCGACCCATTGCAATCACCCCAATACCCAGCTTAATCTGTGAAAGTTTCGTGTTTGACTGCGCTTATGCTGATATTGCAGGCGCCATAGATCCTCAGCAAATTGGCAATATGAAAACTTCCTCCACCACTCACTGTCTTGTCAGCTTTCTCGACTATATACCGCCATCTAGAAAAACGAAAAACGTGTGTGGCTGTCGCCTTCATTGACTTGACCAAAGCATTTGACCTAGTCGACCACAATTTAATCATCAACAAAGCTATCGACCTCGGGTTTCGAAAAAATCTTATACCATAACTTTACAGTTACTCTCCTGTGACGTCCCCCAAGGCACCAAGATGGGACCGCTCTGCTTCCTTATGCTTATCAATGATGACCTAAAAGAAACCCCGGCTCGCTGGAAATATGTCGACGACTCCACCATTGGGATCAGTGTCAGCAACTCGGCTCCCGACTACACTACCCTCCAGGATTTACTGAACACTCTCCAAAATTGGGCCACCATCAACCATACCAAGACCATGGTTATGCACATCAACCTCTCCTCCGACGTTGTCCCACCCCCTTCCATTACTTGAGGCCCCAGCACACTCCAGGTTGTAGACTCCACCAAGCTCCTCGGCGTCACTATAGATAATAAACTAAGTTGGAAAACATACGTCAGTGAAGTTGTCAAATCCTCCAGTTTCCGTCTCCACCTCCTCCACAGACTCAAGTCCCTCGGTGTTCCTGCGCCCGAGTTCCTCAGTGTTTACTTAACATTCATACTTCCTAAGCTCACCTATGCCTCCCCTGCCTGGTCTTCCTCCCTAAATACCACACAACGTAAACACCAAGAAAAAGTGCAAAAGAGGGTGTTACGACCCTGGGGTAGATCGTTACATAAACACAAATCACTGAAGTCTTTCAATTATATCAGTATTATTTAGTATATTATTAATCCCAAGTTCCCCCAACAAAGGTCAAATTAACAGGTCAAAACCTAAACAAGTCATTAAATATATGAACATTTAATAACTTATTCCAACCACCACATATGTACACAAATAATATAAATAGCAATAATAATAATAATGATAAGATGTTTGGAAGTGGTTGAGTAAGGACTGAAGGTCCAACAAGATTACACAAAATCAGAGTCAAGCAATAACAATTCTCAATAGTCAAATGCCAACTCCCAAAACACCAAAGAGAGGGTGTACTCAACTTAAGATACCTGTGCCTAGACTGACTACAGTGTACCAGCCGGCCACCTACGTCACCTCTCTACCGCCAAATGCTGACGTATTATAGCCGGATTGGCCAAAACGTAAACTTTAGATAAATGACGCTACTGACATTAGTTCCACTATATTACCTACATACAAACATATTACAATCAATATCAAATGAGAGACAACTGTTGCATTAATAAATACACAAAGTGATGATGTAATAAAACAAATTTAATACGTAAACGAGGGCTCAGTCGGTGTGGGCGAGTAGTGAGGGACACTGGTCGAGCCAACCACACACCATCCGAACCAATATATTTTATACCCAAAACAGAAACTTATGGCGGACAATCGTAACAGAGGGCATGCAAGATTATTCTCTCCCTTCTTACTCCACACATCAAGAAGCGTTCAACACACTGACCCTCTCGGCTCTCTCTGACCATCACCACGACCTCATCTGCAAATTTGGTGAGAAGCTTCTGCACCATCCTTGACACCGGTTCCTACTACCACCCGAGGCCCCTCGTCCGCGAATTGCTATTCGACACCACAACCGCATCCAGTCTATACGAGCACGTACTCATCGCTATAAGAACAGCCCAGTCCCAACCATTGTAAAAATTATCAATAACTTGTAATCAACCAGTGTATGCACTCCCAGCAAACTTGCCTTTTTGCACTGTTACTATTTTGAAATGCCCTGTAGTATGACCTTCTCCCCATCTAGTTATTATAAATCATATTTGTATCACATATGTTACTTATATATTATTGATCAATCAACAGACCCATTCCCCAATTATGCAACTGTATATTTTCAGCCTTCCGGCTGCCATGCTCTTTCAACAAATCGTTAATTATTATTATTATTATTATTTATTATTACACACACACACACATAGGTAGAAAAAGGTCAGCAATAGAATCCCACGAGATAAGAAAAGACCTTGATGAATGAATAAGTTCCCTTGGCAGATGGATGAATGAAAATAAGGAGTTTGTCTTTTGTCAGTGCATCGGGGGAAGCTCGAGACAGGCAGACAAACAGACAGACAGACACCTGAATATTCTGCATGTCCATTAATGTGTGCCTCAGGTTGCCACGTTTCCCCTTTTTTATCTAAAATGTAGATGACTCACAGCTCTGCCAACTTTTTACACAACCAGGAAGTGCAAACACGGATGTCGGGCCTGAGTGTTTGTTTACCCTGCACGTCAACAGGTAGCCTTATATACCTGCCCTGCCTGCCTGTCTGTCAACATGATCAAACCTATCTACCTGGGCATTGAGGCGCGCGTCAAATGTTTCTACTCGTTGCTAATGTGAGAACCAAGCGAGAATGACTTAAGAACTTGGTGAGAATCAGCATTCAGTATCCGAATTCCACGAGGTTCAGTGAGATAAGTTGCATCAGACAGACAGATAGACAGACAGACAGATTACACAACTCTCCTTAATGGATGTGTAGAACCTCCCTCACCATAACACAGCGGGTGATCAGCACTTCACCCTCCTCACTGTCTCTCTTACAGTTTTCCCGGCGCCCTCGATGGCCTAAATTATACTGAGGAATGTGAGATCGGTTTTAATCAAAGCTCACAAACACTCACGTGTCGAAATCTTAAATAAATGCTCTCCGATTACCTTAGATCACTCATACCTTCCTAGAAGTAAAGCATTTTTTTCTTGAGGCACTGAGACTGTTAGATAAGTATACACACACACACACACACACACACACTCACACACACACACACGTGCGCGCATAATCAAGTAAAAACAAAAAATGTTGGGTAGGAGAAAGACAGATAGAAAGACAGAGGGAGACAAGAGAAAAGAGAGAGAGAGAGAGAGAGAGAGAGAGAGAGAGAGATATTCGCATATTAAAGGACAACCTGGGTATAACAGAGCCGGACTCCATAAAGGGCCATGTTATTATAATCAGTACACCTCCACCTCCCGCCAGAAGAATTAAATATCCCAGATGATCTATTTTTATCGTCGAGGAATAAAGTTGAGGATCTGGGCTCGTCTGCAACACTGCCAGGATCTGACTGATCTTGTGGCAGCCTTCCAGTTGATCCTGGATGATCCTGTGGCAGACTTCCATTTGGTCCAGTGGACCTCCAGGTCGTGTTCCAGAATGGATCTCTAAACAATATTATTGAAGTGAAATTTCTGATTGACACACACACACACACACACAGTACAAGTGCTTCAGTGAGTGAATCTATATATTTGTGCTACCTTTTCCTACACTTAATCTCACATGTGATCCCTGGTCACGCACCTAGTACACGAATGAGTGAGGGTGTTGCTTGTGCCTGACAACACTTTACGACTGACGACGGCATGATAATATCAAAGGTCAGAGATAAAGGGGTAGTGTTTTCCCAGCTGGGCGTCTGGTCGCCCGTGTCCGAACCCCAGGTGTATATATCTTCAATGTGAGAGAAAGCCACTTTTTGTCACACATTACCTCTCATATATTCTCATTTACTGACTTTCACTATTTATTTTAAAATCGCTGTAAGGATCATGTTAATCTTCGTGCAGCTGGTAGCGCAGGTGTTGGCTGCCGTGCTGGATGGCACTTGCTGTCAAGCCTCTACTCGAAGTTATCGTACGCTTCTGAAAGCGCAAGGGTCATGATTTACAACTTTACACACGAACGCATTCTTCATATATATATATATATATATATATATATATATATATATATATATATATATATATATATATATATATATATATATATATATATAGAGAGAGAGAGAGAGAGAGAGAGAGAGAGAGAGAGAGAGAGATAAAAAATAGAGGCGGAGTTATTAAGAAAAATAAAAATATCTTCTACTATACAGAGACGCTGCAGTTGTCAGTCTCCACCTGGGTTCTCGTTTTTCACTCAGTTATCGTACGTGTCAACACTTCACAATGAGCTTCACTAATGCCACTTGGCATAAAAAGTTGTGGTCGGGTATTCTTAAAGTTGATAGTATCGAGTGAGAGGTTTATGGGGATGCAGGAGTGATGGATGGTTGAGGACCTGTTGAGTCACTGTTTACTCTAACAACATGTGTCATTTTTAACATGACGCTGCTGTCTTCTTCGATTTTGGATATGGGATTCAGATTCAGACTCAGATTCTAGAGAGTTTCGCCAGTACATGGGCTGGGTTAATGAGAGAGACGTTCATATATGTAAGACTATAGTGAGTTGTTTACTGAGACGTTAATATATGTATTGCTATAGTTGTGAAATACACGTTATATAGTTCTGTTATGTCTGTCTATCTGTAAGATCAAACTGTGGATCTTACTACGTATGTGACAAGTGTACACTGTCATAATCATATTCTTATGGTGTTTGGAACAAGTCATGTTGGTGAATAACCCTGTGTTGTGTCTGAGTCAGTGACCCACCCCACTGACTTTGCAAATAGAACTCTGTTGTTGACCACTGATGAGGTTCCTTACTTACAGCACAAAGACAAGGCTCCATTTTATTCTATTGATAAAGTGATCTAGTAACTGTTACTCCTTAACCCGTTCCATCTACGCCTTTAAAGACTACAGGTAATGATTCTGCGGACAGCTTTAAATAACTGAGTTATGCCGTCCAGCAGGTCAGGTTAAGTAACGGTGGTGTTGGACGCTGGATATTGCCAGATCATGAGGACACTCGTATCTTCCATTGGGAGTCCAACGTTTTTGGGGACTTCTAACAATCAATCACAACATGAATCAGAATTACTTATTTATGTCCTAAGATTATTGACTCTGTCCTGGAGAACTGAATTAAGTGTTTTGGTAATCGTTTTGAATTTGTAAGGTACCACAAAATTATTGCTCATTGCAGATCTTTATCCCAACAAACTAACTCCACTGCAGCAGCCTGTAATACTGTATCTCAGACCTTCAGTAATGTAAGAAAGACCTTTAGTCAATGATACAATGATTTGTATTCTTTAATAACAATTTAAACTCTCTAAAGTCTAGACCTCTTACACATTTTTCTATTTATCCAAAATAAAAAACAGAGGAAATTTTATAGACATGAACATCGTCAACTTCCAAAAATTGTTCCTCTCATTAGCCCGACTTTTAACAGTTAATATTTGCCGTGTACGAAAAAGTGACTTACTTGAAAGTGAACGTTAATATGTACTGATTCACCAGGGCACCGACACTCATTAAAAAAATAAATTCTCGCCTGGCGATGTGAGAATACATTTATATTACAACACAAAAATAATCTACAGTCAGGATGGTTTTGAAATGTCTTTGGGATTTTTCTGTAAGCAAATTTCCCCCCCCCCCTCACTCTCTCTCTCTCTCCTACACTGGGAAAAGGACCAGCGTGCGAGTCTTAGAGAATCTATTATTGTGACCTGTGGTCTGTGAGGAGGTGGTGTTCAGCTCCATTTATAAGATACGTATTATGTGTGTGTGTGTGTGTGTGCGTTCTCCTTATACATTTCCAGGAGGTAGTAGGGCGAGGGAGGTAGCGTAATCACTATTGGATGGTTGTACAGTACACTATCTCCCGTCCCTTCACCGAGGCCAATTCACGTAGCTCACCTGGCAGAAGATAAGTTACTCGCTCATATAAAATAGAGTCTTGGTGTTGATGAAACTATTAATGGTATTCAGATCTATCCTGACGGATTTATCACTTCTTTCACCCAATTTTCACCGGGTCTTCATCTACGGATATTGAGAATGAAGGAGCATATTTTTTCCTTTTTTGTCAGCAGAGCGACTCGCTGCACAGATGTTCTTTTATTCTTATTTTTTTAACTCTGGGGCACAAAAGCTAACGTTCTCCCTTTTTTTTATACCAATATTCGGTGAAGTATCGCTCACATACCTCTTTTCTTTTTGTGCCTGAGCCAAAAACTGGTGTAGTGTTTCCATTGGTGCTGCGCCGCGACGGATTAATATCCATTTTCTATATCTGTACAGTAGCTGGACGGGTAGAATGTAGACTGTATTTTTCTTTATTATTTTACTATTACCTGTTGTGTCATTTAGCCCTCATTATATTTAATTAGGTTTGAGAATTTTGTATGCTGATGGCTTTCTCTCTGTTGTTGTCTAATATTAAAAAAAAAAACACAAACGAAATTATACATGAGAATGACAGGTCTGACACGCTGTAAACACTAGTTTCAAATGCAAATAAATTCTTTACTTTATTCACTTACCGAAGACTTACTCTCTCCTACTTTTCCTTTCACTTGAGTCACGCGCCGAGAACATGTAACTACAGCCCCAAGTGAATGTTCCTGGAGAAACCCAAGTCGAATACACTCACGCCTGCAAATGATGCCTATGTGTCTATCAGTCTATCTGTCTGTCTGTGTTATGATATTATCAATTGCAATTTGATGCTTGTAACATGTACGCTACATTAAGTATAAGTGCACTTTGAATGCACGCTCGTTGTTAAAGAGAAAACTGAATGTATTAGAGCAGTATTCGATGGCTTGTTTCTTGTACCGCCTCTGATCTTCCACTACAAAAATAACTACAGCTCATAAACCCCAATACCGCTTTGTAGGGTTATCTTTGCATCAGTGTAAACTAACAAAACATACACGCGAATTCACTGACTATACAAGGGTGAACATTGATTTACACCTGACTGTATACCTGTCCATCCATCTCACACACGCGCCTAACCAGTGTGTATTAATTATTTGGTTGATTGGTTGATTGATTAATTGGTTGAGTTATGCAATAGGTAAATAATTAATCTGTGATTATTATTAGTGCCGATTGATTAATTGGATGATTAATTTAATGGTTGAATTATTAATTGGCTTAGCCAATCATCAAATTAATATTTGGTTTATTTATATAATGGGTGATAGATTAATGGTTAGATGATTGAATGGTTGAATGATTAACCAGTTAATTGGTTTAATGCTGGCTGATTCATTGATTGATTACTTTATTTATTAATTAATTAATTGACTGATTGATTAAACCAATAATAATAATAATAATAATAAAAATAATAATAATAATAATAATAATGATAATAATAATAATAGTAATAATAATAATAATAATAATAATAATAATAATAATAATAATATTAGTATTATTATTATTATTATCATTATTATTATTATTATTATTATTATTATTATTATTATTATTATTATTATTATTATTATTATTATTATTATTATTATAAATGACAACAACAAAACCTCCCTCGCAGTACCTCACAATATAAACCCAGGAATACCGCTCTCTCACATAATTTTTTCTTCCAAAGGTTCTAAAACGTCTCATTGATCACGAAACTCACAATGACACGGGTGGCTGGAGTATAGATAAACCATAGGAGTTTGGCTGACGATAACCAACCAGCTTCCGGGAATGGTGGCAGCCCGGCCATATGGAGGTTGATTGATCCGGGAGGGATTTCTCATCTGATTTTCGGCGTCTTGTTGCTGACAGTGGTGGTGGGGAAGGCATATGTGATTATAGTGGGCAGTCGTGTGTCAAGGGCTGGGCGAGAGAGAGAGAGAGAGAGAGAGAGAGAGAGATGCTCGAATGTCAAAGATAACCAAACACAAATAATTTAAAACTTGGAAATTAATTGTTTTTTTTTCAACCATCCGGGACTGTCCACCTATACCGAAATGATTGAAACTGCAATGTTTACCTGTCTCGTTGTGATGAATGGAAGCTGGCTCTCTCTTCTTGTCGAGACTGATTCTACAGTACCTTTTCTCTTTTATTGGTAAACTCTCCCCAAAAAAGCGTATGCCATAAAGAAATATAAATTCCTTCGTGATATTTTTGGATATGTCAGGGTAGGAATAAAGTGAATTAACCCAGTATTAAGTTCATTGAGGAAGTTGACAATGACCCCCATCCTGATCGATACATGATGTGGGTTTAGTGATTAAAAATAAAGCATCAATCCTTGTTGGTTTATCCTGTCCATCATACTTCAGGGGGAAATATATGACCTTGTATTAAAGAGAATAAAATGATGACTGATACAAAGGCACCACCACCACCACCACACCCTCACTACCACCACCACCACCACCACCACCACCACCACCACACCCTCACCACTACACCCTCACCACCCCTCACCACCACCACCACCACCCACCAGTACACCCACCACACCCTCACCACCACCACCACCACCCCACCACCACCACCACCACCACCACCACCACCACCACCACCACACCTCACCACCACACCTCACCACCACCACCACCACCACACCACTACACCTCACACCACACCACCACTACACCACCACCACCACCACCACTCACCACTACACCCTCACCACCACACCCTCACCACCACCACCACCACCACCACCATGTTCTAGTATTTTAAGTCTTTCTCCAACACTACCAATGGCTCTTACCTGTCTCCAACACTACCCATGGCCCTTACCTATCTCCAACACTATCATTGACTCTTACCTGTCTCTAACACTACCCATGGCCCTTACCTGTCTCCAACACTATCATTGACCCTTACCTGTCTCCAACAATACCAATAGCCCTTACCTGTCTCCAACACTACAAATGGCCCTTACCTGTCTCCAACACTACCCATGGCCCTCACCTGTCTTCAACACTATCATTGACCCTTACTTGTCTCCAACAATACCAATAGCCCTTACCTGTCCCCAACACTACCAATGGCCCTTACCTGTCTCCATCACCATCAAAGGCCAATATCATCAATAACCTTTTAATGGCCTCTGGCATCGTTAATGGCCTTTTGATTGCCTGCAGCATCATCAGTAGCCTTTGATCGCTGCTCCTTGTTGACAGTATCGGGTAGAGAGTTGGCGTTTGGCTTCCCATAACCGAGCTGCTAATACCGGCACGTCCCAGTCAGTTTGTCATCTAGTTTCTCCCTGAGTGGTAAGTCGGGGATAATTTATTATCCCAGTAAAGTGGAGAGAGAGAGAGAGAGAGAGAGAGAGAGAGAGAGAGAGAGAGAGGTTAAACTCACAGATTTACCTCTACTACTACTACTACTACTACTTTTTTTTTTTTTACTACTACTACTACTATAGTAATCGACCTCCCCAATACACAAACGCCGCAAATTCCTCTTTCCAGCACTCACCGTGTCTTCCCCACCAGCGCTCATATCCCTCAATTCTCGTCTAAAAATAAAGTTTCGGATAAAGGTGAGGGATCAGTCCCGTCCTGAGGGTGAGCTTTTACACCGCCAGAAACCATAATTTAATCCGTTTCTGCATGGGAGGATAAGTGGTGAATTTACAGTGGCGTGCATAGGTAGTGGAAGAGGTGTTCACCTTACAACAGCAGTAGTATTGTAGTAGTAGTAGTAGTGGCGTACACTGATGACCTTACAGGAGCAGGAAAAGTGGAGGACATCAAAAAATGGTGGGACCTGGTAACATCACGTGGTCCACAAACAGGGTACCACCCAAACGCTAGCAAGTCCTTCCATTGTAGCTTGTTTACCAAAATGAGGTGTCTGGTGAAGAGAGGCTGTACAACAAAGGACAGCCAAAGACCAATTTAAAGTAGTAATTAGCACGATGGACTTAAGATCGAGTACATAACGGGAAGATGAATGAGGAGAAACTAAGCCTGTCTGGAGATTGCTAACACAGAGCCATACGCGACTTTGTGGTATCAATTAATCCAGAGGATGTCACCAACATCAAAATTGCTAAGCCTACGGCAGCCACAGACCACATAATAGCTCAGAACGCAACAGGAGGATACAGTACAACAAGATCGGTCCATTACGGTTGCGAACGACAACACGCCAAGTGATAAAGTTGCAGCAACCGATGCTGCATACCAAAGAATTTGAAAAGAAGCTGTAGCAGGATGTGGGCGCTTCAGAACTGGTTAACTAACGTTACCGATATGGGCAAATGGTTTCAGGCCCTGGCCAACAAGAATCATAGATGCCAATGCCTGTAGGGTGCGTCATTAGCAGAAAGCCTGGTTCTCAACGCGTGTGTGGTTTCTTCCTAATATCGTCGATCACGTATGGTGTACAAGAAGGGCTTGCATCCACAGCGCGGACGAAGGCAGGCGAGCTTCACAGCAATGATATGAAGGAATTCGCCGTGATGTCAGGCAGAATGACCTCCTTCATTGACGGAGAGATTTTTCAACACAGGATCAAACATAATCCACGGGCTCAAAGGACGCCAGCATGAGATTCTGACGCAGAGCGCAGCCGACATCATCAGGATTTTTATCCTGGCGGCCGATGTCACCGAATCAGCTCTCGGCGCTGCACACAGGAGGAACGAGAACGACAAGATAAGGGAATATGAGAATCCAGAACGTTGATCAAGGCAGCCTAATTCCCTGTAGTGTTCACACCCTTTGGGTGGATGTGACCATGGCAAGATGCTTCTACCAGATCATGGAGAGGATATCCGAACAGAAGCAGCAGCCCAGGTTGCCGCCAGCCCGAAGAGATGTAGATCGTCTCTCCCCAGGGTCGGCTTGCTCTGCCTTCAGGAACGCGACATCGGCCCCAAAGCTGACAACAGCTGCACAGATATTGGGTCTATGAGGCAGTCAGTGAACGCCGTGAAGCAGACTCCGCAGCCCAACTAACTCAACACAGGATAGCTACTTATGCATTAGACATTTAATACTAATATAATAAATGGTAAGTAAAAGGTATATTATTGGGGGACACAAGTCATCAAGAAAAAAAAAGTAGTAGTAGTAGT
>NW_024716703.1:9366008-9416008 GCF_018991925.1 Homarus americanus
CATATATATATATATATATATATATATATATATATATATATATATATATATATATATATATATATATATATATATATATATATATATATATATATATAGAGAGAGAGAGAGAGAGAGAGAGAGAGAGAAAGAGAGAGAGAGAGAGAGAGAGAAAAAATAGAGGCGGAGTTATTAAGAAAAATAAAAATATCTTCTAATAAACAGAGACGCTGCAGTTGTCAGTCTCCACCTTGGTTCTCGTTTTCACTCAGTTATCGTACGTGTCAACACCTCACAATGAGTCACTAATGCCACTTGGCATAAGTTGTAGTCGGGTATTCTTAAAGTTGATAGTATCGAGTGAGAGGTTTATGGGATGCAGGAGTGATGGATGGTTGAGGACCTGTTGAGTCACTTACTCTAACAACATGTGTCATTTTTAACATGACGCTGCTGTCTTCTTCGATTTTGGATATGGGATTCAGATTCAGACTCAGATTCAAGAGAGTTTCGCCAGTACATGGGCTGGGTTAATGAGAGAGACGTTCATATATGTAAGACTATAGTGAGTTGTTTACTGAGACGTTAATATATGTATTGCTATAGTTGTGAAATACACATTATATAGTTCTGTTATGTCTGTCTACCTGAAAGATCAAACTGTGGATCTTACTACGTATGTGACAAGTGTACACTGTCATAATCATATTCTTATGGTGTTTGGAACAAGTCATGTTGGTGAATAACCTCAGTGTTGTGTCTGAGTCAGTGACCCACCCCACTGACTTTGCAAATAGAACTCTGTTCTTGACCACTGATGAGGTTCCTTACTACAGCAAAAGACAAGGCTCCATTTTATTCTATTGATAAAGTGATCTATAACTGTTACTCAACCCGTTCCATCTACGCCTTTAAAGACTACAGGTAATGATTCTGCGGACAGCTTTAAATAACTGAGTTATGCCGTCCAGCAGGTCAGGTTAAGTAACAGTGGTGTTGGACGCTGGATATTGCCAGATCATGAGGACACTCGTATCTTCCATTGGGAAGTCCAACGTTTTGGGGACTTCTAACAATCAATCACAACATGAATCAGAATTACTATTTATGTCCTAAGATTATTGACTCTGTCCTGGAGAACTGAATTAAGTGTTTTGGTAATCGTTTTGAATTTGTAAGGTACGACAAAATTATTGCTCATTGCAGATCTTTATCCCAACAAACTAACTCCACTGCAGCAGCCTGTAATCCAGTATCTCAGACCTTCAGTAATGTAAGAAAGACCTTTAGTCAATGATACAATGATTTGTATTCTTTAATAACAATTTAAACTCTCTAAAGTCTAGACCTCTACACATTCTTTATTTATCCAAAATAAAAACAGAGGAAATTTTATAGACATGAACATCGTCAACTTCCAAAATTGTTCCTCTCTAGCCCGACTTTAACAGTTAATATTTGCCGTGTACGAAAAAAGTATTACTTGAAAGTGAACGTTAATATGTACTGATTCACCAGGCACCGACACTCATTAAAAAATAAATTCGCCTGGCGATGTGAGAATACATTTATATTACAACACAAAATAATCTACAGTCAGGATGGTTTTGAAATGTCTTTGTATTTTCTGTAAGCAACCCCCCTCACTCTCTCCTCCACTGGGAAAAGGACCAGCGTGCGAGTCTTAGAGAATCTATTATTGTGACCTGTGGTCTGTGAGAGGTGGTGTTCAGCTCCATTTATAAGATACGTATTATGTGTGTGTGTGTGTGCGTTCTCCTTATACATTTCCAGGAGTAGCGAGGGAGGTAGCGTAATCACTATTGGATGGTTGTACAGTACACTATCTCCCGTCCTTCACCGAGGCCAATTCACGTAGCTCACCTGGCAGAAGATAAGTTACTCGCTCATATAAAAAGAGTCTTGGTGTTGATGAAACTATTAATGGTATTCAGATCTATCCTGACGGATTACTTTTTCACCCAATTTTCACCGGGTCTTCATCTACGGATATTGAGAATGAAGGACATATTTTTTCCTTTTTGTCAGCAGAGCGACCTCGCTGCACAGATGTTCTTTTATTCTTATTTTTTTAACTCTGGGGCACAAAAGCTAACGTTCTCCTTTTTTATACCAATATTCGGTGAAGTATCGCTCACATACTTTTGTGCCTGGGCCAAAACTGTGTAGTGTTTTGCTGCGCCGCGACGGATTAATATCCATTTTCTATATCTGTACAGTAGCTGGACGGGTAGAATGTAGACTGTTTTTTATTATTTTTACTATTACCTGTTGTGTCATTTAGCCCTCATTATATTTAATTAGGGTTTGAGAATTTTGTATGCTGATGGCTTTCTCTTGTTGTTGTCTAATATTAAAAAAAACACAAACGAAATTATAAGAGAATGACAGGTCTGACACGCTAAACACTAGTTTCAAATGCAAATGAATTCTTTACTTTATTCACTTACCGAAGACTTACTCTCCCTACTTTTCCTTTCACTTGAGTCACGCGCCGAGAACATGTAACTACAGCCCCAAGTGAATGTTCCTGGAGAAACCAAGTCGAATACACTCACGCCTGCAAATGATGCCTATGTGTCTATCAGTCTATCTGTCTGTCTGTGTTATGATATTATCAATTGCAATTTGATGCTTGTAACATGTACGCACATTAAGTATAAGTGCACTTTGAATGCACGCTCGTTGTTAAAGAAAACTGAATGTATTAGAGCAGTATTCGATGGCTTGTTTCTTATACCGCCTCTGATCTTCCACTACAAAAATAACTACAGCTCATAAACCCCAATACCGCTTTGTAGGGTTATCTTTGCATCAGTATAAACTAACAAAACATACACGCGAATTCACTGACTAACAAGGGTGAACATTGATTTACACCTGACTGTATACCTGTCCATTCATCCCACACACGCGCCTAACCAGTGTGTATAATTATTTGTTGATTGGTTGATTGATTAATTGGTTGAGTTATGCAATAGGTAAATAATTAATCTGTGATTATTATTAGTGCCGATTGATTAATTGGATGATTAATTTAATGGTTGAATTATTAATTGGCTTAGCCAATCATCAAATTAATATTTGGTTTATTTATATAATGGGTGATAGATTAATGGTTAAATGATTGAATGGTTGAATGATTAACCAGTTAATTGGTTTAATGCTGGCTGATTCATTGATTGATTACTTTATTTATTAATTAATTAATTGACTGATTGATTAAACCAATAATAATAATAATAATAATAATAATAAAATAATAATAATAATAATAATATTATAATAATAATATGTATTAATAATAATAATAATAATATAATAATAATAATAATAATATATATTATTATTATTATTAATTACTATTATTATTATTATTATTATTATTATTATTATTATTATTATTATTATTATTATTATAAATGACAACAACAAAACCTCCTCGCAGTACCAATATAAACCCAGGAATGCCTCTCACATAATTTTTTCTTCCAAAGGTTCTAAACGTCTCATTGATCACGAAACTCCACAATGACACGGGTGGCTGGAGTATAGATAAACCATAGGAGTTTGGCTGACGATAACCAACCAGCTTCGGTGGCAGCCCGGCCATATGGAGTGTTGATTGATCCGGGAGGATTTTCATCTGATTTTCGGCGTCTTGTTGCTGACAGTGGGAAGGCATATGTGATTATAGTGGGCAGTCGTAAGTCAAGGGGAGAGAGAGAGAGAGAGAGAGAGAGATGCTCGAATGTCAAAGATAACCAAACACAAATAATTTAAAACTTGGAAATTGTTTTTTCAACCATCCGGGACTGTCCACCTATACCGAAATGATTGAAACTGCAATGTTTACCTGTCTCGTTGTGATGAATGGAAGCTGGCTCTCTCTTCTTGTCGAGACTGATTCTACAGTACCTTTTCTTTTATTGGTAAATCCTCCCAAAAAGCGTATGCCATAAAGAAATATAAATTCCTTCGTGATATTTTTGGATATGTCAGGGTAGAATAAAGTGAATTAACCCAGCATTAAGTTCATTGAGGAAAGGATGACAATCCCCCATCCTGATCGATACATGATGGGTTTAGTGATTAAAATAAAGCATCAATCCTTGTTGGTTTATCCTGTCCATCATACTTCAGGATATATGACCTTGTATTAAAGAGAATAAAATGAGACTGACAAAAGGCACCACCACCACACCACACCCCACCACCACCCACCACACCACCACCACCACCACCACACCTCACCACTACACCCCACCACCACACCCCTCACCACCACCACCACCACCACCACCAGCACACCCACCACACCCCACCACCACCACCACCAACCCCACCACCACCACCACCACCTCACCACACCACCACCACCACCACCACCACCACACCTCACCACCTCACCACCACCACCACCACCACCACCACTACACCCTCACCACCACACCTCACCACTACACCTCACCACCACCACTACACCACCACTACACCTCACCACCACACCCCTCACCACCACCACCACCACCACCACCATGTTCTAGTATTTTAAGTCTAACACTACCAATGGCTCTACCTGTCTCCAACACTACCCATGGCCCTACCTATCTCCAACACTATCATTGACTTACCTGTCTCTAACACTACCCATGGCCCTTACCTGTCTCCAACACTATCATTGACCCCACCTGTCTCCAACAACAATCCCTTACCTGTCTCCAACACTACAAATGGCCCTTACCTGTCTCCAACACTACCCATGGCCCTCACCTGTCTTCAACACTATCATTGACCCTTACTTGTCTCCAACAATACCAATAGCCCTTACCTGTCCCCAACACTTACACATGGCCTTACCTGTCTCCATCACCATCAGAGGCCAATATCATCAATAACCTTAATGGCCTCTGGCATCGTTAATGGCTTTGATTGCCTCGCAGCATCATCAGTAGCCCTTGATCGCTGCTCCTTGTTGACAGATCGGCAGAGGCGTTTGGTTTCTACAACCGAGCTGCTAATACCGGCACGTCCCAGTCAGTTTGTCATCTCCCTGAGGTAAGTCGGGGATAATTTATTATCCCAGTAAAGTGGAGAGAGAGAGAGAGAGAGAGAGAGAGAGAGAGAGAGAGAGAGAGAAAAAAAAAAAAAAAGAGAGGTTAAACTCACAGA
This sequence comes from Homarus americanus, assembly GCF_018991925.1. Classification (NCBI taxonomy): domain Eukaryota; kingdom Metazoa; phylum Arthropoda; class Malacostraca; order Decapoda; family Nephropidae; genus Homarus; species Homarus americanus. Next base: position 9,371,181 of record NW_024716703.1, read on the forward strand.
GACCCTCTACTACTACTACTACTACTACTTTTTTACTACTACTACTACTATAGTAATCGACCTCCCCAATACACACAAACGCCGCAAATTTTTCAGCACTCACCGTGTCTTCACCAGCGCTCATATCTCTCACCTGCTCAAAAAATAAAGTTCCGATAAAGGTGAGGATCAGTCCCGTCCTGAGGGTGTGAAACACAAGCTTTTTAATCCGTTTCTGCATGGGAGGATAAGTGGTGAATTTACAGTGGTGCATAGGTAGTGGAAGAGGTGTTCACCTTACAACAGCAGTAGTATTGTAGTAGTAGTAGTAGTGGCGTACACTGATGACCTTACAGGAGCAGGAAAAGTGGAGGACATCAAAAAATGGTGGGACCTGGTAACATCACGTGGTCCACAAACAGGGTACCACCCAAACGCTAGCAAGTCCTTCCTTATTGTGAAGCCAGAACATTTTGAACGGGCAATGGAGGTGTTCGGTGGAAGAGAGGTCAAAATAACAAAGGATAGCCAAAGACACCTAGGCGCAGTAATTAGCACGATGGACTTCAAGATCGAGTACATAACGGGAAAGATGAATGAGTGGGTTAGGGAAATCCAAGCTCTGTCTGAGATTGCTAACACAGAGCCACATGCGACTTTTGTGGCATTGACTAATCCAGAGGAGATTGCTGCCACCGAACATCAAAACTCAGTTAAGCTCACGGCAGCCCTCACAGACCACATAATAGCTCAGAACGCAACAGGGGAGGTGGATACCAGTGAAGTAAACAAGATCTGAAGGTCCATTACGACAGAACGACAACACGGCCAGTGATAAGTTGCAGCAACTGATGCTGCAAGTACCAAAGATTGAAAAAGAAGCAGAGAGAGGAGGTGGGCGCCCAGAACTGGTTAACTATACCGATAAGGGCAAATGGTTTCAGTCTCAATAAACAAGAATTTATAGATGCCAATGCTCATAGGTGCGGTCGGCTAGTAGAAAGTTTGCCTCTCAATGCGTGTGGGTCTTCCTATGACGTCGATCACGCCATGGTGTACAAGAAAGGCATATCCATGAAGCATGACGAAGTAAGGGAGCCACAGCAAATATGTTGAAGGAAATCTGCCGTGATGTCAGGGTAGAACTGACCTTCCATTGGACGGTGAGATTCAACATAGGACTTCAAACACATCCAACGAAGCCTGTGTTGACGTCAGTGCATGAGGATTCTGGACGGGGAGAGCCGCGCCTTCGACATCAGGATTTTATCCTATGGCCGCATGTCACCGTAACTTAGCTCTCGATGCTGCAACAGGAAGGAACAGAACGACAAGATAAGGGAATATGGGGAGAGAATTCAGAACGTTGATCAAGGCAGCATTACCTGTAGTGTTCACACCTCGGGATGGACCAAGTGCAAGATGCTTCTACGCCAGACCTGCGGAGGTGATATCCGCAGGTTATGTCGCCTGGAAGAGATGTAGACGTCCTTTCTCTCTTAGGTCGGCTTTGTTTCGCCTCAGGGGAACGCGAGCATCGGCTCGACAACAACAGCTGCAGATATTAACTATGAGGCAACAGTCAGTGAATGCCGCATAGATCTGCAGCTCAACTAACTCAACACAGCTAGGATAGCTACTTATGTATTAGGATATTTAATACATTAAATAGGGCAAATATCATTGGGGGAGGCAAGCCATTGAAAAAAAGTATAGTAGTAGTAGTAGTAGTTATTTGTCACATAGGAAACAAGTGCTCGGGACAAATTCAAATTTTGCCCATAGTGTATCATCTCTGACATATGGATGCATGTTTTGGGATGGGGGGGGGGTAGCCTACACATCCACGCGCCGCGATTTATGCCCCTACTACCTGGACACAGCAGTCCAGCCTGTCACCCTCCGCCTTCCTCATAAGAACCAGCATTATCTTGTGCCTGACTAACCAGATGTATGTTAGAGGTGATTTAACTGTCGCTACAAGGTGCTGTTCACTATGCCTGCAACAATCATTGCTATGTCTAAAGTAACTCTGAACTAAAACTGCACAAATTGTGTTTAAAGAGAAACAACCGACTCATGTGTGGATTAAGAAGCGAGACCAGTGTCGGAACTCACGTCGCACCTGAGCCGACACAGGCCACAGTGATATCGCCGACCCAACTACCCGATGATATTCGGAATGATAGCAGTGAGTCTACTCTCAACCCGAAAATGTAGTACTACAAATGCTGCTCCCTTAGTAGCAGGTGTCCACGAGGAGAATGGAGAGACAGCCACCTCAGTGGAAATAGCATGCCGGATGGAAAATACAGACATATGGGTCAAAGAAACTACTCAGAATTGTCATGGTCGCTCGTTAACTTGAAGTTTGAAATCACCCAAAGTGTGCAGCCACCAAAGAAATGATTCGGGAGATGACTCTCGCTTCATGACTGATTATTACACTCAGGACCGCTTCCTCGCCCTCTAGCTCTTCAAATACCGGGCAATAATACCAACATTTATTTATCAGGAGGACACACAAAAGGCTAAGCACAAAGAAATGTGGCGGCAATGAAGAGAAGATTGGCAATGTGGCAGACTGGGGCCCTAGATGATCTCCTATGTGAAAGGCTAATGAACACTGCAGGAGAGACTAAAAAATTAAGGGTGACGTGAAAGCAAAACACCGATGACGGCAAGAAATTTGGAAACAAAATGCGTAGTGGGGAAAAGTGTTCTTGCAGTAAGATCACTCACAGAGGAATCTCTCCGGTGGGTGATGCCAATAAACAGAGAGACATTAAAACTATTGAAAGAGAAACATCCCCTGCAAGCCAAGACGAAGGCATCAGTTCCAGGACTATATCCCCACCAAATGCTGTCCTGTTCGAGAAAATAAGCCAGGAGAGATGGTGAAAAAAGGGCACTGAAGACTGGAGGAGGAGCCGGCCTTCAGGTCTGGATGCAAACGGTTGGAGAGTCATCCTCAGAACAAACAAGTTTGGCCCTGTAGCAAGCGATCTCAGACTGCTGCCCTTGCAAGAAAGCTTGCATCCCTCTTGCTGCCATCACCTCCAGGCCCCGGACGGTCTGCCGCCTTGGTCTTCTGGAAAAGAAACCAGGATGTAGACCTATAAAGGTGGGGAAGCGGATGAGGCGGACTAATGGAAAATGGCTAATGGAGGTGGTAAAGGATGATGTCAGGGCAGCAGCAGGAACCTACAAGGTGTAAAGGCCACTCAGGCTGGTGGGGAGGCTGCCATTCACGCCAAGGAGATTGATATTTGAGCAGCGTGATTGTGAGGCCTTTCCTGGTGGATGCTTTCAAAGCATTCAACGTACTTTAACCGCAAGGCTGCACTGCACAACATCAAGACTGGGCGTCCAAGCTTTATGATGTATGTTAGAAAAATTCGTATAGAACCATCGACCCCTACATAGTAAAACAACAAGGCTCTAAGAGGATACCATCTTTGTTGAAGTGTCGACCGAGGAACAACAGGGGACCCTAGCAATGGCGATGTATGCACTGGCCTAATAAAGTGCTCCAACAAGAAATAAAAATTTGAAACAATCAGTCAAACAAGGGCATATGCTGATGACCTTACAGGAGTGAAGTGCGGAGGCATCAAAAAGTGGTGGGACTTGGTAACACCGCAAGGAGGTCTACAAATAGGGTACCACCCAAACGCCAGCAAGTCCTTTTCCTCATCGTGAAGCCAGAAACATTTTATGAACGGGGTAGAGGTTTTTGGCGAAGCGAGGTCAAAATAACTATGACGGCCGGAAGACATCTAGGCAAGAAAGTAATTGGCACCACGACTTCAAGACCGAGTAACGTAGCGGAAAGTGACGAGCGGGTTAGTGAAATCCAAGATCTGTCTGAGATTGCTACCATTGCGAGCCACATGCGGCCTTTTGCTGCATTCACCCATGGAGTCAAGCATCGCTGGAACTACCTGATGAGTGGCACTATCCCTGATATCGGACCCTCCACGCTCTGGAAGAAGCCATCAGTGCTGGAAGTTCATTCCCAAATTAGTGAAATACCCTGACTTAACCCCAGCAGAAAGAGAGCTTTTGCACTTCCAATAAGACTGGTAGGGATGGGACCAATAAATCCAGAGGCGATTGCTGCCACTGAACATCAAAAATTCACTGAGCTCACGGCAGCCGTCACGACCACATAACAGCCCAGAATGCAACAGGGCGGATACCAGCGAAGTAAATAAGATTCGGCAGGTCCATTATGACAGATCGACAGCACTGAAAAAATAATAAGTTGCAGCAACTTTTGATGCAGGTTCCAGAAAATGGAAAAAATAAAGTAGCTATAGCACAGGAGGTGGGCGCTCGAACTGGTTACACATGTTACCGATAAGGGCAAATGGTTTCAGCCTGGACATTGCTCTAAGGCACGGTCGGCCAGTAGAAGGTTTGCCTCCCACGCGTGGTGTGGGTTTTCCTATGATGGCGACTACGCCATGGTGTGCAAGAAGGGGGCTTCATATGCATGAGAGGCATGACGAGGTAAGGGATCTCTACAAAAGCAAATAAGAAGGAAATTCATGGACGTCATGGTAGAACTGACCCTCTTCCATTGGATGGTGAGATTCTTCAACACAGGACTTCAAACACATCTAACGAAGCCCGCGGTGGACGTCAGTACTGGTGATTCTCTGGAATCGACAGCGTAATCCTCGACATCAGGATTTTGATCCCATGGCCGCATGTCACCGTAACTCCAGCTCGATGCTGCAACAACATAGGAGGAACGAGAACGACAAGAGAAGCGGGCATATGGGGAGAGAATTCAAAACGTTGATCAAGGTACTGCCCCTAGTGTTCACAACCTCTGTGGATGCCGGGGACCAAGTGCAAGATGTTTTACGCCAGACTCGCGGAGTTGATTCCGAACAGCTTGGCAGCCCAGAAGTTATGTTACAGCCTGGATGAGATGTCGACTGTCTTTCTCTCCTTCGGTCGGTTTTGCTCTGCCTCAGGGGAACGAGAGTTTCTGCCCCAATCCCGGACAACTGCTGCATATTGACTATGAGGCTACTGTCACTGAACAATGCCGTGGCAAGATCTGCGGCTCAACTAATTTAACACAGATAGGATAGCTTTCTTATGTATTAGGATATTTAATATTAATGTAATTAAATGGTGGTGAAGGTGTGGTTATTGGGGTGGCTGGGAGGCCACGTTCCAAAAAAAAAAAAAAAAAAAAAAAAAAAAAAGTAGTAGTAGTAGTAGTAGTAGTAGTAGTAGTCGACTGTCCTTCTTCGTCAGCTTACTCTGCCTCAGGGAACGAGAAGCTGTCCCTCAATGCCGGACAACAGCCGCAGATATTGGACTATGAGGCTACAGTCACTGACCTGGCACACCCGCATCTAAACTAATTCAACACAGATAGATAGCTACTTATGTATTAGGATATTTAATATTATGGTAATAAAATGGCGGCTTAAGGTTTGGCTATTGGAGGAGGCTGGAGGCCACGATTTAAAAAAAAAATTTTAGTAGTAGTAGTAGTAGTAGTAAGAACATAAGGGTGAAAAAAGAAAGATGTTGGGATTAGCAGGGGGAGCAGTGAAGGAGGGAGACTCAAGGGTGTTGGACCTGCTTTATTCCAGCAGAAGAAGCAACAGCAGAGGCAGCAGGAGCCAGGGTGTAGGTACCAGCAGAAGAACTTATTGTGTGAGAAAATACGCACCACACCCGTGTTTATCATATGTTAAGATGAGTATTGAGTCTCTCTCATTCTTCTGTTGTTGGTGGAGGAGGGAGGAGTTTGGTGGAGGAGGGAGAGGGTGTAATGGAGGAGGGAGATGTGTGGTGGAGGCGGGAGGGGATGTGATGGAGGAGGGAGGAGTTTGGTGGAGGAGGGAGAGGGTGTAGTGGAGGAGGGAGATGTGTGGTGGAGGAGGGAGGGGATGAGGAGGAGGAGGAGTTGGTGGAGGAGGGCTTGGGTGTACTAGAGGAGGGAGATGTGTGGTGGAGGAGGGAGGGGATGTGATGGAAGAGGGAGGGGTGTGGGTGGAGGAGGGAGGGTGTAGTGGAGGAGGGAGGGGTGTGGTGGGAGGAGGGAGGGGATGGGATGGAGGAGGGAGGAGTTTGTGGAGGAGGGAGAGGTGTAGTGGAGGAGGAGGGGTGGTGGAGGAGGGAGGGGATGTGATGGAGGAGGAGGAGTTTGGTGGAGGAGGGAGGGGATGGATGGAGGAGGAGGAGCTTGGTGGAGGAGGAAGAGGATGTAGTGGAGGAGGGAGGGGTGTGGTGAAGGAGGGATGGGTGTGGTGGAGGAGGGAGGGGTGGTGGGAGGAGGGAGGGGTGGAGGAGGAGGGAGGGGATGATAGTGGAGGAAGGGTATGGTGGAGGAGGGAGGTGTACGGTGAAGGAGGGAGGTGGTGAGGGGAGGAAGGAGGGAGTGGTGGAGGAGGGAGGATATGGTGAGGAGGGAGGGTATGGTGGAGGAGGGAGGTGGTGGTGGAGGAGGGAGGGTGGGGTGGAGGCGGAGGTGGGGTGGAGGAGGAAGTGGGTGGGGTGGAGGAGGGAGGGGATGGTGGAGGAGGAGGGGCATGTTGAGGAGGAGGGGTGTGGTGGAGGAGGGAGGGTGGTGGAGGAGGAGGGGTGGGGGGTGGAGGAGGAAGTGGGTGGGTGGAGGAGGGAGGGGGTATGGTGGAGGAAGGAGGGGTGAGGTGGAGGAGGTAGGGGATGTGGTGGATGAGGGAGGGATGTGGTGGAGAGGAGGGACGAGGAGGAGGAGAGGTATGGTGAGGAGGAGGGATGGTGGAGGAGGGAGGGTGTGGTGGAGGAGGGAGGGGTGGGGTGGAGGACGGGAGTGGTGGGGTGGAGGAGGGAGGGGTATGGTGGAGGAGGAAGGGTATGGTGGAGGAGGGAGGGGTGTGGTGGAGGAAGGAGTGGGTATGGTGGAGGAGGGGAGTGGGTGGGGTGGAGGAGGAAGGGTGGGGTGGAGGAGGGAGGGGTATGGGTGGAGGAGGAGGGGTATGGGTGAGGAGGAGTGGGTGAGGTGGAGGAGGGAGGGGATGGGGAGGAGGAGGGATGTGGTGAGGAGGGAGGGTATGGTGGAGGAAGGAGGTGGTGTGGTGGAGGAGGAGTGGGTGTGGTGGAGGTGGTGTGGTGGAGGAGGGAGGGTGTGGTGGAGGAGGGAGGTGGTGGTGAGGAGGAGGGGTGTGGTGGAGGAGGGAGGTGGTGTGTGAGGAGGGAGTGGGTGTGGTGGAGGAGGAAGGTGGTGGGTGGGAGGAGGTAGTGGGTTGGTGGAGGAGGAGTGGGTGTGGAGGAGGAAGTGGGTGGGGGTGAGGAGGGGAGGGTATGGTGGAGGAGGGAGGGGTATGGTGGAGGAGGGAGGATATGGTGGAGGAGGGAGGGGTGAGGTGGAGGAGGAGGATGTGGTGGAGGAGGGAGGGGTATGGTGAGAGGGGGTGTGGTGGAGGAGGAGGTGGTGTGGTGGAGGAGGGAGGGGTGGGGTGAGGAGGGGGTGTATAGTGGAGGAGGAGGTATGGTGGAGGAGGGAGGGTGAGGTGGAGGAGGGAGGGGAGGGTGGAGGAGGGAGGATATGGTGGAAGAGGGAGGTGGTGTGGTGGAGGCGGGAGGGATATGGTGGAGGAGGGAGGTGGTGTGGTGGAGGAGGGAGGGTGTGGTGAGGAGGGAGGTGGTGTGGTGGAGGAGGGAGGGTGGAGAGGAGGGAGGGGCATGGTGGAGGAGGGAGGGGTGTGGTGGAGGAGGGAGGGTGTAAGGTGGAGGAGGGAGGGGTGTGGTGGGAGGAGGGTGGGGTGTGTGGAGGAGGGAGGGTGTATTGTGGAGGAGGGAGGGTGTATGGTGGAGGAGGGAGGTGTATGGTGGAGGAGGTAATGTGTGTGGTGGAGGAGGGAGGGGGTATGGTGGGAGGAGGTATGTGTGTATGGTGGAGGAGGTAGAGTGTATGGTGGAGGAGGTAGAGTGTATGGTGGAGGAGGGAGGGGTGTATGGTGGAGGAGGGGGGGTGTATGGTGGAGGAGGGAGGGTGTATGGTGGAGGAGGAGGGGTGTATGGTGGAGGAGGTAGTGTCTATGGTGGAGGAGGGAGGGGTGTATGGTGGAGGAGGTAGTGTCTATGGTGGAGGAGGTAGGGGTGTATGGTGGAGGAGGGAGGGTGTATGGTGGAGGAGGGAGGGTGTGATGGTGGGAGGAGGGAGGGGGTGTATGGTGGAGGAGGAGGGAGGGGTGTATGGTGGAGGAGGTAGGTCTGGTGGTGGAGGAGGTAGAGTGTATGGTGGAGGAAGTAGAGTGTATGGTGGAGGAGGTAGGGTGTGGGGTGGAGGAGGGAGGTGTATGGTGGAGGAGGGAGGGGTGTGTGGTGAGGAGGAGGGGTGTATGGTGGAGGAGGTAGTGTATGGTGGAGGAGGTAGGGTGTATGGTGGAGGAGGGATGGTGTATGGTGGAGGAGGAGGGGTGTATGGTGGTGTATGGTGGAGGAGGTAGTGTATGGTGGAGGAGGTAGGGTGTATGGTGGGAGGAGGAGGTATGGTGGAGGAGGAGGGTGTATAGTGGAGGAGGGGAGGGTGTATGGTGGAGGAGGTAGGGTGTAGTGGTGGAGGAGGTAGTGTCTATGGTGGAGGAGGTAGAGGTATGGTGGAGGAAGTAGAGTGTATGGTGGAGGAGGTAGGGTGTGGTGGAGGAGGAGGGTGTATGGTGGAGGAGGAGGTATGGTGGAGGAGGGAGGGTGTATGGTGGAGGAGGTAGTGTCTATGGTGGGAGGATGTAGAGGTATGGTGGAGGAAGTAGAGTGTGTGGTGGAGGATGTAGGGTGTGTGTGGTGGAGGAGGGAGGTGTATGGTGGAGGAGGGAGGGTGTATGGTGGAGAAGGAGGGGTGTGTGGTGGAGGAGGGAGGGTGTATGGTGGGAGGAGGGAGGGTGTATGGTGGAGAAGGAGGGGTGAATGGTGGAGGAGGTAGTGTGTATGGTGGAGGAGGTAGGAGTGTATGGTGGAGGAGGGAGGGTGTATGGTGGAGGATGGCGGGATGTGATGCTCAAGTAACTTTTCTTGTTGTTTATCCTATTCAATCTAATTATTGCCATCTCTTTCTTATCATCATCATCATCACCATCATCATCATCATCATTACCTCTTTCTTTCTCCTCTTGCTTGCTCTTCATTAACTTCATCATCTTCTTTCTTTCCGTCATCTTATTTTTCTCTGGAGTTTATTGAGTAAGGATTGTTAGAACCGAGACACAATAACAAATCTCGTCTCTGAAAGCCACATAACTCCTCGTTGCTCGGAGATGCGCCTTCCATCTTCCCCTGTGATGTTGTATTAATAACCAATAAATATCTGGCCAAGGAGTTGCAAAGGAGAGAGGAAGGGAAGGATGTAGTACAATGAAAGTTGGGGAAGGGGATGGGTGTAGGGAGGGGAGAGGGGGGGGAGGCGATGGAAGGAGGGAGGGAAGAAGGAAGGAAAGGAAGGTAGCGATGGAGGGAAGGAGGTGACAGAAGGTAAAAGGTGATGAAAGGAAGCAGGGGATGGTGATGGAAAGAGAGGGGGGAGAAGGTGATGGAGGAAGGGTGGGAGGGAAGTAGACTGACGGAGATGATGGAGGGAAAGAAATAATAAAGAGTAATGTTGCCCTCGTTATTCTTGGTCTTTTCCTTTCTCCATCCCCATTCTTTCCCACTCCATTATCCCCATTCCGCATTCAAGCTACTCCCCGCAAACCTCCCTTACTCAACTTCTCCTCATCTACTCCTCACCCCTTTACTCTATTCAATTACTCACACCACCCAACCCACACCTGACCCCCCACCCCATTCTTTCTTATCTTAGCAGAGGGAGGGTAAAATAAATTGTCTATGTATGTTTGTTTATGCGTGTCAATTTATTTGTCTGTCGCCAGTGATAACCTAAAGATCACAACCTCTTCGTCTTCGTTCTCTTCATCATCTTATAGGGATGCTCCCCGACAGTTGACATTGTCTTCACACCTTTCGTGGCTGAAAATCCACCCAACTGAGCTGTATACTCAAATTTATCTGTTTCTTGACGATGCCGCTTCCTCTCTCACGACCTCCTATCCTCCTCTCCTTGTCTACTGTGATGGGTCTGTTGACACGGTGGGCGGCGCTGGAGCAGCTGTGCGGGTCCCTGAGCCCCAGGTCCCCAGGAAGATCAGGGTCCATGTCTTGGTCTCCCCACTGATTCTGAGAACATGGCCATCCCAGCCCTAGCCCTCAACCATCTCAAGCTTCGGATATACATAACACAACCGGAGACATTCGACGAGCACTGGACGCCACTATGACACAGTAACCGGAGATGACAACCCTTCCACAACCTGGGCTACAGATACCCCTGGAAGTACATTGACAACCAAGAGCCTAGCAGCACTATATATAAACTTTGTGGGTGACCAGACTCTCGCACATCTCTCACTACATCCTCACATATGTTGAGGCCTCCGCCTACAACTCCCGAGCCGTCACCAATACATCGTCTCTCCCTAACAGGCCTGGCACTTGACATTATTAGGGACCTGCCACGCTTTGAAACAAACAGATGAATTGTATCGGGAATTTTCCCTCCACACACTCATCCTCCTTTCACTATATCTAACTTGTCAGTACAAGGCACTAGCGTCTTTAATGCATGATTCAAAGTAGGCAAGCATGAACACCGCATGCTTCCCTGTTAAGTGCTGTAAACGCTTTTGCGTTTTGCCTTGCACAGCATGCAAGGGGGTGCCCAATAAACTAGCCCCCTCGCAGGGCAAATCTGAATCTGAAAATCATCCTTCTTGCATGTTTGAGAACATCCACTGATCAACTCACGGTAAAAATATCTTTCACCAGTGAATGTCCTTCAGTAAAAATTGGCAAAGCTAGGAAATAAAGTCAAATTGGACGTCTAGTTTGTATCGTTTATTTCCAGTAACGTAACCTGACCACTTAAACACAGGAAGTGTTCACTGGTTGCAATAAACTGTTCTTGGAGATAATCAAACTACGAATCATCCTTGGTGTGATGAGGGCATAATGGCCTCAACCAACTTGAGGGCTTACCAAAAAATAAAGGCATACATGAAAACAATATCTCTCGTGTGGGAAATTAACCATCAGTTTGTGGTTCGGTATCATGGTGTAGCTACTTACTGTGTCTTAACCTCACACGAACACAACACTGTATACTGGAAGTGTATAAAAAATACAATAAAGAAAAGAACATAAAGAAAAACAAGTTCTCTTTACTTTCTTTCCTCGTTCGATAATTATAATTTTTCATCTTTTTCTTTGTTTCTATTTCGTTTTTTACCTTAATACATTGTTCTTTAACTTCTCTTGTTCTCTGACTCCGTATTTATCTCTAATTCATTTCTTGTTTACTTTATCCATTCTGTTAATTCTCCCTTCTTCCTTTGATCTCTAAGTCATTTTGTTCTCTATTTACTCCCCATTTCTTCTTCCTTGACTCTTATATTATCCCCTATTCTTCCTTTGTTCTTTTATCCTCTAATATTCACTTCCACTCCATTTGTTTTCTTTCCCTTTCCTTCAGCCTCTTATTTCTTCCTCCTTGACTCTCTTCTTTCTGTCTTCTAATTTATCATGTCTTCGTGTTATTGGTGGGGTGTCTGTTTTTTGGGGGAGGGGAAAGGGGAGAAGGAGGCAGAGGGGGAGAAGGAGGCAGAGGGGAGAGAGGGGAAGGAGGAGGGGAAAAGGGGGAGAAGGATGGGGAGAGACAGGGAAGGAGGGGGAGAGGGAGGAGGAGAAGGGGTAGAAGGAATGTGTTATTACTCGCCTTCTTCAGGTACACGAAGCTCACACGCCTGAGTGATGACGTGATTGGCACCGGTAGGAGACACAGTTCAAAAAAAAAAAAAAAAAAAAAAAAAAAAAAAAAAAGAGAGAGAGAGAGGCGGACATGTACCTTTGTGTGTGTATGTGAATAATAATAATAATAATAATAATAATATAATAATAATAATAAATATAACGGTTTATTAATAAAGTTGCAGCTGGTGACTGAAAATATATAAACTTACATCTGATTTTGACATAATAATATACGTTCAATACATTTACAGGGTTGTACAGTACATAAATCAGGAGCTGTTTATTATTTTAACAATAGATGGGATGGTGCTATTCTTATATCTATCAATGCGGGCTCTTATGGGCTGAATTTTGTTGCAGTGGCGGATTGCGCGATGTGGGCCAAACCCTGCAAGTGGCGTGGTGGAGGTCACTGATATATGGCATTCCCAGGGTGGAGAGAGCTTTGTTGTAGCCGGAGTAGTTTGCGCCGAGCATGATTCTGCAGACCCTTTTCTGCACCTTCTCTAGCTGACATTGCTGGGTAGAGTTGAGAGAGGATGACCAGGCTGGTGAAGCATACGTTAATTTGGAGAGTATAAATGCGTTGTAGATAGTCTTCAGCTCTGGCATGTGTGCCCCAAGTGACCTGAGTCGTCGAAGAATGTAGAGTCGGTACGAGGCTGCCCTGATTCCAGTCCAGTTTGTGGTCTATAATTACACCCAGGAGTTTGGCAGACTGCACTAACTGGAGAGGCTAGGCACCCACTGTAACTGCTGGAGCTTGCACTGGAGTGGTGGCGGTATTGATGTGCATAACTACGGTTTTGGTGTGATTGATGGTGACCTTGTTCTTCGTAGTTCATGCCTGTAGCCTGTCCAGGGTGCCTTGTAGCAATGAGTAGTCCGGTGAGGTGTTATCCACTGTAACCCCCACAGTGTAGTCATCCACGTACTTCAACCCGTGAAGAGTGTTCGATAGAGCGTCGTTGATCAGGATTAGGAAGCAGTGGTCCCATTGTGGTCCCCTGGGGAACACCGCAGGTGAGGTGTTGGAATGGACACCGAGCCCTGGTACCTCACTGCCTGACGACGCTCACTCAGGAAATCAGTGAGCCATGAGACCAGGTTGGTGGGCAGCCCTAGTGCAATGGCTTTGTTGATAACAGTGCAGTGATCAACAAGGTCAAAAGCCTTCCTGAAGTCAACAAGGGCAATGGCCAGTGATGTCTTACGTTTCTCCAGGTTTTTATGCAGATAGTCCCGGAAACTAACTAAGCAGTGTGATGTAGAGGAGGTCCTCATATTGCCAAATTGCTGTAGATCAATTGACTGATAAATACTAGCAAATCCTCATTCAAAAACAAAGTCTTCACAGAGTAGACTGAGTATGGGGGTAATGGCAAATGGCCTGAGGTCACTAAGGGACTGTGGGGTGGGGACCTTGGGGATAGGGGTGCCAAATGCGGTTTTCCATTCATTAGGGCATTTGCTCTGTCTGAGGGAAGCATTAATAATGGAACAGAGGTGGGTGGCAAGTTCGACTGCAAACTCCTTGTAAATTTTGATAGGGAGGTCAATTGGGGTTGCAGAGCGTTTGGATTTTAATTTCAGGAGTTTGTTGGCAATTTCAAATGGTTGAGCACTGGGAGGGGAAGGAAGGAAGTAGGCCAGGAGGAGATTGAGGTCAAGACTGGGTAGGGTATGACATATGGTAGCAAAGTGGTTATTAATTGTCTCAGCTGCCTCCTCACTAGGTAAATGAGAGATAAATTTAAATGTGGGAGACTGACGGTTAAGACCACAGAGATCTTTTACCTTAGATTACCACTGGCCGATGCCGACCTCTTTGAGGCCGTGCACTTTCCTGGGATAATAAGACTTCTTGGCTGACGTGATTTCCCTGATGACTTGGTTACGTAGACTTTTGTACAGGCGGTTTTTGGTGTAGTATACCTTGTTGCGCTGCTCAATTAGTCTTTTGATACGGGGTGTAATCCACAGGACATCATTGGGGTGAATCCTCAGTGTCTTGGCTGGAAAGAAGTGGTGGTAGGCTTTGGTGATAGTGTCCAGGTAATTATCCCACTTGTTCTGCACATCGTCTACCGTGATCACTTCAGTCTAGGGATGGACGAGTGGAACAAGCTTAGCAACTTTGTAGTGAGTGCTGGAACGCTGGAAAGTTTCAAAAGGAGGCTGGATAGATTCATGGATGAAAGAGAGTGGTAGTAACTCTCGACAGGAGCTGCCATGCACAGGCCAACCGGCCTATTGCAGACTCCTTATTTTCTTATGTTCTTATGTTCTTCTACCGGGTCACCCATTGTCCGAAACGCCGCATGACAGAGTCAGGGGTAGGTCGGTAAGTCCCAGATGGTAGGTGTAGGCGACCATAGTAGAGACAGGTGGGTGCTCCGCCCCATGGGAGACAGCGGGTGGGGGGAAAGGTAGTGGTTGCCGAGATCAGTCATGATGAGGTCCAGGGTGGCATTCCCATGTGTAGGAAAGTCAACTATCTGTGCATGGTGAAGGTATTGGGTGATGTTGCTGATGTTTAACTCATTAAAGTCACCGTATATCACTAGCTTAGCACATGGAAATCTGGATCTCAGGGAGTCAGCAGTGTCTATTATATGAGTAACCAGTACATTGGTGGTAGGTGAGCGCGGGGGTAATAAGCCACACAAACAATGAGGGAGGCAAGCTAGGGGTGGGAGGTGGGAGTGACCTTAACCCACAGAGCTTCTACATCCTCAGGTACATTAACACCTACAGTAAGTGTGATGGTTTAAGGTCACTGGGACAGTAGGGTGTGTCATAGGAGGGAAGATCAGCTAAAACTAATGGCCCATCACTTTTTTGGTAGATGTTAGTGTATATAAACAGAAAATAATTTCAGTTTCAATATTTTGCAACCTTTTTGCTAGGTAAATTTTAAGCGTGAAATTTATCGAAAATCTAACATACAGCTGCATTAGTGCATTACAATTAAATAGTGAACATTGCTTTCTGACTTCATTCTTTAACAACCCAACTTGCTTTCAATATTTTTTTTTCTGTTTCAGATTCTGATGCATTTATAAGTTGATAATATTTGCGATGGCTGCTTGTGTGTCAGGACGAACCAAAAATCAGCCATCTCAGTCACTATCTTGGGTCTGGGAGAGAGCTCCTGAAGTCAGAGTTGCCTACATTGAGATGCTTTGAGATACGGTGTTTTAATCAGGCCGTCCATTGAAAAGAACCAAAAGAACTTACACAAGTAAAAGACATTGCCAGTGATATGACCAAAGCTGTCTTGGCACAGTACACTCGGCTAGCAGCTCAGTTCAAGCCTCAGTCATAACAAGTCAGAAGAAGATTAGTGAGAGACTGCTAGCCAGTTGGGAAGAGCAAAGATATCTCTCTTGAGAGAAAAACTGCAGTTAAGGACAGCTTTGCCAAGCAACTGGACCAGTTATTTGACATAATTGCTGAAATTGCCCAATTGTTCTCTGTCACAGAGTTTGGATGCGATCGTGACTGTAAATCCGAGGCCCACATCTCCTGTGTTGCAAGCGTGAACTGAAGATTCCTGTGATCGAACTGGCATTTGTCAAAGCACAGAGACTGGCAGTATAGGGAACTCTCATGATTTCTAGCCAAGATATTCTGAGTCAAGAGACAGGAGGCTGCCACAGAGAAGAAAGGGGAAAAGAGTTGCCGAGGAAAAGGAAGACTTGAGAAGGCCCAGGGGTGAGGTAAAAAGGCCGATGATTGGAGTCAAACTGATTCAGGTTTAATGACTTCCCCATGGCTGATCCGAGGTGCTGACCAGGAGAATGGTGACTTTGTTGTCCTAGCAGAAAATAAGCGATCCCAAACTTCAGGCATAAGATTCGAAATGGGAAAGATATCCCGAGCATAGCTCTGGCCAGCATGCGACACCACACACTGAGCCTCAAGAGAAACTGCAGAGAATAGCAACAGCTGCCTGCGTTGACGGTGGTTTTGATAACACCTGATGATGTTCACCTGGTGATAGATCATAAAACAAAAGTAGAGAGCTCAGGGAGAAACTTGTCAGTAACCTAGAAGAGGAGTTTGATAAGGGATAAGAGAAAATGGAATCAGTGTTTGTCCTTGATGGGAGAAAGGGATGACACTAAAGTGTTCATGAGATTTGGAGATTCTGACAAGTTGTTCCCTGCACCATAGTGAAGGAGAACCTACTCCTGCTGCAGTGAACCAGGAGGGAATGTTGTGGCATTTCCTCCAGAGAAAGATGACATCAGGAAACCAGCTGAGATAATTGGCAGATAACATTGTGAACTGGCTCCAGAGAACGTAGACCAGACGCAAGGCCATTGGAAGGACAGCATAATGCAGACACAGAGGTGGCAAGGGGTCATACAGTGGATGGGGGAGGCGGAAGATTGGGGAGGAAGCTGGGTCTGGACATGGCCCTCCCACACCAACGAGTTGCCACTCAGACATCTAGTCCAGGGCTGGATGGCAAGACTCTCAAACAACAGATGGACTGGTCCTCTTGGCAAGATGCTGGACTCTGCCACTGAGTTAGAAATAAATCCAGAACTTTAGAAAAAATCACAGTTAGCCCTCCACTCGTTGAGCTTGCACATACTGTCATTGACGACCTGAGTACTAGTAGTACTTGCAATTTACATGATTTGCCAGTGCCATCAAAACTGGGGTCATGCCTGATAGACTTGCTTACCTGCAGATAGGTCAGTCTCACATTCTGGAGTGAAAGCTCTGTGGCTCTCAGGTTCTGCAGAATTTGGGTCAGCTCCATCATAAGCTGAAGGAACCAGCTTCACAACCTAAGAGACTTATTGTCCAATTCATCGTAGTGTCTACTTGCCAGGTGGTTCAACACCAAGGTCAAGTCATCGTTCTCCGAGGAATTAAAAGGCATGTTCTCTTCCAGCTTGAGCTCCTGAGGGAGTCAGCCAAGGAAGGTTGTTCAGGTGTGGAGCAGACTGTGAGGAGGAAGCTTTCTGAAATATACTCATCAAGGGCAGTTCTGCAGACAATACTCTGCAGTAAGGATGAGGAGGAGAGAGTGGCAGTCAAGATGGATATAGAGACTTATAGAGGATCTGGGCATGATGAATCCAGTTGGTGGCAATTCCTTCCAGGGTCAGGAAGACTCCTGAAGTCAATCTTGGTGCTTAAAGACCTCACTGATCTCATAGATCTGGATAACATCCAGGCTGACATTGAGCCCCTCTTACCTGCAGCCTCACCAATGTTCAAGTCAAGAGCTTTCCTGGACAACCCCATGCATGTCCCTGCCACCAGCCTCGCACACCCAGAGAATGAAGCGTTGTGTACAGCAAGTGGCGAAGACCCTTGATCCATGATGTGCAACCAGGAAGGAGAAGGCTACATCCAGGCTCAGGTGGTCCGGTAGGGAGGTGATGAGGTAGAAACAGAAGCAAGAAAAGACATGTTCTCTATGGTGTGCAGCAACACCGGGTCGTAGTAAAATGAAAACCGGTTTTTGTATTTGATGATTTTGTTTTCTAAAGGAATATTAAATTTAATAAATGTGTCAAGATCATTCATTTCACTATTCTGGATCATTTTCATCCTAATAAATTAACCTGATACATTTGCTTTACTTTAAATAAGCTATTTAGTGGTGTTGGTAAAAGGGTGGGAATACTGAATTTTCATAAGATTTCAAGTTAAAATTTACCTAGCAAAAAATGAAAACTTTTCAAATCTGAAGATATCACATAATTCTGCACATAGAACTACATCATTAATACCATGGGCCGATTTTTCAAACTCAAAAAAAAAAAATTCGCCTCCGTATGACACACCCTACTGGGACAGTAAAGCACTACACACCCTACTGGGACAGTAAAGCACTACACCACCACCTCGCCTGTTCTTTCTTAAGTGGTGAAATAACTCATAGTTTTCTATGGCACAGATCTCAGGGACAATTTGCCAAGCCTCAGTTATCGCCACAATACTTGCACCAACTGACTTCACTGTAACACTGACCTCCTCCACCTTGTTGCATAAGGATGTAACATTGGACAGCGGCACTTCATAGTGAGCACACTGTCTCTCTGGCACTGGTTTGACTTTCTTATGCTTGCTCGGCGTGATGATAGGGATTCGTCTAGGAATGAGGCGACCCCGTCTGCAGCTGCAGTTGTGAAAGATTCTCAGCGCCTTTAGTAGAGTGATGGTGTGGGGTGAAGGATAGCCAGCACCAGACTTCAGCCGGAACAGGTCGGTGCGACGGTATCGTGACACTGGAACGCACTATTCGCAAGTCTAGCACTCACAGTCACTAACACCTTGAAAATTCTCACTGTCTTTCCGTAAAGGTACTGAACTGCCTTAAATTAGCTATAAGTCGACGTGATGACCTTGGCAGCTGCGGAGCGCCAGGGGACACGTCCTCACTCACTGAGGTCGCCACACTGTAATAATAATAATAATAAAAATAAACGGTTTATTAATAGAGTTGCAGCCGGTGGCTGGAAATATACAGACTTACATTTGATTTAGACATAATGATATAATATGCATTGAATATATTTACAGGGCTGTACAGTACATAAATCAGGAGTTGTTTATTATTTTAACAATAGATGGGATGGTGCTGTTCTTATATCTATCGGTGCTGGCTCTTATGGGCTGAATTTTGTTGTAGTGGCGGACTGCGCGAGTTGGGTGGGGAGCTGCAGGTGGCAGGAGGTGGCGATGGCGAGGGTGGTGCAGTAGTCCACGGCCAAACCTTTCCAGTGCTTGGTGGTAGAGGTCACTGAGGGATGGCATTTCCAGGGTGGAGAGAGCGTTGGTGTAGCCGGAGTATTCTGCGCCGAGCATGATTCTGCAGGCCCTTTTCTATACCTTCTCTAGCTGACGTTGTTGGGTTGGAGTTGAGAGAAGATGACCAGGCTGGTGACGCATACGTTAGTTTGGGGAGAATAAAGGCATTGTAGATGGTCCTCAGCTCTGGCGTGGGTGTCCCAAGTGACCTAAGTCTTCGTAGCATGTAGAGACGGTACGAGGCTGCCTTGACTGTGTTATTTACATGGGCCTTCCAGTCAAGTTTGTAGTCTATAGTTACACCCAGGAGTTTGGCAGACTGCACCAGCTGGAGAGGATGGGCACCCACTGTGACTGCTGGGGCTTGCACTGGAGTGGTGGCGGTATTGATGTGCATGACTACGGTTTTGGTGTGGTTGATGGTGACCTTGTTCTCCGTAGTCCATGCCTGTAGCCTGTCCAGGGTGCCTTGGAGCGATGAGTAGTCTGGTGCGGTGTTGTCCACTGAAACCCCCACAGTGCAGTCATCCACGTACATCCACCTGTGAGGAGTGTCCGATAGAGCGTCGTTGATCAGGATGAGGAAGCACAGTGGTCCCATCTTGGTCCCCTGGGGAACACCGAAGGTGAAGTGTTGGAATGTAGAGACCAAGACCTGATACCTCACTGCTTGGCGACATCCACTCAAGAAATCAGTGAGCCATGAGACCAGGTTGGTGGGCAGCCCTAGTGCAATAGCCTTCTTGATAACAGTGCAGTGATCAACAAGGTCAAAGGCCTTCCTGAAGTCCACAAGGGCAACGGCCAGTGATGTCTTACGATCTGCAAGTTTTTGTGCAGAAAATCCAGAAAGCTCACCAAGCAGTGTGATGTAGAGGAGGTCCTCATATTGCCAAATTGCTGTGAATCAATTGACTGATAGATACTGGCAAATGCCCACTCAAAAACAAAGTCCTCACAAAGTAGACTGGGTATGGGGGTAATGGCAACTGGCCTGAGGTCGTTAGGGGACTGTGGGGTAGTGACCTTGGGGATGGGGGTGATGAATGCGCTCTGTGTGTGTGTGTGTGTGTTTCTACAACTATAAGTCCGATTTGTAAATGATTTCCACACCCGAACTAAGGGCCGAAGACTGCCTAGACACATAAGTGTTGAAGGATCTCAGTTAACAATTGATAGCGGTGCATTGTGGTCGTTTCACTACTTCTATAACATTAGAACGAACATTGTGTGCATCCTTGATGACAACAACAGTAACAACAGAAGCCAGTGACATGAAATATGTACTACATCGCCAGGTTATATTGGTTTAAAAATCATATCGTTTTGATATCTATTGTCAATATCTTGCTGGAAAAAATAAACTTAGATTCATGAAATGTTTTGATTAAAATCCAGAAAAAATATTGATTATTCTATAGTGGTAAAACAAGTGATCGTGGGCCCTTCGTGCCCGGTGGCGAGTCCGGTGGTACAGTTTACCGAGGCGTGATAGTTCGAATGCTTGTGCTTGGCTAGCGCGCAACCGCCGTCCAGCTGACAGCGTACAGCGACATCGTTTTCCAGATGGTCGTGGTTGTTATAATCATGGTCGTGGTTGTTATAATCATGGTCGTGGTTATTATAATCATGGTCGTGGTTGTTATAATCATGGTCGTGGTTATGATCATAGTCGTGGTTGTTGTAATCATAGTCGTGGTTGTTATAATCATGGTCGTGAGTATTATAATCATGGTCGTGGTTTTTATAATCATATTCGTGGTTGTTATAATCATGGTCGTGGTTGTTATAATCATGGTCGTGGTTGTTATAATCATGGTCGTGGTTGTTATAATCACGCAGGTCGTTATTATTATAATGGTCATGGAGTATTATAATCATGGTCGTGGTTTTATAATCATAGTCGTGGTTGTTATAATCATGGTCGTGGTTGTTATAATCATGTTGTGGTTGTTATAATCATGGTTGTGGTTGTTATATTCATTGTCGTGCTTTGTTATAATCATGGTATGGTTATTATAATTATAGTCCTGGTTGTTATAATCATGGTCGTGGTTGTTATAATTATTGTCGTGGTTGTTATAATCATAGTCGCGGTTGTTATAATCATGGTCGTGGTTGTTATAATCATAGTCATGATTGTTATAATTATAGTCGTGTTGTTATAATCATGGTCGTGGTTGTGATATTCATTGTCGTGCTTGTTATAATCATAGTCGTGGTTGTTATAATTATGGTCGTGGTTGTTATAATCATGGTCGTTATTGTTATAATCATAGTCGTGGTTATGATCATAGTCGTGATTGTTATAATCATAGGCGTGGTTGTTATAATCATGGTTGTGGTTGTTATATTCATTGTCGTGCTTGTTATAATCATAGTCATGATTGTTATAATTATAGTCGTGGTTGTTATAATCATGGTCGTGGTTGTTATAATTATTGTCGTGGTTGTTATAATCATAGTCGCGGTTGTTATAATCATGGTCGTGGTTGTTATAATCATAGTCATGATTGTTATAATTATAGTCGTGGTTGTTATAATCATGGTCGTGGTTGTTATATAATTATAGTCGTGGTTGTTATAATCATGGTCGTGGTTGTTATAATCATGGTCGTTATTGTTATAATCATAGTCGTGGTTATGATCATAGTCGTGATTGTTATAATCATAGGCGTGGTTGTTATAATCATGGTCGTGGTTGTTATAATCATGGTCGTGGTTGTTATAATCATGTCGTTATTGTTATAATCATGGTCGTAGTTGTTATAATCATGGTCGTGGTTTTTATAATCATATTCGTGGTTGTTATAATCATGGTCGTAGTTGTTATAATCATGGTCGTGGTTGTTATAATCATGGTCGTGGTTGTTATAATCATGGTCGTTATTGTTATAATCATGTTGTTATGATCATAGTCGTGATTGTTATAATCATAGGCGTGGTTTAATCATGGTTGTCATTGTCGTGCTTGTTATAGTGTATAATTATAGTCGTGGTTGTTATAATCATGGTCGTGGTTGTTATAATTATTGTCGTGGTTGTTATAATCATAGTCGTGGTTGTTATAATCATGGTCGTGGTTGTTATAATCATAGTCATGATTGTTATAATTATAGTCGTGGTTGTTATAATCATGGTCGTGGTTGTTATAATTATTGTCGTGGTTGTTATAATTATAGTCGTGGTTGTTATAATCATGGTCGTGGTTGTGATATTCATTGTCGTGCTTGTTATAATCATAGTCGTGGTTGTTATAATTATGGTCGTGGTTGTTATAATCATAGTCGTGGTTGTTATAATCATGGTCGTGGTTGTTATAATCATGGTCGTGGTTGTTATAATCATGGTCGTGGTTGTTATAATCATGGTAATTGTTATAATCATGATCGTGGTTATGATCATAGTCGTGGTTGTTATAATCATGGTCGTGGTTGTTATAATCATAGTCGTGGTTGTTATAATCATGGTCGTGGTTTGTTATAATCATGGTCGTGGTTGTTATAATCATGGTCGTGGTTGTCGTATTGTTATAATCATGGTCGTGGTTATAATCATGGTCGTGGTTGTTATAATCATGGTCGTGGTTGTTATAATCATGGTCGTGGTTGTTATAATCATGATCGTGGTTATGATCATGGTCGTGGTTGTTATAATCATGGTCGTGGTTGTTATAATCATAGTCGTGGTTGTTATACTCATGGTCGTGGTTGTTATAATCATGGTCGTGGTTGTTATAATCATGGTCGTGGTTGTTATAATCATGGTCGTGGTCGTGATACTTACAGTATCTAATATACTATAAGAAGGTTAGAATAATTAGTTAAAGAAATATTCGCCATAAGGAGGGGTTAAAATCATAAAAAATAATAATTATTATGAATCACCGATGATCATTCCGAGATAAATTATATTATGAAGAGAAGTGACCTTGATTCTGGTTAGATTAGTCACCATCTGTTTAAGTCATCACCTGTGTTAAGTCATCATAGTCATAATCAATTTCAATTTCAATTGTTTATTCCTTGATAGAGGAAGCGGGATCCTAGTGCTCTCACTTGGTACCCCTGTACAATAACACCAGAAGCACCTGGCAAGTGTGACAAGTATATACAGTATAAATATTATAAAGGGGCTTACTAAAGCCTAAGGAAGGAAGGATATTCCTTTAACACATAATCAATGTTATTTACATAATATCTGGCCAGTATGGGGAGGATCATCGTGTCTCCCACAGGGGGTCGTGGAGTGGTGGTCCAGCAGGCGTCACGGAAGCGTTGTGTGTGGGTAGTCATAATCTACGTTAGTCAGTTTTAGGCCCATCTCACATGACTGACCGACCATCGATGTTCTTTACGTGTGAGGGTGTTGAGTCTTATTATTTACGCTGGTGGATGTAAGACCTCCTACCCTCACTGACGCAGCTATGGTCAATTTGGTGTTATTCTTGTTTATAAATGCCTTCTAATCTGTCTCAAGTCTATCCATCCTGTCTATTGCCATCCCAACTGTCTGTTCGTCTGCGTGGTGTTTGAATGTAAGCCCTTCTGTACTCTTTGTGTCGTCAAATCCGTTGTTGGCGTGTGTCTGCCTGTTTGTCTAATGTGAACCAGTCAGTCAGCTGTCTGTCTGTCATGTTAGTTGCCAATTTGTCTATTTGTGCATGTATGAATCTGTCTATTTTTGTTAACCTCCTGTCTGTTTCACTGTCTATATTCACCCTGTGTCTATTGTAGCCATCTTCCCCATGCATTCCTGTTATTATCTTTTTATCTCTTCTCCTTTACCATGAGCCACAGGAATAAGTATACACTGTAGCTGTAAGGTCGTCTGGTAACGTTGAAACTGCGCATCCAGACACATTATGAAACTCAGCTCCCCCCCCACCTGTTATCTCTAACAGGCTAAGAAAAAAGTGGGGGGAGGAGGAGGGAGCCGTACGATAACTGCAATTGTGGGCTGACAGTGTACAGCGAATTAGGGTGCGCCACGTCCGTAGACTTGCATCGTTTTCCAGCGTAAATAAAATGGTTATGTAATGGCTTTCTAAAGAAACCATCGATATGGGACCAGGTTTGTTCCACTCTACGAATTTTTTGCGATTTTTCCACCAAGTTTGATGAAAAACGATTGTGCCGTTTCGGCTGCCCAGAACAGTCACACAAACACACACACACACACACACACACACACACACACACACACGCCTAGTCCTATAGTACAGTATATTAGATATTCCATTAAAATCTGGTTGGCCGCCTGACCCATGGTGCAGTATAAACCATATTCAGAGTCCTTGGAGCTGACTACCAATGTGATGTGAGCAGCCGACTCTAGCACCCTCACACGGGATAAATGTTGGCTATAATCGATTGGTTTGGTCTTTAGGAGAGGAAATTTCACAATAGAAAGTTTTTTTTGTGGCCATTTTATGTCTTTTTTTATGGCCCCCAATAGTCAGTTCCTGTTTCTTTATTTAATATTTGTTGCGGAAATACAGGTGGTAAATTTGGGACTTTTTTTGACGTAAATGACGACACTCGGATGAAATGATATAATCTACATAATAATTCCGTATTTTCGAGGAACG
Organism: Homarus americanus; assembly: GCF_018991925.1. NCBI lineage: Eukaryota > Metazoa > Arthropoda > Malacostraca > Decapoda > Nephropidae > Homarus > Homarus americanus. Next base: position 9,395,344 of record NW_024716703.1, read on the forward strand.
AAAACGTTCCTTAGATTGGAGATGAGTGGATGGAAAGAGAGTTAGATAGATAGAGAGAAGGAAGGAGTCAGCGAGGGGGAAGGTTAATTGGAGAGAGTGAGGGAGAGATGGGGAGGGAAAGAGGGAGGAAGGAAGGGAGGGAAGGAGGGTTGGAGCTCCGATGGAGAAAGAGAGAGGGAGGAAGGGAGGGAGATAAGAAAAGATGAACAAATGGTTGGATGGAAAGAGGGTTGGAGCGAAGAATTGATGGATGGATAGAAGGTGGGTGGGAGGTAGGGAGAGAGAAGGAGGGAGGGAGGGAGAGGGAAGGATTAGGTATAGGACGGAGGAAAATAGGAGAGTTGAAAGGTTAAAGAGAAGGAGGGAGCAAAATAGGAAGAAAAGAGACATGTGGAAACACACACACACACACACACACACACACACACACACACACACACACGCACGCACGCACACGATAACCACAAGAAAACAAGAAATCTCTTTCATCTCCAGCTGTCTTATATTGACTCAGATGTTCGTGCCAGCATAACAAGAAACACCACTGCTAGCAAAAGGCAAGCATACGTTCGACTGGAGAAGTTTCTACTACACAAGCGTTTCATTACAGGACAAAGGAAACTGCTCCTGTTGGCGTTGTTTACAAAGGACAGGCCCAAGACCTCTCCAGACCCCCTCCACAAACTTATGGATTACGCTAAGGTACAGTACAGTACATCTCCCTCCTTGACCGTGACTCAGAGCCTCCTCCTTTCTTCTTCTTTGCCCACGACTCCTACAGGATGCAGAAATCTCTTTGCCCCCACTAAAGGACAAAACCTCTCCTTATTGTCGTCTCTATTGTAATGTCATTTGAAGCTCCCCCTCCTTCCTCCCTTTTCCTGTGACTCATAAGGGATGCAGTGCCCTCATTACCTCCTCTTCTCTACTACATGACACAGTCCCCCTCAGTGCAGTCCCTCCTTTACGTTGACTCAAGCCCTCCACCCTCCCTCCCTCCCTTCCACCATCCCTATCCTTCGACCAGGACTCCTACGGGATGATCAAGTGCGTCTTCTCCTGACGGGGATGGGGCTCCTCTACACTTCCTTCGCCCCATTTACATACTAGAGGCGTCTTCTTGGCTGTCGGCGCGAACGTTTGGGAGACGAACACAGGAACATAGATATTCGTGTTTATGGGAAGCTGCTGAATGGGGAGGTGTTGTGCCGCCGTGAGGGTCGATGGTGCTGCGGTGAGGGTCATGGTGGTGTCATAACAGAGGTAGAAGTCATGGTAACGTGATGGTGGTGGTGGTGTTATGGTGATGTTTATATCATGAATATAAAAGTCAAGATATAATAATTAGTCCCATGGTGATGGTGATGTGATGGTGTCAGTAAAGGATTATTATACAGTGATGATCTCTCGAGAGAGAGGTGATAGCGATTCACTGGAAGATATGATTGTGTAATATCGACAATGAGAGGACAATGAGAAGGAAGAGGACACACTGATAAGGATTATAAAAGAATGGTGACAATGCTAATCTAATGGTGAACATTATGATACAAGGCATAAACTTTTAATACATTGGTGTGTGTAAAATTCAGTGCGGGAATCTTTCCGGTCTGAGACTTATGCTCACTGAGAAGGTTACATCAAATAGAGACTCATATGGACCGACCACGTCGTACGGCTCCTAACAAGACAGTGGTACAACGCTAAGGCAGATATACGTCACACTGCTTCCAAATGACATCAGGGAATTGACGTTTCTGAGTCTCGTAAATATATCCTGATGAGGATAGTTTTGGAAATTCTCGTTTATGAGCTGCTATATATTTCTATCTAGACGATTTTAGTAGTCCTAGAAAACAAAGACTAGTTTACGTTTTTTGAGGCTTAATTGGCGTGCGTCCTCACTCGTGTAGTAGAATACGCTTAAGCTGCTGTCTTTTTGAAGGTGTGTCAGAAACGAGGGTACTGTACAATTTGTTTATGTATGTGGCTGTTTCATATATATAGTGATTTGCATCATTAACACACACGGCGGTAATATTGGTGAGGAAGGGCTCCATGAATCACTGCAGGTACCACACAGGAACACCTCAATCAATCTTCTCTCAGGCATGTCCTAATATATTTTTCCCTGTGGTAACTTTAAACTCCAACTTACAACAGCTCTTCCTCCTCTAAGTTTAAAACAAAACCTTGTTTATCTACGTTGTTTGCGGAGTTTTAGGAGTAATTGGTGGGCAGACAATTAGAGAACTAGCTGTTGGGATGATGTTTCTGGTAATTGGAGGGAGTCACTGCATGGTAAACTGTCTGAGGAACCATTTCAGCTATGAATTAATTATATATCTATATACTTTCTGAGTTAATAATATTCATATGGTAACACGCCTACCATTACAGCTATCGTGGAAAGTGTGTGATTTTATAAACTTTGCAGGGCTGAGGTGTACTGTACAGTCACTCAAAAAACTCTCTCTACTTGGGAGGGGGGGGTGGGAGGGGGGTCGAATTACGGAATGTACTCTGTTATTCCTGTTCTCTCGGTAGGGTTGCCAAAATCATTCATCCGTTGTGTCGTATTTTTGAGTGATTGTACTTACGTTACATACAACATAAAACAACTTAACATCACCTGGCTTGACCTGATCTGACCTAACGACGTTAGCTATGTTGTTTGGTTGTTAGGTTTAATTAGTGAAGGATTGATAATGTTGTGCTTTATGAAGTATTTCATCATTATCATCAACTTCCAAATTTGCGTATATTCCTTTATCTCATGTAACACGTTTGTCATTCAGTATTTGTTTTTTCCAACCATATAGAACTTTTTCCTCAATATTTTTAGTTTAAAAAGTTAGGAAATATTAAAGCTCCGGTAGTAAGCGACATCGTGAGCCCAGCATATGTTCATAATCCACGACACACCAATTAAACTTTTCCAATACACATAAATATATCTCAAAGTCTACCACCATAACAACAATGATAATAACACCAGTACTACTTACGTTAGCACGACGCGCCAGTGATTTCTACAGAATGAACCATAATCTGTAGAACTGTTTCCTATTCACAGTATCGTGTAAATGTACAGCAGGTATACTGCTTTACTAGTCTTGTCGAAGAAACACCTAATGCTCACGTTGCTTTTGTAAATACCTTCTTAAAGAAATAGTTATTATAACAACAACAATAACAACGATAATAATAATAATAATAATAATAATAATAACAATAATAATTAATAATAATAAGAAAATTATTATTATTATTTTAATAATAATAATAATAATAATAATAATAATAATAATAATAATAATAATAACAATAATAATAATAATAATAATAATAATAATAATAATAATAATAATAATAATAATAGTAATAATAATAATAAAAATAATAATAATAATAATAATAATAATAATAACAATAATAATAATAATAATAATAATAATAATAATAATAATAATAATAATAATAATAACAAATCTCTATCAAACAATACTGTGACCATACGGAGAAATTCGATACATTTATATTCCTATGAACCTAACCTTGATCACCCTAAGTCGAACATTCACGTCAACAACACTCGCCAGATCTCCCAAAGTTCTTTCTATTTCAGACATTTTTAGTACTGAAAAAATACTGTAAAATGGCTGCAAAAAGCATTTAATCATGGCAGCATAAGATTGATCTACTTCCCTAGGTCCATTAGTATTTTGGGCTGGGGAAAATATTCCTTGTTTGATTCAAGTCGAGTTTGTACTTTGAGAACCAATCTAGGCCCTTTTGTCTTGATCGTCGTACTCACCCTCATGTTATAAATGACTTCCAACAGCTAACCTAGGCAGTATCTAAATCTCTATATGGATGTTTATTTATCATTTAGGTTTTAAAGAGTTGGTTGAGTGGTGTATGTTTTTTTTTTGTGTATTTCTACTATTTTCTTGTAGAATTGTCCTGATGTCAACTTTGAGACGTAAGAGTCAATATGAAGAGTATTTTTTCGTTGGAGTTTTCCTTTAACTTTCCTCAATTTACCTGGTTGCCTTCAGCCATCCCTCCCCTCCCCTCCCCCTCCACCCTCACCTGCCCCATTCTCATTAGAGAATTCTTATTGTGGAACTTGACTTTTTTTTTTATTTCTTCTAAAGATTGTGAAAAATTCTGCCCCTTGTTACAATGAGTAAACGAAGTAATCATCATAGCCTCTCTAATTTCCGCTTCCCTGCTATTAAGATACATGCAAAGAATAATGTAAATATAATAATAAACTTCATTAGTATACAATAAGTCAAACTAAAGAACAATAAGATATCATGGATTGAAAAAAAATATATATATATATATATATATATATATATATATATATATATATATATATATATATATATATATATATATATATATATATATATATATAATATATATATATATATATATATATATATATATAATTCATTGTATTACATATTTTCGTTGAGTGGAGATTTTTATTATGTAGTGATTATATTCTGTAAAGATCTTCATGAGGCAGCATAAGACACCTTATTAACATTAGTATTTTGTTTCATATCATTTTTCTTTACAAAGAAAAGAAAGGTAGAAGTGAGGAATTTTGCTGAAGAAATATTCACGGAAAAGGAATTAAAATGAACAGTCAAAATTCCATTTCTTCTTATAAAATATGTTAAACCTTTGTAAACCAAATTGACTTTATAAATTCTTCAGATAACGTTATAACTGACATTCACAGAAGGAAGTCCAGAAAATGTCTCTATAGGGAATATTAGGTTAGGTTAGGTTGATCAAGTAACACTATACCTCAGTCATAAACACGTTCCATTCGGTACAGTGTGACTGATTCGCTACAGTATGGTTGATTCGCTACAGTATGGTTGATTCGCTACAGTATGGTTGATTCGGTACAGTATGGTTGATTCACTACAGTATGTCTTATTCGCTACAGTATGGCTGATTCACTACAGTATGGTTGATTCGGTACAGTATGGTTGATTCACTACAGTATGTCTGATTCACTACAGTATGGCTGATTCGCTACACTATGGTTGATTCGCTACAGAACAGTTGATTCGGTACAGTATGGTTGATTCACTACAGTATGTCTGATTTACTACAGCATGGTTGATTTGCTACAGCATGGTTGATTCGCTACAGTATGGATGATTCACTACAGTATGGTTGATTCGGTACAGTATGGTTGATTCACTACAGCATGGCTTATTCATAACAGTATGGCTGATTCGCTACAATATGGTTGATTCGCTACAGTATGGTTGATTCACTACAGTATGGTTGATTCACTACAGTATGGTTGATTCACTACAGTATGGCTGATTCACAACAGTATGGCTGATTCGCTACAATTTGGTTGATTCGCTACAGTATGGCTGATTCACTACAGTATGGTTGATTCGGTACAGTATGGTTGATTCACTACAGTAAGCCTGATTCATAACAGTATGGCTGATTCGCTACAATATGGTTGATTTGCTACAGCATAGAAAATTTCTCTACAGTATGGTTGATTCCTTATAATATGGTAGATTCACTGCAGTATGCTTGATTTACTACACTATGGTTGATTCACTACAGTGTGGTTGTTTCGCTATAGTATGGTTGATTCACTACACTATGGTTGATTCACTACAGTGTGGTTGATTCGCTATAGTATGGTTGATTCACTACACTATGGTTGATTCACTACAGTGTGGTGGTGATTCGCTATAGTATGGTTGGTTGATTCGCTATAGTATGGTTGATTCACTACACTATGGTTGATTCTACACTACACTATGGTTGTGGTGGTTGATTCGCTACAGTATGGTTGATTCACTACACCATGGTTGATTCACTACAGTGTGGTTGATTCGCTATAGTATGGTTGATTCACTACACTATGGTTGATTCACTACAGTGTGGTTGATTCGCTATAGTATGGTTGATTCACTACGCTATGGTTGATTCACTACAGTGTGGTTGATTCGCTATAGTATGGTTGATTCACTACACTATGGTTGATTCACTACAGTGTGGTTGATTCGCTATAGTATGGTTCATTCACTACACTATTGTTGATTCACTACAGTGTGGTTGATTCGCTGTAGTATGGTTGATTCACTACACTATGGTTGATTCACTACAGTGTGGTTGATTCGCTATAGTATGACTGATTCGCTATAGTATGGTTGATTCACTACACTATGGTTGATTCACTACAGTGTGGTTGATTCGCTATAGTATGGTTGATTCACTACACTATGGTTGATTCACTACAGTGTGGTTGATTCGCTATAGTATGGTTGATTCACTACACTATGGTTGATTCACTACGGTGTGGTTGATTCGCTATAGTATGGTTGATTCACTACACTATGGTTGATTCACTACAGTGTGGTTGTTTCGCTACAGTATGGTTGATTCACTACACTATGGTTGATTCACTACAGTGTGGTTTATTCGCTATAGTATGGTTGATTCACTACACTATGGTTGATTCACTACAGTGTGGTTGATTCGCTATAGTATGGTTGATTCACTACACTATTGTTGATTAACTACAGTGTGGTTGATTCGCTATAGTATGGTTGATTCACTACACTGTGGTTTATTCACTACAGTGTGGTTGATTCGCTATAGTATGACTGATTCGCTGTAGTATGGTTGATTTCCTACAGTATAGTTGACTCGTTAAGCTGCAGTCACACTAGAGTTTCTACCCAGAATAAATCCACCATAGCGTTGATTTTTCAGCGAACTCCTCAAGTTGTTCTCTACTGCGACAACTTATTTGTTGTCGTAAGTGGAACGATGCGGAGCGTCTGAAAATCCAGGGTAGGCGGATTGAAATTTGCTATAGAGCGTCTATTGTAATAATAAAATTTACACTGTTCTTATTTTTTCTTATTAATGTTAAAATGCAAAAAAAAAAATATGTATTTCAATAACAAAAAACGAGCAAAAATGTCACAGTAAATAAAAAATAATAATAAGAATACATCACGACGGGAATTTCATTTGACTCTTGAGTACTTGCGTCACTTTTGTAAACAAATATCGCCTGGACGCTACAAACGTTTCTTTTTCGTCTTGGTCTTCTTCAACAGGACCACCACACATCTCACTAAACCGGTTAATACTGCCATAGAGACACACAATGAAGCCATCCTGCTCTCCAAGTGAGCTCAAACTAGCTGCACCATTGTAACCAGTGTGACCAGTGTATGGAATGTCAGAACCCTTTTGGATACTGGCACAGATGAGCGTCCTGAAAGAAGAATCGCCCTTGTGGCAAGGGAGGTGGCTAGGTATAACATAGACAGAGCAGCCATTAGTGACTCCCGGGTCCCGGATGAGGGTCAACTCACAGAACGGGGGTTTGGCTATACTTTCTTTTGGAAGGGTAAGCCTGCTGCTGAGAGAAACTGCATTTATGGAGTTTTATTTGCCATCCGCCAACGCATCCTACACAGGCTATATGAAATGCCTATTGGGATCAACGAGCGACTCATGATGATCCGAGTCCCACTGAATCACTCACGTCACGCTTTTTTCACCAGTTCATACGCCCCACCACCGGATGCAGAGGATGACATGAGAAGGCATTTTACGCTTATCTCGACAGAGTGCAAGCCTCTATCCCCAGGGAAGATAAGGTTGTGCCCCTTGGTGACTTCAGTGCCAGAGTTGGCAGAGATGCTGACATTTGGCAGGGAACCATAGGGAAAACCGACTAGGCAAGTGCAATCCGAACGGCCTACTCCTCCTCAGCAAGTGTGTTGCACAGAACCTCACTATCACCAATACCTTGTTTAGGCAGGCTGACAAGATCAAGGGTTCGTGGCAACACACTCGATCCAAACATTGGGATCTCATTGACTACATCATTGGCAGAGAAAACGATTGCCGATATGTCCTCATCACCCGTGCCATGCGTGGCTCAGACCACTGCGACACTGATCATTGGCTCGTCAGAGCCAAGCTCTCACTTCACGTCGCCCCAAAACGGCGAAGGCAGCAAGCTTCCAGAAGAGGTTTCAACACTAAGCGTCTGGAGGATCCAGCGGTAGCACATGCTTTCAGAGAGCAGCTCGAACATGGGCTCATTAACAACCCAACAGCAAACAACGCAAATCTCAGTGCCGAATGGGATATTCTCGATACTGTTATGACAAAAACCTGGAGAGAGACCCTCGGCCAGATCGAAAGAATACACCAGGACTGGTTTGATAAAAGAGAACCCGTTAATCAATGTTCTCATTGGTGATAAACGCGCTGCTTTAAATAACTGGCAGAACAATCCCAAAACTGATACCTTCCGCAAGAAGGAAATTGGCGGCCCAGCGTGAACTTCGCAATCTAAAGAACGACTGGTTTAAAAATAAAGCATGAGAAACACAAAAATTTGCAGATCAGAACATAATGGGCGATTTTTTCAATTCCACTAAAACATTGTATGGCCCAATCACTCGTGGTGTAGCCCCCTCCACTCATCCGACGGTAACACCATACACTACTCAACCGAAACAGCGATGTGGATGTTCTGACTACCCAGCAGGTCCCTCAGCATCCAGGGTTGATCCACCTCAGCTACCATCCCTCCCTGGATGAGGTAGCTACTGCCATCAAACAGATACAAATTAAAAAGGCCTCAGGGCCTGATGGAATCCCAGCCGAAGTGTATAAAGCAGGAGGACCTCTGCTTACCAGCCGTATTCACTCTCTCCTGGAGAATATATGGGAAAAGGAGGAAATCCCCCAAGCTCTTAAAGATGCCTCCATCGTCAAAATTTATAAAAACAAGGGAGACTTGTCTGACTGAGGCAACTACTGCGGAATCTCGCTGCTCTCCGTAGCTGGCAAGATTATCGCCCAAGTCCTCCTAAACAGACTTCTTCCTGAGGTGGAAAACTTCCTCCCAGAATCTCAATGTGACTTTAGACAGTCACGTGGCACCACTGACATGATCTTTGCTGCCCGTCAGTTACAGGAAAAGTGCAAAGAACAGCGTCATGACCTGAACAACGCTTTCATCGACCTTAGCAAGGTCTTCGACTCGGTCAACAGGGAATCCCTCTGGTGGACCCTCAGCCATTTTCGCTGCCCACCAAAATTCATCGCCATTGTGAGGCAACTCCACGATGGCATGAACGGCAATGTCCTGCACAATGGCACCCAATTTGAGTAATTTCCCATCCAAACGGGGATTAAACAAAGGTTTGTACAGGCACGAACTCTCTTTTTCCATTTTCTTGGCTGCCTTCCTAACTTGTGTCAGTGCCAATTTAGCTGGCGGTGTGGACATCGAGTACCGGATGAAGGGTCTTTTCAACATAAGACGATTCCAGGTAAAAACAAATCTTCCATTACTGAACTTCAGTATGTAGACGACCTCACCCTTGTTGCTCACACTGAACACGGCCTACAGGAGATCCTGAACACCTACGCAGATGCGTATGCACACTTCGGCCTCGAAGTGAATGTACGAAAGACTCAGATTCTCTTTCAACCTGCTCCTGGTTCTGACACACCTCCACCATCCATCCAGCTTAACGGTACTACCCTCTCTAATGTTACCCACTTGCAGTATCTCGGCTCCCACCTGTCCACCACCGCGGACATCAATGAAGAGATTCAGCATCGGATCAGATGTGCATCTCAAGCCTTTGGCAGAATCCGAAACCGAGTCTTCAGCTGTAGGGAGTTGAAATTATCTGCAAAGTTACACGTATATGGAGCAGTGATCCACCCCACCCTGCTATATGGCAGTGAGACATGGGTCACATTCAGGAGGCACCTCAAGGCACTTGAAAGCTTTCACCAACGTAGTCTAACTTCCATTCTCCGAGTTCACTGGGAAGACAAGAGAACAAATGCCAGTATTCTTGCTGACACAACCACGCTGGACTGGTCATGTGACCAGCATGGACGACGGTAGACTGCCAAAGCAGCTACTTTACAGTCACCTAACGAATAGTAAACATAACGCCGGCGGGCAAATGAAAATGTATAAGGATATCCTTTAGAAAAACCTGAAAAAAAATGCCAAATCGACCCCCTCACCTGGCAGTCGATTACTCCACATCCTAACGCTTGGAGAAACACCCTACGAGAAGATGTCAATACTTTCGAGTTAGCTTAACTGCAAACCGAGGCAGACAAGCGCCTACGTCGGAAAGACGCTGCCACCGCCCCACCCGCACTCGATGTAGCTCTCCACATGTGCAACTCATGTGAACGAATTGCTGGGCTCGTCTCGGTCTCTTTAGTCACCTGAAAACTCACCAATGAAGGTGACATCCCTAATAACTCATATCATTGTATCATAGCTGGATGATCGTCATACTCGATTCCGAGTGACAGCAAGTAGTAGTAGTAGTAGTAGTAGTGGTAGTAGTAGTAGCAGTAGGATCGTACTGTTGACTTATTGCATGTGGATGAAATGCTATCGTGGATTTATCGCACGGAAAACTCGAGTGTGACCGTAGCTTTACTGTATGGCTTATTCACTACAATATGGCTCATTCGTCTACAGACATATCTTAGTATGGTTGGAAGGCTAATTTACAATGACGCCATTTAACTCTTGTGTAACAAAATACAAAAAGACAAGAACAATAATTCGTGAATATAAACGAACTAGATATAGTAGTTCAGTTCCTCTCAAGCTGTCGTCATGGTCCTGTGTGTTACCTCATCGGGAACAGTATCTGAAAACCTTTGGCGAGTCATTTTCTTCCACGTCAGCCGGCACAATCACATCGTTCTGAGCCTCATTCGATTCCTCTCAGTTCTCAATCTCCTCAGACCTCCTCGACCCCCCCAGAACCAATGTCTGCACCACAAGTATTGGGCTTCTATTCCACATAATCAAGAGTTTTCTGGACTGCACCTTTCCTTCCCAGGCCACACTGAAGCGGAGTAGATTGAGTAATAGTTATTTTTTACCCCTGAGAGAGAGAGAGAGAGAGAGAGAGAGAGAGAGAGAGAGAGAGAGAGAGAGAGAGAGAGAGATCTTTCACCAATAGTTAAAAAGTGAGAGAGATAAAGCTCTCTACTTGAAACTTTAACCATAGACATCATATCATGAACCTGATTTATTTCCGTATATTAATAAAGGAAAAGTATGTTTATCGTATAATGTCATATAAAATAGATTAAGAAGATGAATTATAAGCTTATACTAAGCAAGGTTCATTAGACAGCAAGATTTTCTGAATGTCTTTGTTTATCATGATCGCAGCAAGACTTGTTCTCTCTCTCCTGCCGTAAACTTTACTATTTTTTAAGCTAAACTCCACACTTTGCTGATCATGTACAGTAGGTAATAGATAGTTATCAAACAAGGAGGTACTACCGCCTGGGAAGATAATGGAAGCATAATGTATTGTCTAATGGTAGACCCTGCTGTCATATGGCATCACAAAACTTGTGACCATGTCCCAGGCTGCTGATCTGACTTTCTGCCTCATTTACAGACTTGCAGGGTCTCAATTGTTTCCCTTACTTTGACAACACCACATACATACTGTATATTGTTTGTCACTATTGATCTTTTTTTTATTTATGGTCCTTTATTATTATTATTATGATTATTATTATTATTATTATTATTATTATTATTATTATTATTATTATTATTATTATTATTATTATTATTTTAGTTTCACCCATAGGCCCCGATGTGGGTCAGTGACCTGTGTCTGGATGGGCTACTGCAAGTAAAAAAAAAAAAAGAACTACTCCTTCCTGGTCTTAACTTTGGTATTTTGTGACGTAAACTTTCAAAGTTGAACATCCCTCAGTGTTCTCCCAGGACAAGACAAGTAACAAACTTCTTCCTCATAACCTCACCATACTCTTTCACGACCTAAGTTATTTAAAAAATATGACTCGTCTTCCGATCCTCACAAACAAAAGACAAGCGAACATTGGCATTCGAAGGCAGAGGTCAATCTGGCGTTAGGTTTTTGCTGCGCCGGACTGACACGCAGATGTAGTCGTCTGGCATATCATGGTTCATAGATATTACTCTCCTTCACCGGTCCTCTATTGAAGTTTCCTTTCTGCCATTAACAAACTGAGGCTATTTTGTTCGTCTGCTTACCGAGAGAGAGAGAGAGCGCACGGTCAGTGACAGCCGAAAACATATAACCTAAACACGTGTTGATTACTAGCCGGTCAGTCGCGGTCTGACCACATAAGAGGACAAACGTGTGCCCATAGGTGCTCCTGTCCTTCTGATGGTCACACAAAGGCCACCTCAGTCTCTACCAACCCCTTCGCCGGCAAATGTTGCCAGAGATGGGGGGACGGGGTCGACGTAAGCGCCCCAGAAGAGGCGGGACCTCTCTCATGGATACAGACATTTCTGAGACGGATAGTCATAGTGCGTACCACACCCTGCAAGAGTCAGACCTCAGTGGTAGTGAGAGTAACAGTAATGTTTCTATGGGAAACGCTAGCCGGAGTGGCAACACCAATGCCAAGGGCAGCGAGTGCCCCCCTCGACACCCACCCCTCTGCCAACCAACCAAGTAAATTGCATCTGCACTTCCCCAAGGACCCATTGAAAACCATGGAGGAACGGTTTAATTGGACAACAAAGTATTGGAGACAACACGGTCTTACTATTCAATTCCGAAAAGGTAAGAACCGTAACTTTATCAAGTGTCAGACACCCGAGGCCAATGAAACATTAAGTACTGTTGGATTTGACCGGGTTGTCCTCGTGCATCCACCTGATGACGCAGCGGAATGTTGCCACATCCTAGTTAAACAGTTCCCCCCTATACTCTGATATAATGAATGTCATGGGTTGCGTTAGGCTTACCCACGCAACCAACTCCAAAGTTTGTTTTACCAGAGATTAGACGCCCGGCGAGGCATAACTGGGACATGTATTTTTCAATTAGTGTATGTTAGCCAGCCTTTAGGGGGGTGGGCAGTGGAACAGTGTTGTACTGTTCATCGCTTCACACCCAAAAACCTCATTTTGAGTAGTATCCCCTGAGCCATGGGTTAATTAAGACGTCGTCTCCATCCTCTCCCTCCTGAAAGGGGGCGGGACACCACACCACACAGAGTACTCCACCGCCACTCCGTCCTGTGAACCGTCGTCGACACGAGACTAAGCGTGTTAACCTAGGTTGTTATCCCCGTGGAAATATCACGTGTGGATGCCTGGTTGCGACAAGAGCAATCCAGGCTGGCCTATCAAACCTACAGTAAATGGTTAATTAATTCACGCTTACAGAGTTCTCCTGCACGACACCCGTCTACCGTGACCGTGATCGACACGAGACTAAGTGTGTTAACCTAGGTTTGTTATCCCCGTGGAAATATCACGTGTGGAAGCCTGGTTGCGACAAAAGCAATCCAGGCTGGTCTATTGCACCTAATGGTTAATTCAAGTCACGCTTACCAGTTCTACTTGCCGCGACAACCGTCCAGTGACTGTCAGTGACGCGAGACTATGTGTGGTAACCCAAGAGTACCTTTTTGTTGTTATGGCCGTGGGAAGAAGTTCTTGTGATGAAGCCTGGTTGCAACAAAAGCAATCCAGGCTGGCAGTAAATGTATCACTTGAAGAATTAAAGCTCTGTTAAGTCATACCACAGTAGAGTAATCACATGTGTCCCCAAGTTGGAAATTCCCTGTTTTAGAAGATTAATTTTATTACAGCGTGAACGTGAGTAAATCATATATACATGCAAATTGTAAACCATTGTATGGAAGCTTGACAAATAAATGTAAGTGCAATTATCTGCCCGTATCTGTGATCCTATCTTATTATTACTAAAGGTAATGACTGATTGGTTATGACAAAGTATAACCAGTAACTTAGATAGATGTTGAAAATTAAATGAATTCATTAAATCATCATTTATCAAGTATAAATCATGGAATGTCGAGTGGTGGAGTGAACTTCTACGTAGATACGCCATAATCTCCTGTAAGTAATCAGTGTGAAGGTATCGGACTCTACGGTAAGAAATAAGAAATACGACATATTATTATCTTTATATAATATAATCCACTCATACTACCACGAGATTCATACCAAAACCATGACAATTGGCGCCCGAACAGGGACGCAGACCGCGGATAATTGCACTCTTGTCAGCAGTTTGTGCAAACGCGTATATTGTACTACGAAATGATTACTAGTACATTTGAGGGGACTCTAAGAAATTTTGAATGTGAAGTTAAAGGTGGAAATAAAGAAACAGAAGAGGACTTGTGATGTTTGCCAGAACCAGCGACGGAAGGCGAGTTCTACCTGCACCCCTGTGGCCTCTCACAGTGATCCCCGAACCCTTGAGAGGGTGGCGGCGGACATTGTGGTCAGCAAACCCAGTTCCACATCAGCCAGCTGATTCAGTACGAGGCGGTGGACTGCACACCCAAGGGTGAGTGACGGGAAGAGTACCTCTACACCTTTGGGGGTCCTCATCAACGGAGGGACCCAGTTCCACCTCAGCCTCCCGATTCACTACGAGGCGGTAGACAGTAAACCCAAGGGCGAGTGACGGACAGATTTACATCTTCATTTTGGTGGACTTCAGCTTGAGGCGGTGGACAGTAGACCCAATGGTGAGTGATAGGCAGAGTACACCCTCACCTTGGGGGCCCTCAGCGAAAGAGGGACCCAGTTCCACATCAGCCGGCTGAAGGAGTCCTTCTCTTCACCACCGGGAAAGTTCATTCAACATTGCAGAGCGTGTCTAAGACCTGACCTATGTGTGGGAGCGTCCATATGTTCCGGTCAACTCGAACCTCCACGCATCTGACGACTCTTCAAATGTTATGTAAACCTTTTCACACCTCTCTACATTTAAGAACATAACACGACACCTGTACCACCTAAACAATGTCTACATACCCTACACTACACAACACGTTGCTGTAACATAAATGTAGCGTGTTTACGCTTAGCATGAACTATTGCTCGGGAATTGTCACCCTCGCCTCGGAGTTTTCCTCCAGCCTGAAAATCTAAAGTAAATGTTGAGGTTTTCCCTCAGTGGCGATTGGCGACTACATCCCGTTGCAGTGTTAGTGTCACACACACCACAGTGTGAATGTTGAATTGTGTGTCTGGGCTAGGCATTCTCTTGATTGTATACAGGTGCTGAAATTTTTATTCTCCGAAGAAAAATTTTTCTTAGTAGGGGCGATTGTCATGGGTTGCGTTAGGCTTACCCACGCAACCAACTCCAAAGTTTGTTTTACCAGAGATAAGACGCCCGGCGAGGCATAACTGGGACATGTATTTTTCAATTAGTGTATGTTAGCCAGCCTTTAGGGGGGTGGGCAGTGGAACAGTGTTGTACTGTTCATCGCTTCACACCCAAAAACCTCATTTTGAGTAGTATCCCCTGAGCCATGGGTTAGTTAAGACGTCGTCTCCATCCTCTCCCTCCTGAAAGGGGGCGGGACACCACACCACACAGAGTACTCCACCGCCACTCCGTCCTGTGAACCGTCGTCGACACGAGACTAAGCGTGTTAACCTAGGTTGTTATCCCCGTGGAAATATCACGTGTGGATGCCTGGTTGCGACAAGAGCAATCCAGGCTGGCCTATCAAACCTACAGTAAATGGTTAATTAATTCACGCTTACAGAGTTCTCCTGCACGACACCCATCTACCGTGACCGTGATCGACACGAGACTAAGTTTGTTAACCTAGGTTTGTTATCCCCGTGGAAATATCACGTGTGGAAGCCTGGTTGCGACAAAAGCAATCCAGGCTGGTCTATTGCACCGAATGGTTAATTCAAGTCACGCTTACCAGTTCTACTTGCCGCGACAACCGTCCAGTGACTGTCAGTGACGCGAGACTATGTGTGGTAACCCAAGAGTACCTTTTTGTTGTTATGGCCGTGGGAAGAAGTTCTTGTGATGAAGCCTGGTTGCAACAAAAGCAATCCAGGCTGGCAGTAAATGTATCACTTGAAGAATTAAGGCTCTGTTAAGTCATACCACAGTAGAGTAATCACATGTGTCCCCAAGTTGGAAATTCCCTGTTTTAGAAGATTAATTTTATTACAGCGTGAACGTGAGTGAATCATATATCCATGCAAATTGTAAATCATTGTATGGAAGCTTGACAAATACATGTAAGTGCAATTATCTGCCCGTATCTGTGATCCTATCTTATTATTACTAAAGGTAATGACTGATTGGTTATGACAAAGTATAACCAGTAAATTAGATAGATGTTGAAAATTAAATAAATTCATTAAATCATCATTTATCAAGTATAAATCATGGAATGTCGAGTGGTGGAGCGAACTTCTACGTAGATACGCCATAATCTCCTGTAAGTAATCAGTGTGAAGGTATCGGACTCTACGGTAAGAAATAAGAAATAAGACATAGTATTATCTTTATATAATATAATCCACTCATACTACCACACGATGCATACCAAAACCATGACAATGAATCAAAACTAATATAGAAGGTATACATATATAGGTAGAATATTTATAGTAGGAGGAATGCAAAGAGAGGAAGTTTGGTAGCGTGGCCGGTTAGTTATTTACACTTATATTACGTTCTTAAGGGACATCTTATGAACACCGTTTTCAATACTGTTATTTATTATTCACTCAATGACACAGGCACATTACTAGAACATTATATCGAAGTTACTAGCACATACGTGGCATGGACACATTACTCGAACATTATATTTACGTTACTAGAAACTGACTCACGGACACAACATGAAATGAATACACTTCCAACGTAAGTAACTCACCCAATGGATAGCTCTGACAACATAAGAACATAAGAACGTAAGAATGGAGGAAACTGCAGCGGGCCTATTGGCCCATACTGGGCAGACCCGTTTACACCCAACCCCTATTGCTCATATGAGCATCCAACCTATGTTTGAAGCAATTCAACGTATTCGAGTTAATGATGATATTTGGTAACTTGTTCCATTCATCCACTACTCTGTTTCCAAACCAGTGTTTACCTATTTCACGCCTAAATCTTAATTTGTCTAATTTAAAACCATTGTTACGAGTTCGCTCCTGGTTGGATAGTTTGAGTACCTTTGTAATGTCCCCTTTGTTTAGCCCTACCTTCCACTTATACACCTCTATCAGGTCGCCCCTCGCTCTACGTCTCTCAAGGGAGTGCAAATTAAGATGCTTTAACCTGTCTCTATACTCAAGGTTCCTAATGCCCGGGATTAGTCTTGTCATTCTCCTCTGAATTCTTTCCAAGGATTCTATATCCATTCTGTAATACGGTGACCAGAACTGAACTGCGTAATCCAGGTGTGGTCTCACAAGAGCAAGATACAGTTTTAGGATGACCTCGCTAGTCTTGTAACTAACACTCCTTTGTATGAACCCAAGTACTTTATTAGCCTTGTTACGAGCAAAAACACATTGTTTACTTGGCTTAAGGTTCCTACTTATCATTACTCCTAAATCTCTCTCGCAGTCGGATTTCTCTATGGCATCGTTGTTCATCTGGTATCTGGTTTCCCTGTTTACATCTCCTATACTGAGTACTTTACATTTGTCGACGTTGAATTTCATCTGCCATTTTTCAGACCATTCGAAAAATTTGTTTAGATCTTCCTGTAGTTTTGCGGAGTCCTCGTCAGATTTAATAACACGTCCTATTTTAGTGTCATCAGCAAATTTACTTATGTTGCTGTCTATGCCGATATCTATGTCGTTTATGTATATAATAAATAATAATGGTCCAAGTACTGAGCCTTGGGAACTCCACTTGTGACGTTGCTCCAATGGGACTTAGTGCCGTTAATGCTCACTCGCTGTTTCCTGTCCTGTAACCACGCCCTAATCCATTTAAGGATGTCACCTTTGATGCCATGAGCTTCTACCTTTCTAATTAGTCTTTCGTGGGGGACTCTGTCGAAGGCTTTGCTAAAGTCGAGATATACCACATCATAATTGTGCCCCTCGTCCACCGATTCGAAAACTGATGAAAAGAATGTTAATAGATTAGTTAGGCAAGAACATCCGCTTGTGAAGCCATGCTGGGAATCATTGATCAATCGGTGCTTCTCCAGGTGATTTCGAATATAGTTTGAAATGATTGCTTCTAGTAATTTGCCTACTATTGATGTTAGGCTGATTGGGCGGTAGTTAGAGGATAGTGATCTATCCCCCTTCTTGAAAATCGGTATTACATTCGCTATCCTCCAGGATTCTGGTACTACACCTGTTTTTAATGACATGTTAAACAACTTTGCTAAGGGCATACTAAGCTCTTCCTTACATTCCTTTAATACTATGGCAACTATCTCATCGTACCAGGTGACTTATTATGCTTTAGTTTGTCTATTTGCTTACTAACATCGTTACTAGTCACTACTATCTCACTTAATTTGTTTTCTTCACTATCTCTCAATAGAGTCGGTGCCTCGGGTATCATGTTTAAATTTTCGGTGGTGAAAACTGTTGAAAAATATTTATTCAAATTATTGCTCATTTTTCCGTCGTTATCAGTGAGCTCGCTGAAGTCTGACCGTATTGGTCCAATCTTTTCTCGTGTTTTAGTTTGATACATTTGGTAGAATCCTTTGGGGTTTGTCTTCGCCTCCCTTGCTATCCTTACCTCATTATTCCTCTTTGCTTTCCTTATCTCGGTTTTAACCCGACTCGCCAATACCCTATAATAGTCCCGGAGGTGAATTTCGCCACGATTTATCCTTCTACCTGTAGCCTTCCTTTGGCCAATGATGTTCTTTAAATAATTATTTATCCATTTAGGGTCATGTGTCCTGTGGGAGGCCCAGCAGGTGCTTCTGGACTGTCTCCTATGGGAGACTCTGCTTAGCTGGTGACGCGAGGCTGGGGAGGGAAGTCTCCCTCCCCACCTCGACTAGCGACGAGCGTGACTCCATCTTCCGTTGATAGTGTTGTGAAAGTTGTCTGAATATGAATTGGGAATGACTGACGTAATTAAAATGCAATGACGAATGACCCCGTGGACGGGACTGCAGGCCCTTTATATGGAGGAGAACCAGCCGGCGAATGACCCCTACCAAGGTGTGGTTGTGGGTCACCTGGCTAACTCAAGCAATTAGTGGACGAGGTCAGGTCCCTTGGGTCCTAACCCAGGGTGTGTCAACTTGGTATGTGTGTGTACCACGAGGCATGAACAGTACTCACTGCTATATGTGTTGAAATTCTCTGGGCTGTAAGCTGTGGTCTGATAAACACTCATTACACTGAAGTTGAAGATGCTCGTAACTTTAATCCACGTAAAATCAGTATACGTCGACACTATCGAGGGAAGACCCCACAAGCAGCTGTTATACTTAAATGGAAGGGGAGGGAGTGCCCAACCACTGTTGAGGCCCACCCAGTCTTCCCCCCACAGTACGCTGAACTATATCACCCCAGGCCTGCTTTTTGTGTCATCTGCTCCCATTGGGGTCACACCTTCACCACCTGCTGCCGACGCGATCATCCCAGATGTCGCTTCTGTTCACGTAACCATCACTCCTCCGTCTGTGCCCCAAAAATCAAGACCACCTCAATAGGGGTGGTGTGGGCTATGTTGTTGACCCCAGGGGTTGTAATTGAGGTGGCTGGCACAATGCTGACTCACGACAATGCCCCAAACGTCCGTATGTACCAGTAGAAAAGCCTTCCCGAAGGCTACGTCAATCTCAACCTCTCCCCCAGCCTACCGAGCCACATCCCTCTGCGTCCCCTCTGTCTCCAGCAACACCTTCTTCAACAACACCTGCCCCTGCCTGGCCTCACCTGACTACAACAGAGCAGTCCCGGCCGTCTCCTAACTCAACTACACTTGGGCCTCCTCTCCGTCTCTACTCTGACATTGTCAGGCCTTGTGCCCCCACCGGTGCCCCCCACAACCCCCCTCCGGTGGCACGACACAGATCATATCCCTCTTACACGAATTTACCAACCGTATTGAAAGACTCTTTGATACACTCTGTACCGCCATCTCCAACCTACACAGACTACCCCTGCCTCCAGCTGCTACCCAATCACCCCCTTCTTCTAGTTTGACACAACCTGGTAGCCCCCCTGTGTGCCCCTCATGCTCATGGCCTACTCCACCGCCGTCTGGCACCATCTGCTGACGTCCACACCGAGCCTGCCCCGTGCCCGGCTGCCCCCGCCCACCCACCGCGGGCTCATGGACCCTAGGACACCACCCCCGGCTCCTCGTCCCCCACCGGCATGCCGGCACGTGGGGCCTATCCACTCCAGTTCTCCACATCAATTGACCACCATGTGGACATGCTCGTGGACTACGTATTTATGCCAAGAAGGACATCCCCTACCAACCTCTCGACGTCTCCCTTGAAGCCGACACTACCGACGTACACGCCATCACAATCACACTAAAAGGTAAGTCCCTCAATATTGTCAATGATTATGGCTATGGCCTGGCACTTGACATTATTTGGGACCTGCCACGCTTTGCCATAAACAGATAAATTGTACCGGAAAATTTCCCCCCCCCACACACTCATCATTCTGTCACTTTATGTAACTAGTTGACAAAACCCATGACCCTTCAGGCTTTTACGCCCTTAATGCATGAGTCATAAAGGCAAGCATGAACTCTGCATGGTCCCCAGATGGGTACAGTAAACACTT
>NW_024716703.1:9421008-9481519 GCF_018991925.1 Homarus americanus
AATGTTTTTCCTGTTTTAATAAATAAAAAGTTTTTCCACTGGTTTGAGAATTAAAAAAAATACACTAATTTATTTATAGATAATATTTTAGAAGTCTTATTTAAACAAAATGGTTTACTGAATCCAAGTCGAGGATCACATAGTAGATTTGATACTAGTTTACAGCTAACTAATTAAAGAAGAAGCTCCATGTATATATACAGAGAACAGTTGTTACTGATTATGGCCCCCCAGGCTGTCCTAACCAATTACAACACTAACAGTCGCCGCAACATTACCATTACCTACCAACCGTACCATACACTTTACACCTTCTCCGAGTCACTTAACGTCAGTATTTGTTATTTCCAAATTCCCAGCGTTGTATGGATTTTTTTTTCATATTACACTTTTTTCTTTTGAAGCCCATACTGATATTTTATTTTTAAACTAAAAGTTTAGTTTATTTCAAAGTGTTGTTTCTATTTTCTATTGAGTTTACAATTCCATTTTGTTATTTATACAGTTCATTTTCATTTTTACTTTGGATATTTATTTTAAGCTTATTCTATCGTTTATATACATTTTACATTTTTGTTTCGTTTTCCATTCCAGTCATTCAGCACAATTTGCTTCTTTATTTTAGATTATATAATATTTAAACTTACATTTCCGTTTTCACGTAGATTTCGTATTTCCATTTTCTTTTTAAATTTCTACCCCATTTATTTTCTAAGGCTCCGATTCCCAGTGTCATTACTTTTTGTGATTTTATTTCCATTTTGCTGTTATTTTCTCCATTCCCTGTTTCTATTCCCTGCCATTTCAATTCTCTTTCTTCTGCATTTCAACATTTATTCCATTTCCTCTTTAAATCCGTGTTTACTTTTAACTTTTACTCTTTATTTTCATTTTCATCCTGTCAATCTTTTATAAATTATTATATCATTTCAAAGTTTTGTATATACAGCCCAAATTAATTTAAGGGTCTTATTTTTCTTTAAAGTTTATGTACAAAAATATGTTTCCAATTTATTTTGATTCTTCTATTTTCTTGTGAAGTTCCCATTTTCTGTTGATATTCCCATTTTCTGTTGATGCTTCTATTTTCTTGTGAAGTTCCTATTTCCAATTTATTTTTCTTCCTGGCCTCTGGGTGAGCAGAGCCCGCTTGGCTCTCTCGAGTTGTCAGACGAAGGTATATAAATTCCACTTAGAAGGAGGGAAAGGGAGTGAGTGGAGGAGGAGAAAGGAGGAGGGGATGGAGAAGAAGTTAATGAGGGGAGGGGAGGAGGGAAGGGAGAGATAAGGAAGAGTAAAAAAGAAGAAGGAATGGGAATGGAGACAGAGATGGGGAGGTGGTGGAGAGGGGAAGAATGGAAACAAAAGTTGTAAGGAAGAGGGAAATGTGGAAGGGAATGGGTAAGAAGCAGATGAGGGAAAGAGGAAGAGGAAGAGGAAAATTGAATAAGGAGAAAACAGGGAAGAGGGAAAAGGAATAGAAAGGAAGGAAGATGAGGAAAGAGGGCTAAATAAAGAGAAAAAAGAAGAGAGAGGAAAACAAGGTGAGAGAAGACGGGAAGAAGGGTGTAAGGTTCAAGAGTATTGGAGTGATGTGGTGAGGGTATAAGGGAGTGAGGGAGATGAGTGAGATAAGGGAGATGAGGGGGTCGGGATATTCACCCCTTCAGTTTTTATGTGTTTATTATTCAACAAAAGAAGAGTTGAATATTATTTGTATTATATATGATCCTTACAGCTGGGCATAAAAGCCCCCTCGCCTGACCTCTCCAACTTCTAATTCCGATTCTTATTCAGGCTCAGAAAAAAAAGCTAGGTTCCGGGACAACTCGAAATTCACTATTTTTTCTGCATTTTGGGGGTTTTGCATCAAGTTATGTTTACTTTAGAACCTGGATATAATCACGGAGAGGAATAAGAAGTGGACTGAGTGCAATAAAGAGGCGAGTATAAGTGGATGACCAATAAACTGAGGAGAGAGGTAGATGGGGGAATAATTATGGAGTGGCTAGTGATTTAGTTGGTATAGAAGATGGTATTATAAGACAACAATAAAAAAATATTGGAGGTGATGAGTGAATGAGCTAATGATGCGTCTAGCAGCAGTAAGAGGTACAGTGATATGAAAGTAGGAATGGAAAAAAAAATATTATGAAAGAACTAAAGAATTCCAGGGATCGAAATATATAGGAGGAATTTCAGATACCATAACAGAGGAAGTTGGCAATATGAAGCAGGGAAAAGAAAATGTGATATATAAAATAGGAAGAATAACATAGAATAAGAAAACATTAAATATAAAATAGAAAGGATAAAATGATGCTAAAAAAAATGGAAATTAAAAACGGGAGGAATTGCATCGAGAAAGAAAACTGGAGACATGAGAGAAAGGTAGAATATGTGAGGCATGACAAAGAGAAAGTAAACGTAATAGAAAGAAAGGGAAACATAATCCGGAATCATTATAAAAAAAAAAAAACATCAGGTAATTTGAGATAGCAAATGAAGACGTAATGATCTCTTTTTCCGTATTCCATTAAGGTGGTGGGAACTAATTTAGAGTTAGTGAAGTGTCAAGGAGAACACTCGGTGAAGGCGGAGAGTGGGCAGCTCACCCTTGAAGACGCGCCAGGCAGACCTTACTGGAGGGGGAACGTCGCTTAATGTCGCGGGCTGGCTGGCTCAGAGAGAGAGAGAGAGAGATCCTCCTTTCGCTAAAAAAGAAAAACGCAGATCAACACACAATACAACATGTACTCCACAGCTTATCCTACAGTCAAGCACAAAGGTCAGATATCGGCAATTGGAATTCTCTGCCGTGCATTTTATAACCATAACAGCTCATTTTATGCCTCTTGGACTCCATTCTCGCTATCTGTTTTTGCACCACCCCTTCCATTTTCCCCTCATTTATTTCTCAGCTCTGTATCATTCATTCTGTATTAAATTCAGTGCACCATTCTTCTACTACAACATTCGTCTACCCTAGCAATCTTCTACTACAACATTCTTCAACCCCAACATTCTTCTACCTCAACATTCTTCTACTACAACATTCTTCCCCTACAACATTCACCCCCTGGTATACATTATTCACGCCATTCGTTACATTGATTCATTCCCTTCCTCATCTCTCTTTTGTCTCTGTATTAATATAAACATTTATTCCTCTTCCACTTCCCACTATTATTCTCAGCCGCCATTGTCGTGTAGAAATATATAGTTAGAGAGTAAACATAAATATGGACCAAAGAGTATAGTGTTGGTGTGTTCCTTGACACTAACAGAGGACACGGTCAAAACGAGACTACTTTTATCCTATGCTATACATTGTACTTGAATATTTCTTCGTATATTATTCCTCGTCTGATACCCAACCAGGATGGGTGTACCCAGACTTGTTTGTCGCCCGACCGTTTGTTCGTTCGCTCAGGTAAAACAGGTTGTTTGGGAGATACCTCAGTGTATTTCTCAGAAACTTTTGCCAGTGTTCTACACTTCGTGAGGATGATGCTTTCAGACAACACACACACACACACACGTGCATGTGTGTGTGTGTGTTGTCTAAAAGCGTCATCCTCACGAAGTGTGTGTGTATAAATATATATATATATATATATATATATATATATATATATATATATATATATATATATATATATATATATATATATATATATATATATATATATATATATACAGTATATACACACTAGTTCAAATGACTGATAATTTAATAAAAACAAACTTTAGGTCAACATGATTTGCTTGACACGATCACTGCGCTTATTAAAAGTAATAAATCCTTTGATATTTTGAGAGCGTCAATGACAACTTATACTTGAGCGGAGCTGCTTGATTAGCTTAGATTAATTCCGTGAATGACTTATCAAACGCTTTGAAGAGTCTTTGTACCTGTAGTTGTTAGTCTTTGATATATCATAAGACACAGCTGCCCGTTAGAGCCTCATACTCAGTTGCGTTCAGTCTTTGATTCATCAGAGAACAGATTCCTAACTTAAGATGGTCACGGCAACTACTAAATAATTTTTCTCTTCCAGCAGTGCTACAACCCCAAGACCCATTAATCAGACTCACGTTCTGAAATAACAGCTTCGGTTAAGAGAGCAGATTATGTAGACAAACATTTGTAAGTTCCAGCTGACATTTTTTTTTTTTTTTTTCTACGGGGAATAGCCCACCCAGGCACAGGTCACTGACCCACATCGGGGCCTGGGGGGCGAAAAAACAAGAATACAATAAATTAAAAAGTAGAAAAGGAAAAGGTTACATTAGAATAAATAGAACAGTGAATACGTTTATATTTGTTGTGGTGTCAAAAGTAAGAGGGACAGATGAGACCCTGCAATTGTGTATAAATGTGGCAGAATGACAGATCAGCAACCTGGGACTTGGTCACAATTTTCGTGATGCCTTATGGTAGCAGGGTCCACCATTAGAACACACATTATGCTTCCAATATCTTCCCAGGCGGTAGTACCTACCTGTTTGGTGGCTTCTTACTACCTACTACCACCTGAATATGACATTTCATAAAATAACACTGTGAGCATAGGCCTACATCCAATGAAACTATTCCTTAAATCGTGTAATCAGGGATCAAAGTAACACCATCTTATAACAACTAATACACCTTTTCACATATCCGTTGAGACATTGTTACATAACTATTTGACAAATTTCATAACCGAATGACAGAACACATATCGAGTGACAATCTAAAATAACTGTTCGTTCATGCTAACGGAAGTGATTAACATAAGTTATGAAGTTGACAGACGTGAACAATAAACCGAGTCTACATATAGTTTGAAAATGTAACAATTGGAGAATGACATACCACCAACAGTTTTTTAGATTGTCATTCGATATGTGTTCTCTCATTCGGTTATGAAATTTGTCAAATAGTTATGTAACAATGTCTCAACGGATATGTGAAAAGGTGTACTTATTGTATTTACAATAAACAAGAGTACAGACACTAATACTGCATGGTCCTGTGACCCAACTAATTTAATAGATTATCTATCTTAATCCCATAATATGGCTTTCCCTCCGTTTACAAAGGTATCACCCAACATTCACCCTTAACACGGGTGAGCAAATTAATACCAACCCATAGAGTAGGACACACAATCGTTGAAATAAGATTGTAGTCACGTTCCTGGCTTCATGGCCATTATTGGCCACACCCTACATATACCCAGAGAGAGAGAGAGAGAGAGATCAGAATGTCAACACAGTACATCTTTCACAATTAGACTATTAATTTAAAACTTCTTAATATAAGTACTGGGAATTGCATAGAACCAATATAATTCACATTCGGTTAAAAAAATAAACTTATTATTACAAAGTATATTCATCTTACGTTCAAATTTGATTCATAGAAAACTGCTTTTGCAACGGCGACTAATACAAAATGAATATACAGCTCACATCTTGATATTATGTAAATACATAGACGTATGTAACAACGTACCTTGTTTGTCTCAGGGATGAAACCGGTCTTCCTCACACGTAAACAAAAAGTGCTAGTAACCTGGAAGATCCTCCCTCACATGTAAACAAAACGTGCTGGTAACCTAGAAGATCCTCCCTCACATGTAAACAAAACGTGCTGGTAACCTAGAAGATCCTCCCTCACATGTAAACAAAACGTGCTGGTAACCTAGAAGATCCTCCCTCACACGTAAACAAAACGTGCTAGCAACCTAGAAGATCCTCCCTCACATGTAAACAAAACGTGCTGGTAACCTAGAAGATCCTCCCTCACATCCAAACAAAACGTGCTAGTAACCTAGAAGATCCTCCCTCACATGCAAACAAAACGTGCTGGTAACCTAGAAGATCCTTCCTCACATCTAAACAAAACGTGCTAGTAACCTCGAAGATCCTCCCTCACACGTAAACAAAACGTGCTGGTAACCTAGAAGATCCTTCCTCACATGTAAATAAAACGTGCTAGAAACCTAGAAGATCCTCCCTCACATGTAAACAAAACGTGCTAGTCACCTAGAAGATCTTCCTTCACATGTAAGCAAAACTTCCCAGAGCCACCAGCAGTAACCTCATTCACGTATAAACAAAATTAGAAAACTCTTTCATCTGATGCCCCCGAACACTGCCAGGAGAAAACCTATATATTTTTTTAATTTGTAGACATTATCGTTTTTAATTTATTTTTAAACTTAATATCTCCTTCCTCTTAAGTTTTGTCTTCCGCGTCTCGTTAATATTGAATAGATAATTATGAATTTTCTCTTCATCAACTCAGTGTGATTTACATACAGTACATTTAAAAATAATTCCTTTTAAAATTAACACAAGTCGATGGTACTATCAGAAGAAGTATGAATTTATTATTAATACTAGAAATATGAGATATAATGTTGGGAAAAAGAATAAGAACGAAAATTAAATAAATGAGAGATGACTATAACAATGAAAAGGAGAAAAATAAAATGAAAATAAAGGTGAGGTTCGAATATTATGAAAAAAGTGACATGAAAAAGGAGTTAGAAGAATAAAGAAGGGAGTTTAAAACAGATAAAAACCGTATAAAATGAATTGGATGCTTAATGAAAAGAAGAAAGAGCAAAATGAAAATAAAATGACCATAAAAAGATAATCAAGAAATATTAAAGAAGAATAAAAGAAAAAGTAATAACAAGATGAATATAAAAGGGAAATAGGATAAATTTGGATAGAATATAAGATAATATAAAAAGAACATGAACATATGCAGAAGAATAAAAGGATATGAAAGGAAGATCAGAAAATAAAAAAAAGAAGAATAAAAGAAAAAGGAACATACAATATTTTTTTTTTAGGAAAATAGAACAAATTCTAAAGGGAATTACAAACACTTTCACAAGAAAACAAATTAATGGAAAATAATTGCTGGTTCCTAAAATTATCCTCCTTCTTTGACCTGTCTGATTTCCATTCCTTTAAAAATCCTCGAAGCAGTTGTAAACTTTACTTGATTTCCACTTGAGAGCGATGCCTACCTGAAATTCTTAATCTCACAGGTTTTATTTTAAGCTGTAAGGCAATCTCAGTCCTTGTGAATTTTATATTCTTTAAAAATTTCACTTTCTTTGTAATTACTACATTGAATCGGGGTGCTTGAGGACATTCTTGCTGTTTATCTGATATTTGCTAGCCTACACTGATTAGTCTTCAATTAGAATATGACGTCCAATGTATATGAACCACTGTCCTGCATGGCAGTGAACAGTGACATCACCCACATGACTCTGACCTATATATACTGCTGTTGAATATGATGTATTTCTTTGTGTATGAACCTCTGTCCTGCGTGGCAGTGAGAAGTGATACCACCCTCAATGTCAGGACCTAACTGAATTACTCAGAATAGGCAAACTGTATTCCAAGCTTTGTTAATAAATTTGTTAAACTAAAAAAGTTTCGTTTTGGGATATTCACTTACAAAGAATCATATTTCTCTCGAGTCAATGTTAAGTATTGTATTTCTCTTACGCCGTGTCTCAGTCCTCGTAACACTCGACGGTTTACAATCTATATTTTTTCATGAATTTTAATCTTCGTTTTAGTCAACCCAGCGAACTCCTGCCTGTACTGACCTGAGTGATGGTTTGTTTTCACGCGTCGTGTATTTTATTGAAGTGTGGCTGAACGCTACAAAATCTTAGTTATCCATGATTCATTTACAGCTCCTAGTTAGATTTACATAAAAATAAGGTTTTTGTCTTTGGAGATTCTTTGACCCTTTAAAATATAATAAAGTTATTAGAATTGCTTCACTGTAAAAGCCAATATTTTTAGTGCAAGCATTTCTGAATACCGCGAGCCCACCCAAAATCTATACTCTCTCAACACTGGAGATTGGGTGAAATACGCGCCATCACACAATTCATCCTCTGTTACACTCGTCCCATTTCGAATTTTTGAGTTCTTTCGGAATTCCGTATCTTTTACGGCCCGTTAAATTTAATTCCCAGAATTTCTGATTCAACGCGATGCGAGCTACACTATCATCCGGGAGTCATTTGCTCTCTTCTTTTATTCATAATTTTGTGATTATTATTATATATAACCCAGAACTACACTAACCCACAGTACAATTTTAGTGAAACTATGGAGACTTTGAAACGTTTCCTCTAGTAATTTAGTCAAATAATTTTTTCCGTCCAAATCAAATGTGCATAGGAAATGTATTTAATACCAATATTGAGGGCGTGTTACTGTTGTATGACTGTTATGGTATCACGGTATGTATCACAGCATGTATCACAGCACGTATCGCGGCATGTAACTTGGTATGTATCACAGCACGTATCACGGTATGTATCACGGTATGTATCACGATATGTATCGAAGCATTTCTCACAGTATGTATCACAGCACGTATCACGGTATGTATCACGGTATGTATCGAAGCATTTATCACGGTATGTATCACAGCACGTATCACGGTATGTATCACGGTATGTATCGCAACATGTATCGCGGTATGTATCACGGTATGTTTGCAGCCTGTATCACTGTATGTATCATGGTATGTATTCCAGTATGTATCACGGTATGTATCACGGCATGTATCACGGTATGTATCACGATATGTATCACGGCAAGTGTCACGGTATATATTACGGCATGTTTCACAGCAAGTGTCACGGTATATATTACGGCATGTATCACGGCATGTATCACGGTATGTATCACGTTATGTATCACGGCAAGTGTCACGGTATATATTACGACATGTATCACGGCATGTGTCACGGTATATATTACGACATGTATCACGGTATGTGTCACGGTATATATTACATGTATCACGGTAGATCTTAAGAGAAAACTATCAATTGGCAAAATGTTTTACTTACACTATGTAATGTTTTTCCTCGCGTGTCGTGACACAATAACTCTCATTAGAAAAATTCGACTTATTGAAAGTAAACGTTCATATATTTAATGTCGTGTGTTAACAAGATGTAAACCCTTTACCAATTCTATCTTGGTAAAGTAATTTCAAAATCTATATCTTAAATTACTAAGAAGTGAATTAACATTGAACATTGAAAACTTTACATATGAAGAATTTGTGTAAGGCTTCTCCGGACAATTGTTGCGTCTCGTTTTACCCGCGACTCAGTATCAAATTTTGTGAAAGTTTCCTCAGACTGTTGAAAAGTTGTTATACATTTGTTTTAATGAAGGTATAAACTGGTGGCGTGACGAGTTCTGCTGTGTAAAATTGTAATACCAATTCGAGAACAATATGAACAAATGTGTCACAAGCTTGTTCATTTTCCCCAACTACTAACGATATAGTTTTCTCCAAACACCCTTGTTAATTGGTAATTTTTTGCGGGGTACAGACTGTAATAAAAGTCAGCTGTTTTCTTTGGATAGTTCACAAGGCACGACTTTTGGTCGCTTGGGATGACCTGGCTAGGCCCACAGTAATCCTCGTCACTTGCAAGCTACTCGTATGGAAATTTTCCACTGCATATTATAAATATTTTGAATGTGGTTACGGAGTTTTCTGTAAAGCTGCGGATGAACTTTTACTCTTTTTCACATGCTCTACAACCTGTACCATGGCGTCATGAGTGTTATGGAACCTTTTGTCTTCTTATTGACATTTTTAACCCGACTGGTGATAAATACAGCTTATTGGCATTAAATAGTGGAAGGACTCTACAGCAACTAAGAATCTTTCCAAAAAGGATCGGTTTCAAAATATCTTTACTAATTATCGTCTTTATTCCTTAAAAAAAAAAACTTTCATGAGACAGTGACGTAAGGTGTGTCAAAACAAAGCTCCCCCAAAAGAAGTGTATTTCGAGTATCTTCAATTAACATGTTGAGAAATAATGATGTCTATACCATGGGGAGCCACACTGTTCCTTGTTTGCGTAGTGCGTTGTAATATAACGTGGATTTTTGGATAACATATGATGTGACTCAGATTATTCCCAGCACTACAGACCAGCAAAAAAATGAGATTGAAAAATATATAATAATTAATTAGCTCTTAAAAATGCAACAACAACAGATTTTATAGATCGTGAGCGAGATGAACAATGGTCTGATTTCGCTGGTCAGGTTGTCGACAAGAGGAGGAGGAGGAGAAGGAGGAGGAGGAGAAGGAGGAGGAATTTGTGACCTATTTGTCAAGACCACCAACATTAAAATGGTTGAGAAATTAAAACTGTCATCTTACTCTTGTGTTAACGAGCTCTTCTCTTCCCTATACTGATACGAGTTATTACTTGTAAGGTCACGTCATACATTCAAGGGAGTTAATACACTTATATTATGTCTTACTATATATTATCTTAGTGAGTTATTACATTTATTACATTTAAGGGAAGTGGTACATTTATTAAGATAGCTGTTATATTTAAGGTAATAGAAGATAGGTATTACATTTATGTTAGTTAAAACGACTGTTACGAGTTGGGGATTTAGAATATAGTTATACGTCTACCCAGATCCCAACAGGTAACAAAAAAAACAAAACAAAGACAATCGGACTATAAAAGGGTAGACAAAGGATGCGAGTTTTCGTTGTGTATAATAAAGTACCATAAATCCCTAAACAAAATATTCAGCTTATAAATTACCCTTAACCAAACTTAACCTAAACATTAACAGTATATACATATTAATACAACATAAACAATTTTGAAGCAAGTGGACGTGGGGGAGGCAATACAAAATACAAATACTTAAGTGAGGAGCTGAGATGGCTGACGAGTAAGGCTGAGTATTGTAGAAGACGGTAGGTAGTCACTGCACCGTAGGTTTAGAGAATAGATGATCCTGTGGTCACTTCCCAGAGCCAAGTGCTCTCTCCTCGAATTGGAGCTCACAAAGAAGACTGGGAGGAAGTGACGCAACAACCAGGATATGGAGAAGGGAAACCCCGGAGTGTTTAACTAAGACGAGTCATACTCGTGTCTCGTCCCTAGATGGCGTTGCTCGTGGTGCTGGGTAGGTAGATCAAGACAATAGATGGCGTGGTTCGTAGTGCTGGGTGGAGGGGTTCGTAACACACCCCCCCTCCAAAGACCTCCGTAGCGCGGGCGCGAAGGAGGTGATCACCTGGTGCGTCTGGAGAGTAGCTGCTGCATTTCCACTGGAGCTCGGGATAAGGAGTCTGCAATCAGGTTGTCCACCCCCTTTATGTGCCGGACTTGTAGATTATAGGGCTGGGTGAGGAGAGCCCAGCGGAGGATTCGCTGGTTGGAGGTCTTGTTGGTTTGGATGAACGTGAGTGGGTTATGGTCGGTGAAGACTAGGGTTGTTTGTGGGCA
The DNA here is from genome assembly GCF_018991925.1 of Homarus americanus. Lineage (NCBI taxonomy): Eukaryota > Metazoa > Arthropoda > Malacostraca > Decapoda > Nephropidae > Homarus > Homarus americanus. The sequence goes on from NW_024716703.1 coordinate 9,432,345, forward strand.
AGACTGGAGGTAACATTCAAACTTCTTTATTGCCAACACCAGAGCCAGGGCCTCCTTCTCTATGGTCGAGTAGTTGGTCTGATGTTTTTTCAACTTGGCGGAGTAATATGCCACAGGGTGAAGAACATCAGTGGTTGGGTCGGGTTGTAGGAGCACAGCCCCCACTCCGACACCACTAGCGTCGATTTGCAGATGGAAGGGCGAGGTGTAGTCAGGGGGGTGGACTACAGGCTTGGAGGCAAGGAAGGCTTTGAGGCGGTGGAAAGACTGGTCGCACTTCTGGTTCCAGATGTAAGGGACCGCAGAACTGGTAAGGTCTGTGAGGGGTCCAGCCACGCTGGAGAAGTTACTGCAGAACCGACGGTAGTAGCCGCACATCCCCAGGAAGCGCATGAGTTCCTTCCTCGTCCTTGGAGTGGGGAAGGACAAGATGGCTCTAACGTTTGCGTCCTTGGGTCTCACCATACCATGCCCAACGATATGTCCCAGGTAAGTCACTGAGGCCCGGCCAAAAGCAGATTTAGCCAGGTTTATGGTGAATCCAGTCTCTTGCAGTCGTGCAAACAGTATCTCCAAACGCACCAGATGTTCGTCCCAGCTGTCCGACACCACCACCAGGTCATCCAGGTAGGCGAACGTCCCACCTAGGTCCTGAATAAGGTAGTTGATGGCCCTCTGGAATGTGGCCGGAGCATTAGAAAAGCCAAACGCCATAACCAAATATTGAAAAAGACCAAATGGAGTTATAAATGCCGAGATTATTTTTGCCCTATCCGTGAGTCCCACTTGATAATATCCTTTCAACAGGTCCACGGTACTGATAAATTTTGCACAGCCTATGCTGTCTATTATATCTTCAATCAAAGGTAAAGGGTAGGAGTCTGAGACAGTGACCTGGTTCACTTTACGATAATCGGTACAGAAACGAAAAGTGCCATCGGGTTTTGGAATGAGAAGGCAAGGTGAAGCCCAGGGGGAGGTACTAGGCTCAGCTAAGTTATGTTTTAACAAAAAATCTACCTCCTTTTTCATAATCTCTTTTTTTTGTGGATTTAGTCGATAGGCTGATTGCCTAATGGGTTGTACATCATCTGAGATTAGCTTAATATCATGTTTAAGTATATTGCAAAACCCTGGGAGGTCTGACGTGACTTTAGGAAATGTTGATAATAACTTAGTGAGATCTTTTGCTTGAGATGGATTCAGAACAGAAAAATACTCATCCAAGTTGTTGAGTATGTGACTGTTAGCAGGGTTTTCTTTAGGTAGAGGGAAGTCTAAATTCTCCAATAGGTCCATGTCATCTGTCTCCGGCTCCGGCCCTGACAAAACCATATGCAATACAGGTTGACTTATAGCCTCTGGGATGTCTTCCTCTGACTGCCTGGAATGGTAAAGTTTCATGAGATTAATGTGAACAAGTTGTGAATCTTTTCTGCGATCAGGAGTATGGACTATATAGTTGAGAGGAGATAGTTTATTAGCAACTATATAGGGACCAGTAAACTTGCTTTTAAGGGGAGAGCCTGGAATGGGTAGAAAGAGTAACACTTTGTCACCTGGAGAAAATGATCTTTTAACTAATTTAGGTTGGGACTTCACCATTTTTTCTTGGACTTTTTTTAAGTTTGACTGAGCAATGGTTCGGACTTCAGTTAATTTGTCCCGTAAAGTGTCAATGTATTGGGAAACTGTTGCGGGCTTAATAGATGGAGTGTCAAACCACTGCTCCTTTACTATTTTAAGGGGTCCCCTAATTTGTCTCCCATATAGTAACTCGAACGGGGAGAAACCCAATGACTCCTGGGGACATTCCCTGATGGCAAAGAGTAACAAGTCTATGCTTTCATCCCATTCCTTTTGGTGTTCTATACAGTATTTTTTGATCATTGATTTGAAAGTTTGATGGAACCGTTCCAAGCAACCTTGGGATTGTGGGTGGTAAGCCGAAGATGTACAATGGTCCACACTGAGGTCTTTCATCACCTGTTTGAAAAGATTGCTCGTAAAATTGGTGCCCTGATCGGATTGGATCTCTTTAGGAATGCCCACTGAAGTGAAAAGGTGCAAAAGATGTTTGATTACGTTTTTTGAAGTGATGCTTTTAAGGGGAAAAGCCTCAGGATAACGTGTACTGGTATCCATAACTGTGAGCAGGAATTGATTTCCCTTCTTAGTCTTTGGTAATGGGCCCACACAATCCACAACAATCTTTTCAAATGGTGTAGAAAATACTGGGATGGGCTTAATGGGAGCTGCTGGTATACTTTCATTTGGTTTTCCTACCATTTGACAAATATGACAAGATTTTAGGTACTTTGACACATCCTTCCTAAGTCCAGGCCAATAATAGTGTTGGAGGAGCTTTTTATATGTTTTCAGGATTCCCAAATGTCCTGAAATACCATCATGGGCAAGGGCAATTAATGCTGGTCTGACTGAGGTGGGAATTACCACTTGATGTATTTCAGACCACGTGTCTAGATGGGCAAGCTCAGGGGGCCTATAGGCCCTCATCAAAACCCCTTCATGATAATAAAAACACGGAAGGGTGTTAAAATCTTTACCCTCAACTGCTGCATGATGAAGTTTATTCAAAGATGGATCAGATTGTTGGGCTTTAACGAGCTCATCCTTACTAATGGTCTTATTGTACAGATCTTCTGTGGGTAGGAAGATATTAGAGGTGGTTTTAGACGAAGAGGGCCCATTTCGCACACTCTGTGACCGGGTGACAGCACAAGATGGGAAAAGATGAGGAATAGTTTCTTTAAGGTCAGTGGTGGAGTTGACAGGTAAGGGAGAGTCGACTGTCTTTATGTTAGGAACCACTAGATCTCCTACCAAGTCATTACCCAATAATAAATGAATGCCGCACACAGGCATTGGGTCTTTCCTAATGGCTATTTGCACTTCCCCAGTAATCAAGGGACATTGGAGGTGCACTTTAGCTAAAGGATAGGAAGAATGGGATGAGAGATCCGAAATTAGAACACTCTCATTAGTAAATGCGGTAGATATATCAGGAATGACGTTAAACAGGAGGATAGATTGTGCTGCGCCCGTATCACGTAGTATACGAATAGGGAAAGAACGAGACCCCTCCATGATTGAAATTTTTCCCTCATAGGTGAATGAAGAGAAGAGATCCTGATGGGGCCTTTCCACATTGGTGGTTGCTATTGGTTTGGATTTGGGATCCAGGGAACTACTTTTAGCAATTCGACACTTTGGGTGTTTACAAGTCTGGATCGTATGGCCTGGGTTTTTACAGTAAGAACAATATAACTTGGTTGCATCAGGGGGGGTAGGTGTGGGACCTTTCGACCTACCACTCACGTCCCCAAGGTTATCATCAGAGGAGGACCTAACATGTCGGGAAGTACCACGTTCCCTACGGCACAGTGACTCCACCAGCAAGGCATACTGCATCAGCCAGCTCAGCAGCACGTCCTAAATTAACCTCTCCACGCTCCTCCACATGCTTCAAGATGTGAAATGGTATCTTGCTCTTCCACTCCTCCAGGACTACCAAGTTTAACAAATCCTGAGGTGGCCATTAAGAAAACCTAGATAAATTAATTAATGGTCAAAAGATAAGATAAGTGGATTACCCTAGAAAATATCACGGCAGTGGATAACCAGAAAGTCCCGGAAACTACCCAAGTTATACCTAGGGAAATTACACTTGTGAATATTGTTCTTCTGAGAAGATCCTTAGATAAGGATAAGAGACTTGAAAGAGGAAGGGTGTATTACGGCATTTTATATAAAGATCCGGATTAACAACCCTTGAGTAAACAGGAAGGGCGTATTACGGCATTAATATAAAGATCCGGATTAACAACCCTGAGATACTTGAAAGAGGAAGGGCGTATTACGGCATTTATATAAAGATCCGGATTAACAACCCTGAGATACTTGAAAGAGGAAGGGCGTATTACGGCATTAATATAAGATCCGGATTAACAACCCTTGAGTTTGGTATGATTGACCCAGAATGAGACAATGAGAAGAACAATAATTGAGGCTTTATAATTATGGGGTCCTGGTAGAGCGGGGCGTCCCAAGATATCACTTCACCCTAAACTAGTGACTATGGAACAGCCTACTCTGGAGTGAGGGTACGGCATTAAACAGATCCGGATTCTTCCCTACACTCGATAAGACTTACTACACGACTGCCAGGTGTAATAACAGGTAAGCCTTATGACACTTGGAACCTAATATCCTACGTCTGTCACTCTTACTGTACGGTGATACCAATATATGTACACACACATGAAGGAAACTTTAAACCACCGGAAAGCAATTGTGAACAGAAGTGACTGGGAGGAATAATTAACAAGGAGTAACAAGGGAGGAAGGAATATGGTACTTAAGGTCGAGTCCTGTCACGGTCGCCATTTGTTACGAGTTGGGGATTTAGAATATAGTTATACATCTACCCAGATCCCAACAGGTAACAAAAAAAACAAAAACAAAGACAATCGGACTATAAAAGGGTAGACAAAGGATGCGAGTTTTCGTTGTGTATAATAAAGTACCATAAATCCCTAAACAAAATATTCAGCTTATAAATTACCCTTAACCAAACTTAACCTAAACATTAACAGTATATACATATTAATACAACATAAACAATTTTGAAGCAAGTGGACGTGGGGGAGGCAATACAAAATACAAATACTTAAGTGAGGAGCTGAGATGGCTGACGAGTAAGGCTGAGTATTGTAGAAGACGGTAGGTAGTCACTGCACCGTAGGTTTAGAGGATAGATGATCCTGTGGTCACTTCCCAGAGCCAAGTGCTCTCTCCTCGAATTGGAGCTCACAAAGAAGACTGGGAGGAAGTGACGCAACAACCAGGATATGGAGAAGGGAAACCCAGGAGTGTTTAACTAAGACGAGTCATACTCGTGTCTCGTCCCTAGATGGCGTTGCTCGTGGTGCTGGGTAGGTAGATCAAGACAATAGATGGCGTGGTTCGTAGTGCTGGGTGGAGGGGTTCGTAACACCACATACATAGAGTACAGACAACGGCAGGGAGAGGCAAGAGTGATACAGATTGTTTCATCTTTTTCTCTCCCTTTCTTTTATCTGTCTCTCTCTAATTTTTTCTCCTTTCTCTTTCATCTTTCTTTGCTCCTTTATTGGTTTTCTCTTCTTTTCTATTTTCCATTTTTTTCTCTTCTTTCTTTTCTGTCTATATCTGTTTTTATGTTTTTCTGTCAGTCTGACTTTCTGTCTCAATTGGTTTGTTTCTTTCTGTCTGTTTGTCAGTTTGTTAATTTCTGTCTGTCTATATGTCTGTCTGTCTCTCTCTCTCTCTCTCTCTCTCTCTCTCTCTCTCTCTCTCTCTCTCTCTCTCTCTCTCTCCTTTCCCTCGCGGCCTCACCCCTCCCTCTCTGTATTTACCAAAAGTATTAAGTGTTTCCATTAGGGATTACGCAGATGAAGTACCTAGTGAAAAAGTTGAAAGAAAGTTTGAAAAAATAATTGGTCTGGGGGATTTCTTTTTTACCTTGATGAGATGATGATGCATAGAAATGACGTCAATTGAGGTTAGGTTAGGTTAGGTTAGGTTATGTTAGGTTAGGTTAGTTATGGTAAGGTGAATATACCTGTAAGTGTTAATTAGTAAAGGTGATTTTTGAGGTTGCTATGGTTGCTCAACTATCTGGGACCCGAATCAAATTTAACCTAATTTAATCTTATCCTAATTTAACCTAACCTAACCTTACGTAATTTAATCTAGTCTAATGTAGTCCGAGCCAAACTTAACCTAACGTGACCTAATCTAACGTTACCTTAACCTAGCATTATCTAACCTGACTTCACCTGACGTAATGTAACCTAACCTAACCTAACCCAACCTAACCTAACCTAACCTAATCAAAAGTTTGGTATGTAATTTGGTTCCATATCCAGTTCATATCATTAGTGTGATTCAATGTAAACTCTCCATGGGTAACTATGGGTAATTATTCATCCCACGAGTAAAGAAAAATAGGTTTAAGTGTTCCGAGTTGGTATGGGTAAATATTCAATACCCTTAGGAAGCTTTAGGCAAAAATATGGGTATAGGTATTTTGGGTAAGTATAACGAATGATGGGTAACTTAAGATAAGTCATGGAAAGTATGGGTAAGTGTTAAGGGTTATGGGGACGTGTTCATAAGTATGGGACAAAATTAATCTCTCTCTCTCTCTCTCTCTCTCTCTCTCTCTCTCTCTCTCTCTCTCTCTCTTTCTCTCTCTCTCTCTCTTAAAATTGGTAAACGGTATATGGAAGAGACGAGCGTGACTCACACAACACGCAGGAGAAGTGTGAATCTAATCTGAACTTTGAGCGGCGATGATAATGGGGAAGAGGAAGACAAAAAGTTACGCGGGATTGGGCAAGGCAATGATGTTAGGGAGAAAGAGTGTGTGTGTGTGTTTGTTGGAGAGAAGAAAGAAGGAATTGGAGGGATAAAAGGGGGGAGGACGGGGAAAAAGGGTGGAAGGGAAGGGAGAGAGGGAGGAAGGAGAGGGAGACAGGAAACGGAGAGAAGGAGAGAGTGAAAGGGAGGGATAAGAGGAGAAAGAATGGAAAGGAAGGGATAGAAGGAGGGAGGAAAGAGCTATCAAGAGAGAGAGAGAGAGAGAGAGAGAGAGAGTGGAGCGATAGGGGAAAAGGAGGGAGAGGAGGATCGGAAGCTGGATGAAATAAAATGAGAAACAAGGATGAACGGAAGTTGGAAATATGGGAGTGAGAGATAAGAAGGAAGAAAAGTAGAAAATAAGGGAAATAAGTTTGAATAAAGGGACCGAGGTACAGAGGAAGAAGTAAGGGGAAGGGAAGAAGAGAGGGAGGGAGAAATAGAGGGGTAGAGGGGGAGAGGGAGGGAAAAAGAGGAAGGGAGATAGAGAGGGAGAAGGAGGGAAGAAGAGAGGAGAGAGGAAGGGAAGATGAGAGGGAAGGGAGAAATAGAGCCGGAGAAGAAGGGAGGAGAGAGGGAGGGATAAATAGAGGGGAGAAGGAGGAAAGAAGAGAGGGAGGGATAAATAGAGGGGAGAAGGAGGGAAGAAGAGAGGGAGAGAGGGGGAAGAAGAGAGGGAGGGAGAAGTAGAGGGCAGAAGAAGAGAAGGAGGGAGAAATAGAGGGAGAGAGGGAGGGAAGAAGAGCGGGAGGGAAGAAGGAGGGAGAGAGGGAAGAAGAGAGGGAGGGAAAAAGAGGGAGAGAGGGAGGAAGACGGGAGGGAGAGAGAGAAGAAGAGAGGGCGTTTAGAAAAGAGGGAGAGAGGGAGAGAGGGAGGTTAAAAGGGAGGGGGGAGAAATAGAGGGGGAGAGGGAGGGAAGAAGAGAGGGAAAGAGGGAAGGAAGAAGGATGGAGGGAGAAAGAGAGGAGAGAGGGAGGGAAGGAGAGAGGGAGGAAAGAGAGGGAGGGAGAGAGAGAAGAAGAGAGGGAGGGAAGAAAAGAGGGAAAAGGGAGGGAAGAAGATAGGGGGGAGAAATAGAGGGGGAAGGGAAGGAAGAGAGAGGGAGAGGAAGAAGGGAGGGAGGGAGAAATAGAGGGGAGAGGGAGGGAAGAAGAGAGGAGGGAAGAGAGGAGGGAGAGAGGGAAGAAGAGAGGGAGGGAAGAAGGAGGAGGGAAGAAGAGAGGGAGGGAGACGAGAAGGAGGGAGAAATAGAGGGAGAGGGCGAGAAGAAGAGAGGGAGGGAACATAAGGCGAGGGAGGGAGGGAAGAAGAGAGGAGGGAGAAGGAGGGAAGAAAAGAGGGAGAGAGGGAGGGAAGAAGAGAGGGAGGGAGAAATAGGAGAACAGAGAGGGAGGGAAGAAGAGAGGGGGGGGAGAAATTTAGGGGGGAAAGAGGGAACTGGATAGAGTCAGTGTGTCCTGGCAGGGGAGACGCTGCATGAAGAAGAGTTCCTCGTAAAATGTAATTTTCCTAGGTCTGTATCCTTGTCCGTGTCTGTGTCCGTGTCCTTGTCCTTGACCGTGCCCGTATCATTGTCTGTGTCCGTGTTTGTGTCCGTATCCTTGTCCGTGTTCGTTTCCTTGTCTGTGTCCGTGTCCTTCTCTGTGTCCGTGTCAGTGTCTGTGTCCGTGTCAGTGTCTGTGTCCGTGTCAGTGGTTTATCATGAAGTAATAGATAGATGTTCCTTAAACTTGGCGGGGTCACTGGATTGTTTCTGGGAATAAGCATGAGCCGAATATTATAGTTATGGGATTGACTGCACATAAGGACACATCAGGTGCCTGGGTTTAGACGAACACATACAGTATACACAACGTCCAGATGAGATTACACCTGTACGTGTAATTCTGTTACTCACTCATCCTCTGCGTGATAATTCAGAATTATTTCTCGCTTGATATAGAAGTGTGTGAGGGAAACTTTCTGATGCTTTGAGGATCTCATGCCTATGAAAGGTATCTATTGTATGCATAACCAGTTGTAATCTAATTGTTATTATTACAGTTATGAGTTACACCTTATCTACTTTCATAACTCTTACAAAGATTTGAAAGAAATTATGGCTGAGTAACCTTAAGGTCCAATGTAAGGGACAATATACTGACGTCATTCGTTCTCTGGTTTTATTCAAGTTTTCTTTTATATCTTCCTGCATTGTTTTATATGTCTTTCTAAGCTTTTTTCTAGTTGATGTTTTGATGAGTTTCTTATTCTTTATGTGTTGTTGTTTTCTTTACGTAATTCTTGATACTTCTTGTCTGTTGTGGTTGTTTCAATGTGTATGGTTCCTTCTCTTTCCAAGCTCGTACGTAGTTTTTACACCAGACAAAAACTTAAAACAAAAAAAAACATTTAAGAAAGATATCTTTCTTGTTTATAATTCTCCTGCTTTCAGCAGCTATAAAGTAAATTTTGTAAGGCCTCTTCTCTCCCTATGCCTCTTGTTATAAGGCAGGTAAGCGGAACAGAGGACAACAATTAATAAGAAGGACACTTAATTTGCGGAAAATTTTTCAAGGTGTCCGAGGCAGCAGACAGGGGACGAATTTCTTCCACCTGCCCGCGGTGTGTGTGTGTGTGTGTGTGTGTGTGTGTGTGTGTGTGCGGTGTGATGCGTCTAGTGTGGCAGCAATATGTTAGTGTTAAGGTGCAGGCACTGCTTGCTTCCTCTTGGCTCTCAGCAACCGCCGCTGGCTAGCCCTCGTGGCGAACAGGGAAGCAACTTGCAGAAGTCTTCACCATAAAGACTCCTGCTGTGCCTCCTCGTGGCAACACACGGTAACTGGGCTGCCTCACAGGCCCAGGCTAGACCAGCAGGGAATCTCGGAACAAAAGTGGGCCCTAGAGGGATGCCGCATAGGCCCACTGGCATGTGGACACGTCCTGGGGCCTATTAACCACTGTCCTGCTGACTTGCGGATGAACCTTGGGAGGTACAAGGCTACGGGAGTAAACCCTAAACGAAAAATCTGCATTGGAGCCCCACAACAGGCAGACATGCTTACAGAGCTCCAGTGAGACCCCGTTGGTGGTATAGGCGGAAGAGGTGACCAACATGGGAACCCAATGACTACAAAGGCGGATGAAAGTAATGCAAGATGGACTGGCTACTAAGAGAAATCCCAACAAACTTGGCTATCGGCAGTCCATTGCAACTCTGCCTCTCCCCAATCGCTGCAACACTTGCACCACTGTATCGGGAAAAGGGAGAGCCAAGATGTGTGGTTGCAGCCTGCACTCTTACCTCACCACATAAATAAACTCAGGTGCAGCCATAATCCAGTCTTATGGCGACAGTCGAGTGCAACGGGGACAGGCAGAGATGACTGCCGGGAGTCTCTAGTCACAACTTTACACATGGGCGGCATAGATAAAATGGTCGTTTATGCACTGGGATCTGGTATCAGGACAACTGCCCCCGGACAATTGCCCCCCCCCGGCAACTTCTCCCTGGACAACTGCCCCCATAGGACAACTGCCCCTGGACAATTGCCCCCATTGCCCAGAAGACTGACTGTCAGGCAGGAAAAAAGAGGTAAGCTATTAACACCCAGAGACCGCTCAGAAAATTATTACCAAAACAGTTCAGACTATATCAGAAGGTGCCTGTACACAACTACCACCTATAAGACATAATCGACGAGCAATAAGATACTACAAACAAGCTGTCGATGCCCCTCACCCCATTCCATCAAACCTCGCTGACTTGGTCATTCCATCTGAGTATAAGATGTTAGCTGATGGTGAAGATTTACTGTTGTGTGATAGTGGACCTCAGGCTACTGGAGAATTCAACTGATTGGTCAAGGGATGTTTCTACCACTTATTGCAAAACATATATCGCAAGGTGCAATCTGAGGGATTACAAGGCAAATATCAAATTGATGCTGACTTTGCCCTAAAAATTCGAATGCTACCAGCTCTGGCATTCATTTCACAAGATGAAGTGGTTGACGCATTTGAAACACTGCAAGAGACTATGCCACTTGAAGCTGATCCTGTCCTAGACTACTTTGAAGATACATACATTGGCAGACAACGTCGACATAATAAGCGAACTCCACGTTTCCCTGTCAGCATGTGGAATATTTATGATCGTGCAGACAAAGATTTACCTCGCACCAACAACTCCTTGGAAGGATGGCATAACCATATGTAAGCTAACATTACTTCATTCCATCCAAATATCTGGAAATTTCTTGAAGTGCTGAAGAGGGAGCAGGCACTGACCAACATCATCGTCAACCATATTATTGCAGGAGATCCAGCACCAACTAAGAGGAAACGTTATCAAGATCCAACAGCCAGAATAGCAACCATCGTACATGACTTCGAGAACCGCCATGTGTTGGACTTTTTGATAGGGATAGCCCACAACTTGCAATTTTAGTGTGTGATATATGTCAGTCAATTTTTAAATATTAAAATATGACTGATCCACCATGCTTTCTTCATCAGTGCATATGCCCCAACACTGGAAGCAGATCTTGAAATAGTGCTAACCTCTATCCCCAGAGAAGATAAAGTTGTGCTCCTAGGTGACTTAGATGCCAGAGTTGGCAGAGATGCTGACATATTGTAGGGAATCATAGGGAGAAATGGACTAAGCAAGTGTAACCCTAATACCCTACTCCTCCTCAGCAAGTGTGCTGCACACAACCTCACTATCACCACTACCTTGTTTAGGCAGGCCGAAAAGTTCAAGGGTTCGTGGCAACACACATGATTCAAAGACTGGCATCTCATTGACTACATCATTGTCAGAGGAAGAGATCGCCGAGATGTCCTCATCACCCATGCCATGCGTGGCTCAGACCACTGCGACACTGATCATCGAATTGTCAGAGCCAAACTCCCACTTCACGTCGCCCCAAAACAGTGAAAGCAACAACCTCCAGAAGAGGTTTTAACACTAAGCGTCTGAATGATTCGATCCAGTGGTGGCACATGCTTTCAGAGAGTAGCTCGAACATAGGCTGATAAGCAACCCGAAAACAACAACCGAAATCCCTGTGCCGAATCGGATATTCTCGTCACTGTCATGACAAAAGCCTGCAGAGAGACCCTCGGCCAGATTGAAAGAATACACGAGGACTGGTTTGAGGAAAAGAACCCGGAAATCAACGCATTCGTCGATGATAATTGTGCTGCTTTTAATGACTGGCAGAACAAACCTCAATCTCGGTTCAAAGCTAATACCTTCCACAAGAAGAAAGCGGCGGCCCAGCGCAAACTTCGCAAAAACTAGCCTATCAAAACAAGATGCATGAATTTTTCACTTCCACTCAAAAATTTTATGGGCCAATCACTCATGGCACAGCCCCCCTCCGCTGATCCGACAGTAACTCCCTAATTAAAGACGAAGAAGACATCCTTCAGCACTGGAAAGAGCAATAACCATTCGCTGCTCAACCAAAACACTGGTGTGATCCTGACTACCCAGCCAGTCCCTCAACATCCAGAGCTGACCCACCTCAGCCATCCTCCATCCCTGGACGAGGTAGCTACTCCAATTAAACAGATGAAAAATAAAAAAGCTCCAGGGCCTGATGAAATCCCAGACAAGGTGTATAAAGAAGGAGGACCTTTTCTTACCAGCCATCTCCACTGTCTCTTGGAAAATATATGGGAAAAGGAGGAAATCCTCCAAGCTCTTAAATGGCGACCAGTCAGACTGTGGCATTACCACGCTGCTGTCTGTAGCTGGCAAGATTAACATCCGAATCCTCCAAAACAGACTTCTTCCTGAGGTGGAAAACTTTCTCCCAAAATCTTAATGTGGCCTTAGAACATCATGTGGCACCACTGACATGAGCTTTGCTGCCCGCCAGATACAGGAAAAGTGCAAAGAACAGCATCGTGAACTGTACATCGCCTTCATCTACCTGACCAAGGCCATCGACTTGGTCAACAGGGAAGCTCTCTGGCGTACCCTCAGCCGTTTTGGGTTTCCAACAAAATTCATTGCTCTTGTGAGGTAACTACATGATGACATGAACAGCAGAGTCCTGTACAATGGCATCCAATCTGAGTTCTTTGGCATCCAAACGAGGGTAAATCAAGGATGTGTACTGGCACCATCTATCTTTTCCATTTTCTTGGCTGGCTTCCTCACTCGTGCCAGTGCCAATTTAGGCTGTGGGATAGACATCCAGTACCGTAAAAAGGGTCTTTTCAACATAAGACGACTCCAGGCAGTAAAAAAGGTGTCTGCAACTTCCATTACTGAACTTCAGTATGCAGAACACCTCACCCTTTTCCCTCACACTGAACACGATGTACAGGATACCTTGAACACCTACACAGATGCGTATGCACACTTCGGCCTTGAGGTGAATGCACTTAAGACTCAGATTCTCTTTCAGCCTGCCCCTGGTTCAGCCAAACCTCCACCATCCATCCGTTTTAACAGTAATAGCCTTTCTAATGTTACCCAAATCGGTATCTCGGCTCCCAACTGTCCACCACCGCAGACATCGATGAAGAGATTCACCATCAGATCAGATTTGCATCTCAAGCCATTGGCAGACTCCGTACCTGTGTCTTTAGCTGTAGGATGCTGAAATTATCGACAAAGTTTCACATATATCGAGCAATGGTGCTCCGCACCCTACTATATGGCAGTGAGACATAGGTCACATACAGGAGGTACCTCAAAGGCACTTGAAAACTTTCACCAAAGTAGTCTACTTTCTATCCTCCGAGTTCGCTGGGAAGAAAAGAGAACAGATGCCATTATTCTTGCTGACACCAACTGTAGGAGCATCGAGGCTACCATTATCCATGAACAACTGCGTTGGACTGGCCATGTTACCAGCATGGACGACAATAGACTGCCAAAGCAGCTACAGTACTTTACAGTCACCTAATGAATAGTAAACGTAATGCTGACGGGCAACTGGAAAGGTGTAAGGATAGTCTTAAGACAAATCTGAAAAAGTGCCAAATCGATCCCCTCACCCGGGAGACGATCACTTCACACCGTAACGCTTGGAGGAGCACCATACGAGAAGGTGTCAATACTTTCGAGTTAGCCCGACTGCAACATCTGTGGGCGGCCCTGCTGATCCTGTATCGGCTTCTCGAGTCACCTCAGAGTACACCAACAAAGGTGACATCCTTAATAAATCACATCATTGTATTGGAGCTGGATGATCGTCATACTCGATTTCGAGCGGCAGCATAGTAGTAGTAGTAGTAGTAGTAGTAATGTGTGTGTGTGTGTGTGTTAAACTTTATCTCATAAAGCCTTTAAAATAATGCATTTAAAAGTTTTCCTCAAGTTATTCTTTGATGGGTAATGGATCTCCCGGGCAGTCTGACACATTTCTTGAAGACAAGTTTTAAAGAGTCTTTGAGATGAAGGGATAGAGGTTTTGTTTTAAGGAATTTTAGATGTGAGTGAATTCTGTTTAAATGTTCAGATTTACAGAAACAGAGATTTGTTCACATCTTCCTCTGAGAATATGAATGACCAGGTGGAAAGATGGGATGAGGGAGGTACTGGATAGGAAGCAGCAGTTATGCTTGATAGAAGGAATAAATAACAACAATTGAGAGAGAATATGTGTGTTGCTTGTATTTCAGAACACCATAGTAGTATAGTGCATATGTGTGTGTGTGTGTGTGTGTGTGTGTGTGTGTGTGTGTGTGTGTGTGTGTGTGTGTGTGTGTTTGTGTGTATGTGCAGCCACACAGAGGGTGGTGAAATGCGTCTAGAGTGGCAGCATTATGTTACCGTTAAGGTGCAAGCACTGCTTGATCACTCTCCCTTTCAGCTGCCGCCACTGGCTAGCCCAAATGAGGGAACAGGAAAGCAACTTGCATAAGTCTTCCCTTGCCAGTATACAGCCTTCCTCTCCATCAAGACTCCTGCTGTGCCTCCTCGTGGCAGCACACGGATAACTGGGTGCCTCGTTGGCCCAAGCTAGACCAGCAGGGGATCTTGGAGTAGCAGTGGGCTTCAGAGGGACAGCGCATAAGCCCACTGGCATGTGGACACGTCCGGGCTCTTACCAACCACCGCCCCGCTGCCTTGTGGATTAACCTTGGCAGGTGTGACCGTTCAATGGTTGGTTGCTGATTAGCAAAGTGAACGTCTTTTGTTTGTGACGTCATTTCCGCCCACCTCAGCTCACTCAGTTTTACCTCTGAAGAGCCGGGTGATGGCAGTATTGGGCTGGCAGTCATAAGTTTATTATCTCCTTTCCTATTGTACAGTATATTTCTAGTGGTATAACGTGTGAACCTTGCTCGACTTTTAGAACAGCAAGTATTATATGTGAGATTGTTGTTAGTCATATTTTAGAATTCCACGGAAAATAACTTACTTATTTAGGAGGTACTTGTGGTGGATAACCACGTTGTTCATGGTAGTTGCTACTTTAAATAAGTGTTTAGTCTTTACTTTTATGTTTGTTATTTTGTCACTCTGTTGATTCACTTATTTGATCAGCATTATTTTTTTTTGTACATTACTGATATATTTGTTTATTGTTTGTTTGGTAATAAAAATTCTGTAATTAAATGTACTTCATGAATTTCAATATACCCCATAGTTATAAGTTGATGATTTTGGTGGGATCTATTCCTTGGACCTATAATATAAAGAGAATTTGATTTTGTGCATTGTTACAACCAAATAGGCCAAGGTCGTAACAGCAGGTATAAGGCTACGGGAGTAAACCCCGAACGAAAAATCTGCTGTGGAACCCAGCATCAGGCAGACATGCTTATAGAGCTCCAACAAGACTCCAACTGTGGTGTAGGCAGAAGATGTGACCATCATGGAAACCCAACGACTACACCGGCGGACGAAGGCAATGCCTGATGGACAGGCTACTAAGGTGAAACACAACAAACTGGGCTATCGGCAGTCCAATGTGACTCTCCCTCTCCCCAGTCATTGCAGCACCTGCAACACTGGATCAGGAAGAGGGAGAGCCAATATGTGTGGTTGCAGCCTGCGCTCCTGCCTCACCACAGAAATCAACTCACGCGCAGCCATCACCCAGCTCATCATACCTCTCATCATCATCAAAACCCCTATGCCCCTTAAAAGTCCTATAGCGATGGACGAGTGGCGACGGGGACAGGCAGAGATGAGTGCCTGGAGTCTCTCGTCACAACTCAATTCTGCATACGAGCGGCACACATAAGATGGTCGTTTATGCACTGGGATCTAGGCAGCAGTGCAATCCAGTTCTGTCTGTGCGAATGAGCAGCCCTTTTCAGGAGCCACTCTACTTACCCCACATAGGGAAGAGGCTAGAAAAGGTGTCCTTAGCCTACCTTGCCTAAAAAAAAAATCTGACTGGGCAACCTCACCCAGTGAGGTCATCCTAATGTGGTCGAAAACATAATCATAATCACTGATCAAAGCAAAAACAAACTATACAACCTCTTATGGTCGCTGCATGGTATGTCAAGGCCCTTCTGGATACTGGCACAAATGAGCGTCCTGAAAGAAGAAAAGCTCTTGTGGCAAAAGATCTGTCTAGGTATAATATCGACTTGGCAGCCATTAGTGATTCCCGGCACCCAGACGAGGGTCGACTCACTGAACGGGGGTCCAGATATACCTTCTTCTGGAAGGGTAAGCCTGCTGTGGAGAGAAACTGCATTTACAGACTTAGCTTTGCTATTCGCCAATCCATCCTACATAGGCTGGCTGAAATGCCTGTTGGGATAAACGAGAGTCTCATGACGCTCCGAGTCCCCCTGAATCACTCATTTATGCCTTCTTCACCAGTTCATATATACTCACCATCACTGGATGCAGAAGATGACATCAAGGAGACCTTTTACGCCGACCTTGACACAGTGCTATCCTCAATCCCCGGAGAAGATAAAGTTGTGCTCCTAGGTGACTTCAATGCCAGAGTTCACATAGATGCTGACATATGGCAGGGAACCATAGGGAGAAACAGAGTCGGCAAGTGTAATCCCAACGGCCTACTCCTCCTCAGCATGCTGAGCAACACCCACGATCCAAACATTAGCATCTCATTTACATCATTGTCAGTGAAAGCGGTCGTCGAGATGCCCTCATATCAGAGCCATGCTTTGCTCAGACAATTGTGACACATCATCGGCTCGTCAGTGCCAAATTCTCTCTTCTCAAAGCCCCAAAACGGCGAAGACAACAAGCCTCCATGCTTTCAGAGAACACCTCAACGGTGAGCTGATAAACAACACGACAAAAACAACCAAAATCTCAGTGTCGAATGGGGTCCCATGAAGCTGTCATCGCAAAATCCTGCAACAACACCCTCAGCCAGATCAAAAGAAAACGCCAGGATTGGTTTGATGAAAACAACCCGGAAATCGAAGTACTCGTCAATAGGAAACATGCTTGACTCACTGACTGGCAGAACAATTATATGTCTCGGACCAAAGTTGATACCTTCCACAAGAAGAAAGCGGTGTCCAGCATGAACTTCGCAAAGTAGTGAACGAGTGGTGTGAAATGCAAAAATTTGCCGATCAACACAAGATGAGTAAATTTTTCAATTCACCTAAAACAATATATGGCCCAACTACTCAAGGCATGGGCCCCCTAGGCTCATCCAACGGTATCTCTCTAATTAAAAACGAAGAAGGCATCCGTAAGCAAGAGGAAGAGCACCGCCATTCGCTGCTCAACCGAAACATCTATGTGGATGCCCTGTCTACCCAGCAGGTCCTTCAGCACCCACAGGTGACCCACCTCAACTATCTCCTATCCCTGGATGAGGTAGTACTGCCATCAAGCAGATGAATAAAAAAAAAGCCACCGGGCTTGATGGAATTCCAGTCGAGGTGTATTAAGCAGGAGGACCTCTGCTTACTACCCATCTCCACTCTCTCCTGGACAATACTTGTATATTGGAGAAGGAGGAAATCCCCCAAGATCTTGGTATTCATAAGATCAAGGGAGACCGGTCAGACTGTGGCAACTAAAGCAGAGGTTTCACTGCTGTCCATAGCTGGTAAGAGTATCGCCTGAGTCCTCCTAAACAGGCTCCTTCCTATGGCAGAACTTCCTTCAAGAATATCAATATGGCTGTAGACCATCATGTGGCACCACTGACATGATCTTTGCTGCCCACTAAATACAGGAAAAGTGCCGAAAGCAGCGTCGTGACTTGTAGATTGGTTTCATTGACCTTACTAAGGCCTTCGACTCAGTCAACAGGGAAGCCGTTTAGCAACTCCTTGATGGCAGACTCCGTACTCGTGTCTTCTGTTGTAGGGAGCTGAAATTATCTACAGTTACATGTATATCGAGCAGTAGTCCTCCCCACCCTGTTGCATGACAGCAAGACATGGGTCACATGCAGAAGGCGCCTCAATGCACTTGAAAACTTTCACCAACGTAGTCTACGCTCCACCCTCCGAGTTCGCTACGAAGACAAGAGAACAAATGTCAGTATTCTCGAGGACACCAACTGTAGGAGCATCTAGTCTACCATTATTCATGAACAACTTCGCTGGACTGGCCATGTTACCTGCATGGATGACAGTAGACTGCCAACGCAGCTACTTTACAGTAACCTAACGAATGGTAAACATTCCGCTGGCGGACAATGGAAAAGGTATAAGGATAGTCTTAAGACAAACCTGAAAAAGTGCCAAAACGACCCCCTCACCTGGGAGACGATCATTCCACACTGTTCCGCTAGGAGCACTAGATGTATCCCTCCACACATGCAACACTTATGGACGGCCCTACCGATCCCGTATTGGCCTCTTGAGTCACCTTAGAGCTCACAAACGAAGATGACATCCTCAGTAACTCATATCATTGTATCATGGCTAGATGATCGGCATACTCAACTCCGAGTGACAGCAAAGTAGTAGTAGCAAGAAGTAGTGTTTGTGTGTGTGTGTAATAATAATAATAATAATAATAATAATAATAATAATAATAATAATAATAATAATAGTAATAATAATAATAATAATAATATTAATAATAAAAATAATAATAATAATAATAATAATAATAATAATAATAATAATAATAATAATAATAATAATAATAATAATAATAATAATAAAAATAATAATACAAATAATAATAATAATAATAATTAACGGTTTATAAAGTTCTGAAAAAGTTCTGCAGCCCGAAGGCTGAAAATATACATTGGACATAAATGACTTATTACATACATTGGTGGTTTAACAAAAGCCTTCATTAGAGAAAGGTAAAGGAACATACAGTGAACATACAGATTAATGTTTACAGTGGAGGTCACGTAGATCATGTGAGCTGAGGTGTTGAACAGCAGACACGTAGTGTGGTAACTCCCTCACAGATGGCGTTATAAGGGGCATCACGTGGAGTAGTAGTTCCCTCATAGGTGGTGTTATGAGGGGCTTGACGTGGTGTAGTAATTCCCTCACAGATGGTGTAATGAGGGGCCTGATGATGTAGTAATTCCCTCACAGATGGTGTATGACGGGCCTGATGATGTAGTAATTCCCTCACAGATGGTGTTATGAGGGGCCTGAAGTGGTGTAGTAATTCCCTCACAGATGGTGTATGAGGGGCCTGATGTGGTGTAATAATTCCCTCACAGATGCTGTTATGAGGCATCACATGGCGTAATAATTCCCTCACGGATGGTGTTATGAGGCGCATCACGTGGTGTAGTAATTCCCTCACAGATGGTGTTATGAGGAACCTCACATGATGCTGTAGCAACTCATTCACTACGTGGTGTTGTAGCATCATGGGGACACCACTTGGTCTGTTGTCACAGGACCTCACTCACTCAAGTGAGGTGTGGTCCCAGGCCTCCCTATCGTGGAGTCTCAGGGGCAATTATCATTGGGTACCTGGGACCTCACTGTGTGAAGGTTAGCTTGGGTAAGACTCAACTGTTACTGCGGAGTTGTTTTTCACTGACTTAAGCACTGTTCACCACTATTCAACACTGGTTCCATTCCTTTCCTAACTGAAATAGTAACTTCTGGCGAGAACTTGTTGATATTCCGGTGGGGAGGAGGGGTTGTCGCTCTTGGCCGTGAACCTAACAGATGACTCCGACCTGATAACGACATCTGAGACTGCCGAGTTCCACGTCAATTTAAATAATGAGTTACTTAATGCACAGAGGCAGAACATACCATATAAAAAACTCAGATCAGACAACAATGACTCAAAATGGATAAATAATTATTTAAAAAACATCATTGGCCAAAGGAAGGCTATAGGTAGAAGGATAAAGCGTGGCGAAATTTACCTCCAGGATTATTATAAGATATTGACGAGTAGGGTTAAAACTGAGATAAGGAAAGCCAAGAGGAATAATGAGGTAAGGATAGCAAGGGAGGAGAAGACAAACCCCAAAGAATTCTACCAAATGTATCAAACTAAAACACGAGAAAAGATTGGACCAATACGGTCAGATACCGGCGAGCTCACTGATAACGACGGAGAAATGAGCATTAATTTGAATAAATATTTTTCAACAGTTTTCACCACCGAAAATTTAAACATGATACCCGAGGCACCGACTCTATTCAGAGATAGTGAAGAAAACAAATTAAGCGAGATAGTAGTGACTAGTAACGATGTTAGTAAGCAAATAGACAAACTAAAGCCTAATAAGTCACCTGGTCCCGATGAGATATTTGCCAGAGTATTAAAGGAATGTAAGGAAGAGCTTAGTATGCCCTTATCTAAGTTGTTTAACATGTCCTTAAAAACAGGTGTAGTAGCAGAATCCTGGAGGATAGCGAATGCAATACCGATTTTCAAGAAGGGGGATAGATCACTATCCCCTAACTATCGCCCAATCAGTCTAACATCAATAGTAGGCAAATTACTGGAAGCAATCATTTCAAACTCTATTCGAAATCACCTGGAGAAGCACGGATTGATCAATGATTCCCAGCATGGCTTCACAAGCGGACGTTCTTGTCTAACTAATCTATTAACATTCTTTTCATCAGTTTTCGAATCGGTGGACGAGGGGCACAATTATGATGTGGTATATCTCGACTTTAGCAAAGCCTTCGACAGAGTCCCCCACGAAAGACTAATTAGAAAGGTAGAAGCTCATGGCACCAAAGGTAACATCCTTAAATGGATTAGGGCGTGGTTACAGGACAGGTAACAGCGAGTGAGCATTAACGGCACTAAGTCCCATTGGAGCAACGTCACAAGTGGAGTTCCCCAAGGCTCAGCACTTGGACCATTATTATTTATAATATGCATAAACGACATAGATATCTGCATAGACAGCAACATAAGTAAATTTGCTGATGACACTAAAATAGGATGTGTAATTAAATCTGACGAGGACTCCACAAAACTACAGGAAGAGCTAAACAAATTTTTCGAATGGTCTGAAAAATGGCAGATGAAATTCAACGTGGACAAATGTAAAGTACTCAGTATAGGAGATGTAAACAGGGAAACCAGATACCAGATGAACAACGATGCCATAGAGAAATCCGACTGCGAGAGAGATTTAGGAGTAATGATAAGTAGAAACCTTAAGCCAAGTAAACAATGTGTTTTTGCTCGTAACAAAGCTAATAAAGTACTTGGGTTCATTCAAAGGAGTGTTAGTTACAAGACTAGCGAGGTCATCCTAAAACTGTATCTTGCTCTTGTGAGATCACACCTGGATTATGCGGTTCAGTTCTGGTCACCGTATTACAGAATGGATATAGAATCATTGGAAAGAATTCAGAGGAGAATGACAAGACTATCCAGGGCATTAGGAACCTTGAGTATAGAGACAGGTTAAAGCACCTTAATTTGCACTCCCTCGAGAGATGTAGAGCGAGGGGCGACCTGATAGAGGTGTATAAGTGGAAGTCAGGGCTAAACAAAGGGGACATTACAAAGGTACTCAAACTATCCAACCAGGAGCGAACTCGTAACAATGGTTTTAAATTAGACAAATTTAGATTTAGGCGTGAAATAGGTAAACACTGGTTTGGAAACAGAGTTGTGGATGAATGGAACAAGTTGCCAAATATCATCATTAACTCGAATATGCTGAATAACTTCAAACATAGGTTGGATGCTTATATGAGCAATAGGGGTTGGGTGTAAACGTGACAGCCCAGTATGGGCCAATAGGCCCTCTGCAGTTTCCTCCATTCTTATGTTCTTATGTTCTTATGAAGGGAGTTGGTATGGTCCAACGTAACAGTTGACGTGGCTGCTGCTGAGCAGCTCCAGGTGCGTCTTGACCCGTCGGTGTGTGTGTGTGTGTATTATAATAATAATAATAATAATAATAATGATAATAATAATAATAATAATAATAATAATAATAATAATAATAATAATAATAATAATAATAATAATAATAATAATAATAATAATAATAATAATAATAATTAACGATTTTTTGAAAAGTACAACAGCCATAGGTTGAAAATATACAAGGAACAAAATAGGACTTAGTGTATTAGGTATTGGGGCATTGGGGAGTATATTGTTTTACACAAGCTTTCAATACAAAAAGGTGACATGGAGTTAACATACAGGTTATATATGAGTCAATGATAATTTGGTGCTGAAGAGTAAACATGGTTTTAGGCCGCCTCTCCACTGGTGTTGTAGGGAGACTCGTAGTTGTAGGCCGCTTCCCCGCTGGTGTTATAGAGGTGACGTGTGGTTGTAGGTTGGTGTTGTTGGTGGGGACACATGGTTGTAGGCCGCGTTCCCGCTGATGTTGTAGGGAGGAACGAATGGTTGTAGGCCGCCTTCCCACTGGTGTTGTAGGGAGGAACACATGGTTGTAGGCCGCCTTCCCGCTGGTGTTGTAGGGAGGACACAAGGTTGCAGGCCGTCTCGCTGGCTGGTTATCACGGTAGATACGGTAGTTATCTCCTCTCTGGTGTCTGGTGTCACTGTCTCAGCACCATTATTATTCACAGTTATTGTTTTCCATTGTTTTTCGGGATGAGATTGATAATTTTGATCAACAATTCTTGCACTGGTTTCTTAGTGAAGAGGAATGGCTGTGCGGAGTGGGAGAGAGATATCATAAATTATGTTGACCCAGTAAACTACTCCGTAGGGGGGGGGGGGGGGGGGGGAACCTTTGACATACTAAGAGTTTCATCTTTATTATGTCATAATACACAAGTGTCTGTTTTTTGTAGGGACCAAGCCGGAGCATTTCTGGAAATTACTAACAAAAATTAAATTTGAAACAATAAAATACTAGGAACAATTTACAGCTTGGAATGGTTGTTACGTTGCCCCTGAAGGGTTTGACGCCCGTATTATTGAACAACATCTTCCCCTGAAGAGGGTCGTCGTGTTTCAACCCGAGTTTTAAACTAAATGAGTCCTGAGGGACACCGCAGTACAGTACTTAACGGGGTGGTGTGGCGGCAAAATTAATTAATTCCAATATTATAAATTCATTTTATTGGAATTAGTTAATTTTACGGCCACACCACCCCGTTTAGTACTGTACTGCGGTGTCCCTCAGGACTCATTAAGTTTAAAACTCGGCTTGAAACACGACGACCCTCTTCAAAGGAAGACGTTGTTCAATAATACGGGCGTTAGAGTTATTGGAATGATCCTGTGAGTCGTGTTTCCGAACTTTTGTCAATAATATAATGAATCATATCTCAGCCGTGTCTGACCAATCGTCATGCATGAACTACTTTCTGTATGTTGGATATACAGAAACCGCTGAACACTTTTAGCAGGGTAAGGTCAAAGGTCAAGGCCTTAAAGATGACATTTTTTCCTACAAAAAGTGAAATAGATGTGAAAAACTTGTTTGCATGTATGGGAAATCGAGCCTGTTTTACTATAACTGTGAAAGGTTCTCAGTATTGATAAGTCAAAGATCAAAGTCACAATAACCAAAAAATATGCAATATATTTTCAGATCATCATGTCTGAAAAATTGCTGCATAAAAACTCTTAATATTTTGCATCTTTGAGGACTCTTCCTCATTTCATGAAATAACCTTAAATGAAGAATGAACTTAATTAACGACCGAGGAGGGTTTTCATTTTCAGTGGCAATAGCTCAGCTGGGACGAGGATAAGTCTTTGTAATTGCCTTGTTAGTATGTGGAGGAAATTCTCTGCTAACAGAAAGACAATCCTGAGCTTCTATAACAATAACAGTGACAAGTGCCAGCACCTGTGTCGTGTATACCTGTACATAATTATGTCAGCCTCTCTCCACCTTTACCAGCTTCACCATGTGGATGGTTGTCATGTCAGGGAGGATGACGTATTAGGGAAGGGACATATCAAGGAGGAGGACGTGTCAAAAAGGGGGACATGTCAGGGAGGGGGACATGTAAGGGAGGGGAGCGCGTCAGGGAGGGGGCATGTCAGGGAGAGGGACATGTCAGGGAGTGGGACATGTCAAAGGGGGACATGTCAGGGAAGGGAACATGTCAAGGAGGAGGCATGTCAGGAGTGAGGAGGGACATGTCAGGGAGGGGGGGACATGTCAGGGAGAGCGACATGTCAGGGAGGGGGACATGTCAAAGAGGGATATGTCAAGGAGGGGCACATGTCAAGGAGGGGACATGTCAGGGGTGAAAAGGGACATGTCAAGGAAGGGAACATGTCATGATGAATTCGAGGAAGAGAAGTTGTCAGGCAGAGTGAGCCACGAGCGAGGTATATTGTTAATGTAAGTCAGGTGTCCCATCAGGTGTTGTAAGTTTCGAGTTAATAGATAACTTACTAATTATATTGTCGTTTAGTCGAGTAGGTCGTATGGTTACGCTCAGTGCTTTATGCAATTATTATTTGTTTTGTCTAACTACTACTAATTCAAAATTATTTGTATGGTGATGACTTTATTCTTTGGATGAATGAAAGATTGTATTAAAAATAGTGAATAAAGGACAACACTAAAAATACTGGATATTGTGGTTTAAAGCATTTTTCAGGGTGGATGAGACTTACTTCTGTCTGTCTGCCTATCAGACTGTTTGCCTGTCTGTTTTCTTGTTCCTCTCTCTGTTTGTCTTTTTTTCTACCTGTCCTTCTGTTAATATTTAATTATCATTTTTATGCCTGTCTTTCTATATGTTTTCCTGTATATGTCATCTGTATCATTGTTTGTTAGTTGTATCACTATCCTTGTTTGTTTCTGTCTCTGCCTTTCTCTTTATTTATCTCCTTGTCTAAATTTACTCTTTATTACTGTGTTTACCTCTCTCTCTCTCTCTCTCTCATTCCTTTCCCCACCCGTAACTCTCCATTTCCCTCTCCTTTATTTCTACCTACCTCCCTCCACTTTCTCCTTTCCGTATTCCTCTTACTACTCTCGCTCTCCCTTCTCTCTCATCAATTTCAGAGAGAGAGAGAGAGAGAGAGAGAGAACGAATACACCCCACAACTCGTCCCCTCACCTACAGTACAGTAAAAGCTACGATTAACATTTCAAAACAGATCATTTTGGCCTGATTAGCACCTGGCTCCCGTATCTCATTAACCTGGTTGATTTTCAGGCTAATTCGTGATTTTACAGGTGAACAAAACAAACCATTCTGCTTTTGATTATTGAAACTTATGAATTAACTGGAAATCGGTGTCCAATATTAATATGTATATTTTTTGTTGTAATAATTTTGAAAATGATGTAATAATCTTTTATTACACACGGGTGGAAAAAAATTGTATTGTAATAGATTTATAGCATATTTACACCCTCTCCCCCCTTGTGTCTTTTCTCTCTCAAGTATCTCTCTCTCTCTCTCTCTCTCTCTCTCTCTCTCTCTCTCTCTCTCTCTCTTTGTTTATTTCTTTCTCTCTCTATCTATTTATCTCTACTTATTTGGCTGTACATTTTTTTCACCCTCTTCATTGTCCTCTTGAAATGCTCCTATTCCTCTTCCTCCTTCTCTTCACACCTCTTCCTACCGCTCCTCCTCCTCCTTCTATATTTCTTACGTCTTCCTCTTACCCCTACTCTTCACACTTCCTCCTAGTCACCATACCAACTCCTCTTGTTCCTCCTCCACTTTCTCATTTTATACTCTTTCTCGTCATATTCATGTTTCTTCCTTCCCTTCCTCTTCCTCCTCTTCATATTTCGTCTTTATCTTCCTATTCACGTGTCTTCCTCCCCTCTTCTCCCCCTCTTCATATTTCCTCTTTATCTTCCTATCCATGTCTCTTCCTCCCCTCTTCATATTTCCTCTTTATCTTCCTATCCATGTCTCTTCCTCCCCCCCCTCCTCCTCCTACTGCTAAACTTCCATTTCTCCCCTCTTCATCCCCCTTCCTTCCTTCCTTCCCTCACTCCCTCTCTCCTTAGCGGAAACCCTCCATTATAACTCAACTCGGGCAAACTTCTCCTCTCCCTTCAACTCTTTCCTTCCACCAGACCAAAACTATGACCAGACCCAGACGAGACCAATACCAGACAAAGACAAGACCAAGACGAGACCAAGACTAGTCCAAGACCAGATCAAGACTAGACCAAGACGAGACCAAGACTAGTCCAAGACCTGATCAAGACTAGACCAAGGCCAGACCAATACTAGAGCAAGACTAGACCAATAGCAGACCAATACTAGACCAAGACCAGACCAAGACTAGTCCAAGACCAGATCGAGACTAGATCAAGACGAGACCAAGACTAGACCAAGACTAGACCAGACTAGACCAAGATCACGCCAAGACTCGACCAATCCAACAGCAGATCATACCAAGACCTAACCCTACCCAAATTATACAAAAATTAAGACCAGATCAAAAAAAGACTAGATCAAAGCCAGAGTTAAAGATCAAGACCAAACCAAAAGCAAGACCAGACCTAGACCCCTACATCGACCAGACCAAAACCAGACCAAGACCAAGGCCTGACCAAGTTAACTTACAATAGAATTATAAATCATACTCACCAAACCACCTGCCCGATAGAGACCAAATTAACTCTGACCAGACCAGACCAGACCAGACCATAGGTAGGGTAGAGTTGGTAGGACTCACCTCGCCGCTGGAACACACACACAGACACCGTCCAATAATTCCCTCGCCAGGCTACTAAACTTCAACTTTTGTCTGCATGATGCGACTATTCATTAATCCAATTACACGCGAGCTTTGTTTAAACGAAGCATAGATTGTGGCCATGTACCAGCCCACTCTATTACCTGAAATGTTGACGCCAGCGGATAAGTTGCAAATTTAATTAGTAATTATTAAAAAATGCCGTAATACTTACTGTATATACTACTACTGCTACTACTACTACTACTACTACTACTACTACTACTACTACTACTACTAATAATAATAATAATAATAATAATAATAATAATAATAATAATAATAATAATAATAATAATAATAATAGGTTGTGTTTCAGTCAGGTTAAGTTAGCTTAGATTCCACGTGAAGTTTAATATAGGCCATATTAAAGTGTGTGTGTGTGTGTGTGTGTGTGTGTGTGTGTGTGTGTGTGTGTGTGTAATATAAACCTCTGTAGTTTCAAGGTTAAGAAATCACGCGCCGGGCAGTTCACCAAGTCTCCCTCCACCTCCACGCGAGACTAACGCTTAAACTTTAACTATATCGTTTCGTGGCGGCGATATTTAGAGACCAGACCTGTTAAGACTGATGATATGACTCTTACCAGCGCTGTTGCCAATCCTTCACCTCTGATGGGCGCAGTGGAAAGGAGAAGTTGTGATGGGCGATAATCAGCGAGGCTTTCCGAGGTAAAGTTGAGTGATTGATATATAAATTATATATATATATATATTTATATATATATATATATATATATATATATATATATATATATATATATATATATATATATATATATATATATATATATATATATATGGCTGAGCCAGTTGAGAACCTGAGCTCTCTTTGAGGCATCTGATATATACTATACATTTATCTCAAGGAAGTATTATGTAACATTTAGTATCATCTGGGATAGTACAATAGCATGGTAGTAATAAGTACATCTTGGAGATGTTCGGGGTACTTGGTTCTAACTACAGGAGCGAACATAAACACCTGTAGAGTTCTGTAGGTTCTTATTAACGGAAATATACAAGGTGCGCTTACAAGCACGGGTAGTCCTTACACTCCTATAGGGGTCAACTGACCTCACTCTGACCTCTCAGGCGACATGTAGTAAGTGGTCATTGGCAGCTTCCAGATGTCGCCAGGCACATTTATCTAAGCGTGAGGTGACATGAAACAGGGGCATTGCCACACGCTACTGACTAGAGAAATAATGTGTATATATAGAGTACAAAAATGGTATACATACAACATACGTAATATACATACACATCTCATAGTGTTACCGCGGTTATTACGGTTATAACTTCAATGGACTTTGAATGTTGGTATGTATCCGTGCTCACGAACTACTGTGGTAGCTCCAAAGGATGTCATCTGGAAGCATGAATTGTACTTCCGTATATTTTCCAAGAAGTGTTTGACTCTGGTGTTGTTCCCAGCATGAGAGTCTTCAATGGTTGTGGTGGTTTTTCCAAATTAAGCAGTCGTACTTTCCCATGAGAGCAGCACAGTCCAGCAGATTCTCCTTTGTACTTCTTTGCACCACAGTATTCACATTTCTTATCCATGTTGCCAATGACAACAGAGGGATATTCTTCATATTCTATATGTAACATCATCCATCATCATTACATATAACACCATCCATCCTCACTACAGATCGGTAAAGTAGTTTCCGAGATTCTCGTGCGGACACACAGACAAACAGACAGACTTCTTTGTTTTATATAGATATAGATCATCACTACATACAATACCACCCATCATCACTACATATAGCACCATCCATCATCACTACATATAACACCATCCATCATCGCTACATATAACACCACCCATCATCACTACATATAGCAACATCCATCATCACTACATATAACATCATCCATCATCACTACATATAACACCATCAATCATCACTACATATAACACCATCCATCATCGCTACATATAACACCACCCATCATCACTACATATATCAACATCCATCATCACTACATATAACAACATCCATCATCACTACATATAACACCATCCGGCATCGCCACATATAACACCACCCATCATCACTACATATAACAACATCCATCATCACTACATATAACAACATCCATCATCACTACATATTACACCATCCATCATCACTACATATAACACCATCCATCATCGCTACATATAACACCACCCATCATCACTACATATAACAACATCCATCATCACTACATATAACAACATCCATCATCGCTACATATAACACCACCTATCATCACTACATATAACATCATCCATCATCACTACATATAACAACATCCATCATCACTACAAATAACACCATCCATCATCGCTACATATAACACCACCCATCATCACTACATATAACAACATCCATCATCACTACATATAACAACATCCATCATCACTACATATAACGCCATCCATCATCACTACATATAACACCATCCATCATCGCTACATATAACACCACCCATCATCACTACATATAACAACATCCAATATCACCATACATAACAACATCCATCATCACTACATATAACACCATCCATCATCGCTACATATAACACCATCCATCATCACTACACAATCCATCATCACTACATATAACACCATCCATCATCACTACATATAACACCATCCATCATCACTACATATAACACCATCCATCATCACTACATATAACACCATCCATCATCACTACATATAACACCATCCATCATCACTACATATAACAACATCCATCATCACTACATATAACACCATCCATCATCACTACAACATCCATATCACACATATAACATCCATCATCACTACATATAACGCCATCCATCATCCATCACCATCCATCATCGCATACATCCCATCATCACTACATATAACAACATCCATCATCACTACATATAACACCATCCATCATCGCTACATATAACACCATCCATCATCACTACATACAATACCACCCATCATCACTACATATAAAATCAGCCATCATCACTACATATAACACCACCCATCATCACTACATATAACAACATCCATCATCAGTACATATAACACCGTCCATCATCACGACATATAACACCATCCATCATCACTGCAGATCGGTAAAGTAGTTTTCGAGAGTCTCGTGCGGACACGCACACACACACACACAAACAAACAGACATACTTCTTTGTTTTATATAGATAGATAGAACATCACTATATATAACACCACCCATCATCACTACATATAACAACATCCATCATCACTACATATAACACCATCCATCATCGCTACATATAACAACATCCATCATCACTACATATAACAACATTCATCATCACTACATATAACACCATCCATCATCACTACATATAACAACATCCATCATCACTACATATAACAACATTCATCATCATTACATATAACAACATTCATCATCACTACATATAACACCATCCATCATCGCTACATATAACAACATCCATCATCACTACATATAACAACATTCATCATCACTACATATAACACCATCCATCATCGCTACATATAACAACATCCATCATCACTACATATAACACCATCCATCATCACTACATATAACACCATCCATCATCACTACATATAACAACATCCATCATCACTACATATAACAACATTCATCATCACTACATATAACACCATCCATCAGCATCACTACATATAACACCATCCATCATCGCTACAGATCGGTAAAGTAGGTTCCGAGATTCTCGCGCGGACACACAAACACACATACTTCTTTGTTATATATATATATATATATATATATATATATATATATATATATATATATATATATATATATATATATATATATATACAAAGAAGTATGTGTGTTTGTGTGTCCGCAGCATGAGAGTCTTCAATGGTTGTGGTGGTTTTTCCAAATTTGGCAGTCGTACTTTCCCATGAGAGCAGCACAGTCCAGCAGATTCTCCTTTATACTTCTTTGCACCGCAGTGGTCACATTTCTTATCCATGTTGCCAACAGAGGGATACTTTTCATATTCTACCTCACTGTCAAAGTTAAATGCTGCTCTTGCAAGTGAATGCCACTGTGTATTCTTTCTTTGAATTCTGGATCCCGCAGCTCTCTGTCTGTTAGCATTCAAACGAATTTCATGCGCTTGATCATTTTCTACAGAAGGCCTTTCTGCTGTTTGCTATCTGTCCGCATTAAGACGGGATTCCCTTTCTCGATCGGTTTCCTGTAACCGACTCTCCGCTGTTCGCTCTCTCTGAGAATTAAGAAGGGATTCCCTTTCCTGATCTGTTTCCTGTGACCGACTGTCCGCTGTTCGCTTTCTGTTAGCATTAACACGGGATTACCTTTCCTGATCTGTTTCCTGTGACCGAATGTCCGCTGTTCGCTTTCTGTTAGCATTAACACGGGACTCCCTTTCCTGATCTGTTTCCTGTGACCGACTGTCCGCTGTTCGCTCCGGGCGGCTCATCCGCTGGGCAACGGCAGGATGCCACCCTCCTGGAGGCTCCACATTGTCTCACTGTTCAGTCCCCAAAATTTCTTCTTCCATCAATAGTTCATTAACGGTGTATGTTAGTTCCACCATGTTTTTCATTACAACGGTACAGCAAAGTATATTTTTATAGCATTAAACTGTTATTATTTTATTGTCTAATCATCACTACAATAACATCATCCATCATCACTACATATAACACCATCCATCAATACTACATATAGCACCATCCATCATCACTACATATAACACCACCCATCATCACTAAACATAACATCATCCATCATCACTACATATAACACCACCCATCATCACTACATATAACATCATCCATCATCACTACATATAACAACATCCATCATCACTACATATAACATCATCAATCATCACTACATATAACACCATCTATCATCATCACTACATATAACACCATCCATCATCACTACAGATCAGTAAAGTAGTTTCCGAGATTCTCTTGCGGGCACACATACACACAAACACACAAACAAACACACACACAGACATACTTCTTTGTTTTATATATATATATATATATATATATATATATATATATATATATATATATATATATATATATATAGAAGATACACACACATATATATATATATATATATATATATATATATATATATATATATATATATATATATATATATATATATATATATATATATATATATATATATATATATATATATATATATATATATATATATATATATATATATATATATATATATATATACTCTCCCGTTTTCGCCGTCTGATTTCTCAGTTCTTGGCAGAGCAACTGTGAGATGGACCTCCTCATTATGGAAGCCTTGCATCAGTATAAAGGAAAGCCATCCATTTATGATATGGCTTCCTGTGAATTGTTGTGTTTCTCGCACTAAGGATTGTCTAAATTAAAGTAATACCCTCTGTATATTTTAGTTTTTTTTTCTAATTTTAGTTTTGTACGTAGGTATCTAATCATTTTTATCGGTTTTAAATTATAAAGCTCTTTTTTTTATTTTGCAGAAGGTAAATTTTGGTATAATGTTACTTTTTTATTGTATATCACCTGTATTTTTAAACCTTTTCAAACTTTTTGTTTTCTAGGCTCAGATGATGGAAAAATATTTTCCGAAACGTTAATGATTTAATAAACCGAACTTAGTCAAGATGTTGGTGTTTTCCCTGGTTCTCCTCTTCGTTATGAAACTACGCTTTCCACGTAAGATGTAATAGCCCCTGTCTTATAGGCAGAAGTATTTATATAAATGGGTTAATTACATTTGATTTATATACTATATTACCCTCTGTAACTTTCCACTAGCTATGAGGTAGCATGTTCAGAGCACGTGATAAGGTGTGCCCACGGGAAGTCGTGTCACTTAGTGCTGGGCTAAGGCATTAAGTAGCCAACTCCCTGGCCACCTAATGCGGGCAGTAGTTTGATATCCTTGACGAGAGGAAGACGTTATTGCGAGCCATCGTCGATAGTTCCGTCTTCCCTCGAGGGAGAACGTATATTACCGTTCTCCCTCCACGGGTATTATGGGATTGTCACTCAACACCTCACACCAACCGGACGTATTTAGAAGAGCTCTTTAATAGAGCCTCCGTCCCAATCTTAACACTCATAGCTACAGTAATTAAGTTACGGTGATATACACTTGGAACTGTACATGAGATAGTTCCTCAATAAATAAATAACAGACAATTGGGTTTCGCTACTAAAACCCTATATAATTTTACATGTTCCAACCCCATTAGCCCAGTAGGAATCAACGGTTAAAGGGCCAGTTCAAACAAGTACAGTACATTGCTGAAGCTGTATATATATATATATATATATATATATATATATATATATATATATATATATATATATATATATATATATATATATATATATATATATATATATATATATATATATATATATATATATATATATATATATATATATATATATATATATATATATATATATATATATATATATATATATATATATATATATGGAGATTGAAGAGCACCAGTAGGTTCTGATAAGCAGTGAGAAAACAGAGTCTCTGATGAGCAGGGAGAGACGCAGCAGCCTGGTGGGAGTTGAGCAACACAATGCTCCAGCAACTTCGGCAATATTCGGTCTGGATGTGAAGTTTGTAACCTTCCGGCCCAGTGAACGCGGAGGTCAGTGCACGGATGACCTGTAGCATTTATCACTGAACCTCTGTCCAGGTCCCTACAGGTCTTACAGATCTTGTGGGAGTATCTTAAGCTCTGGCTAGGTCTATGAGGTCTGAAATTCTTTGTTAAAAATACAGGTATTGAAAAATATAACAAAACCAGATCATATTCTTTTTAATTTTTCAGTTTCTGTATATAAATATTTCCGGAGCCAGCAATTGCTCTATTTAATTCATAAGACAACAAATAATTCAGTGTACGAATTTTCTGTACATATTCACTCACACCAATTATATATATATATATATATATATGTATATATATATATATATATATGTATATATGTGTGTGTATTTCATGTACATCCACAATGAAAACGTGGATAAGATAAATCTTGATAAAATCACACAGGGAAAAGGGAAACAATGGAGCACCTTACCTTTCGTCTATATTGAAGTTGCCCCTGAAGATGTCCTGAATAAAGAAGAAAGCTAAGATGCTCCATTGTTTCCCTTTTCCATGTGTGATTTTATCAAGATTTATATATATATATATATATATATATATATATATATATATATATATATATATATATATATATATATATATATATATATATATATATATATATATATATATATATATATATATATATATATATAAAACAAAGAAGTATGTCTGTGTGTGTGTTTGTGTGTATATGTGTCTGCACGAGAATCTCGGAAACTACTTTATTGATCTGTAGTGATGATGGATGGTGTTATTTATAGTGATGAGATGATGTTATATGTAGTGATGATAGGTGGTGTTATATGTAGTGATGATGGATGATGTTATATGTAGTGATGATGGGTGGTGTTATATATATTGATGATGGATGATGTTATATGTAGTGATGATGGATGGTGATATGTGTAGTGATGATGGATGATGTTATATGTAGTGAAGATAGGTGGTGTTATATGTAGTGATGATGGATGGTGTTATATGTAGTGATGATGGATGATGTTATATGTAGTGATGATGGATAATGTTATATGTAATGATGATGGATGGTGTTATATGTAGTGATGATGGGTGGTGTTATATGTAGTGATGATGGATGGTGTTATATGTAGTGATGATGGATAGTGTTATATGTAGTGATGATGGATGATGTTATATGTAGTGATGATTAGAAAATAAAATAATAACAGTTTTAATACTAAAAAATAAAACCTTGCGGTTTTAATGCCTAAAATATACTGTATGATTGTAGTGAAAAACATGGGTGGAACTGTACACCGTTAATGAACTATTGATGGAAGAAGAAAGTTTGAGACTGAACAGTGAGACAATAGCCAGAGCCTCCCGGAGGCTGGCATCTGGGTGCCCCTAGCGGATGAGCCGCCCGGAGCAGAACAGCGGACAGTCGGTCACAGGAAACAGATCAGGAAAGGGAATCCCTTCTTAATTCTCAGAGAGAGCGAACAGCGAAGAGTCGGTTACAGGAAACAGATCAGGAAAGGAAATCCCGTCCTAATGATGACAGATAGCAAACAGCAGAAAGGCCTTCTGTAGAAAATCATCAAGCGCATGAAATTCGTTGAATGTTAATAGACAGGGAGCTGCAGGATCCAGAATTCAAAGAAAGAATACACAGTGGCATCCACTTGCAAGAGCAGCATTTAACTTTGACAATGAGGTAGAATATGAAAAGTATCTCTCTGTTGTCATTGGCAACATGGATAAGAAATGTTAACACTGCGGTGCAAAGAAGTAAAAAGGAGAATCTGCTTGACTGTGCTGCTCTCATGGGAAAGTACGACTGCCAAATTTGGAAAAACCACCACAACCATTGAAGACTCTCATGCTGGGAACAACACCAGAGTCAAAACACTTCTTGGAAAATATACTGAAGTACAATTCATGCTTCCAGATGACATCCTTTGGAGTTACCAGAGTAGTTCGTGAGCACGGATACATACCAACATTCAAAGTCCAGGGTCAAGTCTATTAGAAAGAAGGATCCCTCTTACCACTGGAAGATGAGCAGGCAAAGTTCCTCCAAATGTACTTCATGTGAGATCATGAAAAGCAAACTACTATCAGGTGTGGCAACATTCAAGGTGTCTGACATCGTCCTACCTATCCAAGAAATGCTGCATGAGCGCAACACGTATGGACAGTCATTTAAAAATGCCCTGGAAGACATGCCTTCTGACGAGTACAAAGTCAGGATCAAAGCAGACACGACCCCTAAGGGAGAACATGAAAGAAGATTCAATGCTCCTGTAGTTGATGAAGTAGCCATCCTGATTGTCGGTCAAGTGTTTGAGAAACGAGACATCATACTCAAAATGAGAGACGAGTCGCTCACAAGAAGAATATGATGCCACACGTACTGGAAGCTACAATACTGACAGGAAAAGCTAAAGGAGAGGACGTTTTTATACCAAGGATACCTCTCATCACCACTGACCTGCCATTTGAGTTCAAGAGACTTCAGTTCCCGGTTAAAGTGAGCTTTGCCATGACCATCTACAAAAGCCAGGGACAGTCCCTAAAGATGGTTGGCCTAAACTTGGTGTTTCCTTCCTTCTCTCATGGACAGTTTTATGTTGGATGCTCCAGAGTGGGAACTGACAAAAATCTGTACATACTTGCTGCTAATGGCAAAACCAAAAATGTGGTCAACCTTAATGCACTACAGTGAGACAATGTGGAGCGTCCCGGAAGGTGGCGTCCTACCGTGGCCTAGCAAAAGAGCGATTCCGCTAGTTTATAATAATTAGCAGTAAATATGGCTCTCTCAAGGAATGTTCTTTTGCCAAAGTGGCTCTCCTAAAATCAGTGAATAACACTGTCTTATATCAAGGTCAGGTCAGCAGGGTAAAGGTCTTTTCCAGGACCACCGGCGACCATTTTCAAAAGTTAACCTTATAATCCTTTCAACTTAGAGCCTTGTATGACACCACCTTGTATAAAAGTGAACGATTCATTAAGCCCCTTACTAAACAGTACAGGTGATAAATATACACTTCAATTAAAATCAAATTGATTCCAGAGATCAATAGAATCAAATTGAATGAAATAACTAGATCAAAATCTGATGATAGTTATATAATCTATATATATATATATATATATATATATATATATATATATATATATATATATATATATATATATATATATATATATATATATATATATATATATATATATATATATATATATATATATAACAAAGAAGTATGTCTGTGTGTTTGTGTGTCCGCACGAGAATTTCGGATACTACTTTACCGATGTGTAGTGATGATGGATGGTTTTATATGTAGTGATGATGGATGGTGTTATATGTAGTGATGATGGATGATGATGTTATATGTAGTGATGATGGATGGTGTTATATGTAGTGATGATGGGTGGTGTTTTATATGTAATGATATTGGATGGTGTTATATGTAGTGATGATGGATGGTGTTATATGTAGTGATGATGGATGGTGTTTTATATGTAATGATATTGGATGGTGTTATATGTAGTGATGATGGATGGTGTTATATGTAGTGATGATGGATGATGTTATATGTAGTGATGATGGGTTGGGTTATATGAAGTGATGATTAGACAATAAAATAATAATAGTTTAATGCTACAAAATATACTTTGTTGTACCGTTTTAGTGGAACTTACATACACCGTAAATGAACTATTAATGGAAGAAGAAGTTTTGGGGACTGAACAGTAGTTGCAAACAGGGAGTTGCTCAGAGAAACAGACTACTCAGTTGAAGTTCTGGTGAATTTTCTTGAAGAAAATGTGCCTCACCTGATGCTTGATCAAGCAAATGCTTATGAACAGATCTTGCAAGCGATACAAGTGGAGCAGGGAAGTATGATCTTTCTCGATGCACCTGGTGGGACAGGAAAAACATTCCTGATCAACCTTCTGTTGGCCAAAGTACGTCATCAGGGGAAAATTGCTCTTGCTGTGGCATCCTCAGGCATTGCTGCAACACTACTAGAAGGATGACGTACTACACACTCAACTTTTAAACTGCCTCTCAACGTCGCTCACAGTGAGAATCCAGTGTGCAACATCAAAACAATTTCGGCAAAGGCAAAATTCTTAGGAAAATGCAGCCTCATAGTCTGGGATGAATGCACTATGTCTCACAAGTTAGCGTTTGAAGCATTGGACAGGACCTTGCAAGACATACAAGAAAATGACCAGCTCATGGGTGGCATTACAATGGTCATTGCTGGAGACTTTGGCCAGACCCTACCTGTCATTCCTCGAAGCACTCCAGCTGATGAACTGAATGCATGCCTCAAGGCATCATACCTTTGGAGAAGTGTTCAGACACTCACCCTATCCACAAACATGAGAGTACATCTACAAGGAGATCAGGATGCTGGACGTTTTGCATACTTTCTACTACAGATTGGGAATGGAACTTTCCCTGTTGATTCAGAAGGACAAATAATCATTCCTCAAGGATGTGGAAATGTTGTAAAGTCCTCAACTGAGCTCACTAACATGGTCTACCCAAACATTATCCACCACTACAAGGATCACAAGTGGCTGCGTGAACGCGCAATTCTGGCACCAAAGAATGAAACAGTGGCTGAAATCAACATGACTCTACTCAGACAGCTTCCAGGCAGTGAGACCTCATTCAAATCTGTTGATACAGTAATCGACCAGGACCAAGCAGTCCAGTACCCTGCAGAATTCCTTAATTCTTTGGAGCCCGCTGGAATGCCTCCTCACCACCTCACTCTCAAGATTGGAACTCCTTTAATGCTCTTAAGAAATCTTGAACCACCAATCCTGTGAAATGACACAAGACTGGTGGTGAAGAACATGATGCCACATGTACTGGAAGCAACAATACTGACAGGAAAAACTAAAGGAGAGGACTTTTTATACCAAGGATACCTCTCATCACCACTGACCTGCCATTTGAGTTCAAGCGACTTCAGTTCCCGGTTAAAGTGAGCTTTGCCATGACCATCTACAAAAGCCAAGGATAGTCCCTAAAGATGGTTGGCCTAAACCTGGTGTAGTAGTAGTAGTAGTAGTAGAAGCGATCTCTGCACTGCCATTGCCGCCCTTGCAAGAAAGCTTGCATCCTCTTGCTGCCATCACCTCCAGGCTCTGACGGCCTGCCGCCTTATTCCTCTGGAAAAGAATCCAGGATGTAGACCTATAGGGGTGGGGGAAGTGCTGAGGCGGATCATCGGAAAGTGCATAATGGAGGTGGTAAAGGATGATGTCAGGGCAGCAGCAGGGAACCTACAAGTGTGTGCTGGCCACCAGGCTGGTGGGGAGGCGGCCATTCACGCCATGAGATTGATATTTGAGCAGCGTGATTGTGAGGCCGTTCTCCTGGTGGATGCTTCAAACGCATGCAACATACTTAACCGCAAGGCTGCACTGCACAACATCAAGATCAAGTGTCCTAGCTTTGCGATGTATGTTGAAAATTCGTATAGGAATCTTTCAGACCTCTACATAGTAAACAACAAGGCTCTACGAGGTGATACCATCCTACAGTCGACCGAGAGAACAACACAGGGGGACCCCGTTGCAATGGCAATGTATGCAATTGGCCTATCAATGCTCCAACAAGAAATAAAATTTGAAACAACTGGGGTCAAACAAGTGGCATATGCTGATGACCTTACAGGAGCAGGAAAAGTGGAGTGCATCAAAAAGTGGTGGGACCTGGTAACATCGCGAGGTCCACAAATAAGGTACCACCCAAACGCCAGCAAGTCCTTCCTCATCGTGAAGCCAGAACATTATGAACGGGCATTGGAGGTTTTTGGCGGAAGTGAGGTCAAAATAACTAAGGACGGCCAAAGACATCTAGGCGCAGTAATTGGCACTACGGACTTCAAGACCGAGTATGTAGCGGGAAAGGTGAATGAGTGGGTTAGCGAAATCCAAGCTCTATCTGAGATTGCTAACACAGAGCCACATGCGGCCTTTGCAGCATTCACCCATGGAGTATTGCATCGCTGGAACTACCTGATGCGTACCATCCCTGAGATCGGACCCCTCCTCCACCCTCTGGAAGAAGCTATCAGTGTCAAGTTCATTCCCAAACTAGTGAAACACCCTGACTTAACCCCAGCAGAAAGAACACTTCTTGCACTTCCACCAAGACTGGGAGGAATGGGACTAATTAATCCAGAGGAGATTGCTGACACTGAACATCAAAATTCACTTAAGCTCACGGCAGCCCTCACTGACCACATAATAGCCCAGAATGCAACAGGGGAAGTGGACACCAGCGAAGTAAATAAGATCCGTAGGTCCATTACAACAGATCGGCAGCTCTGCCAAAATGACATGTTGCAGCAACTATTGCTGCAGGTTCCAGAAAATTTGACAAAAAAAGTAGCTATAGCGCAGGAGGTGGGCGCCTCGAACTGGTTAACTACGTTACCGATAAGGGCAAATGGTTTCAGCCTTAACAAACAAGAATTTACAGATGCCATTGCTCTAAGGTACGGTTGGCCAGTAGATGGTTTGCCCTCCCAATGCGTGGGTGGCTCTTCCTATGATGGCGATCACGCCATGGTCTGCAAGAAGGGGGGCTTCATATGCATGAGGCATGACGAGGTAAGGGATCTCACAGCAAATATGTTGAAGGAAATCTGTCGGTACGTCATGGTAGAACCGACCCTCCTTCCACTGGATCGCGAGATCTTCCAACACAGGACTTCAAACACATCTAACGAACCCCGCGTGGACGTCAGTGCTCGAGGATTCTGGACGCGGGGACAGCGAGCTTTCTTCGACATCAGGATTTTTTATCCCATGGCCGCTTGTCACCGTAACCTAGCTCTCGATGCTGCACATAGGAGGAACGAGAACGACAAGAGAAGGGCATATGGGGAGAGAATTCAAAATGTTGATCAATGCAGCTTCACTCCTCTAGTGTTCACAACCTTTGGTGGGATGGGCCCAAGTGCAAGATGTTTCTACGCCAGACTCGCGGAGTTGATCTCCGAACAGAAGCAGCAGCCCAGAAGTTATGTTACAGCCTGGATGAGATGTCGACTGTCCTTCTCTCTCCTTTGGTCGGATTTGCTCTGCCTCAGGGGAACGAGAGCTTCTGCCCCTACTCCAACAACTGCTGCAGATATTGACTATGAGGCTACAGTCACTGAATGCCACATAGATCTGCGGCTCAACTAATTTAACACAGATAGGATAGCTTATGTATTAGGATATTTAATATTAAGGTAAATAAATGGTGGCGAAGGTGTGGCTATTGGGGAGGCTGAGGCCATAAAAAAAAAATGTAGTAGTAGTGGTAGTAGTAGTATTATTATTATTATTATTATTATTTGTATTATTATTATTATTATTATTATTATTATTATTATTATTATTATTATTATTATTATTATTATTATTATTTGTATTATTATTATTATTATTATTATTATTATTATTATTATTATTATTATTATTATTATTATTACTATTATTATTACTATTATTATTATTATTATTATTATTATTGTTATTTGTATTATTATTATTATTATTATTATTATTATTATTATTATTATTATTATTATTATTATTATTATTATTATTATTATTATTATTATTATTGTTAGTATCAATATTATAAGCATAACAGTTGAGGTGTTTGCAGTGGTAATAATAGTATCAGGAACTATAGAAGTAGTAATGTTAACAATACTTGTAATAATTGTAGTAAAAATGAAAATTGAAAGAAAGAACCATAGGCCTGAGGACCAGGGAAGACTACAGGACAGTGTATAAAGTATAAAACTTCACAGCCAGGTGGACTGGGGTTTCACCAAGATCCAATAAGCAATCCTTAAGGCAGCTGCCGGGCGGTTATCCACTCTGGCGCAACACCTGTCTCCCGGTCCGACTAATTACCCAAATGTACCCAAATGTGCCCAAATGTAGCCAAATATAGCCGCAATGAAGTCAAATAATAGTCCTAGATGAATAAATGGGACTGCTAATCACTTCTCGACAAGTATTTGGTGTCAGGAAGTCACAAAAAATTGGAAAACACTTTAATCTGAGTTAATAGATCGCGTGCATGTACAGACGGAGCGAGGAATTACCCAAATGTACCCAAATGTACCCAAATGTAGCCGCAATGAAGTCAAATGATGGTCGTACAAGCGTAATTCGGGCTGTGAATCACTTCTCGATTATTATTTGGTGTCATAAAGTCCCAAAAAATTGATAAACTTAATTTAATCTGAGTTGTGTTGTGTTAGGTTAGGTTAGGTTAGGTTAGGTTAGATTAGATTAGGTTAGGTTAGGTACATGCACTTGATCTATTAACTCAGATTAAATTATGTTTACCAATCTTTTGTGACTTCGTG
The DNA here is from genome assembly GCF_018991925.1 of Homarus americanus. Classification (NCBI taxonomy): domain Eukaryota; kingdom Metazoa; phylum Arthropoda; class Malacostraca; order Decapoda; family Nephropidae; genus Homarus; species Homarus americanus. The sequence goes on from NW_024716703.1 coordinate 9,473,907, forward strand.
ACACCAAATACTAGTCGAGAAGTGATTAGCAGTCCGATTTATTCATGTAGGTACATGTGGGTACATTTGGGTAATTAGTCGGACCCCTAAAACTGTACTGCACGAGGAGACAGGGGGTCCGACTAATTACCCAAATGTACCCAAATGTACCCAAATGTACCCAAATGTACCCAAATGTAGCCAAATATAGCCGGAATGAAGTCAAATAATAGTCCTAGATGAATAAATCGGACTGCCACTCACTTCTCGACTGGTATTTGGTGTCAGAAAGTCACAAAAAATTGGAAAACTTACTTTAATCTGAGTTAATAGATCGCGTGCATGTACCGACGGAGCGAGGAATTACCCAAATGTACCCAAATGTAGTCGCAATGAAGTCAAATAATGGTCCTAGATGAATAAATCGGACTGCTAATCACTTCTCGACTAGTATTTGGTGTCACGAAGTCACAAAAAATTGGTAAACTTAATTTAATCTGAGTTAATAGATCAAGTGCATGTACCTAACCTAACCTAATCTAATCTAACCTAACCTAACCTAACCTAACCTAACACAACACAACTCAGATTAAATTAAGTTTACCAATTTTTTTTTACTTTATGACACCAAATAATAATCGAGAAGTGATTCACAGCCCGAATTACGCTTGTACGACCATCATTTGACTTCATTGCGGCTACATTTGGCTACATTTGGGTACATTTGGGTAATTCCTCGCTCCGTCGGTACATGCACGCGATCTATTAACTCAGATTAAAGTAAGTTTTCCAATTTTTTGTGACTTTCTGACACCAAATACTAGTCGAGAGGTGAGTGGCAGTCCGATTTATTCATCTAGGACTATTATTTGACTTCATTCCGGCTATATTTGGCTACATTTGGGTACATTTGGGTACATTTGGGTAATTAGTGGGACCGCAGTTTTAGTGGTAGTGGTAACGGTACGCTATTCTGATCACTTGATTTTTTTAATAATATTTCTTAAAAATCGAACAAGTTTCACAATGAATTCACCTCTAAAACGTCTTTATAGTTTCAAGATAGCAAACATCATTATGTTTGTGAGAGCTCTTGTGAACCTCCAACGAGCACCCTCGTCCACAGGGTAAAGCGATCACCATTCCATTCACAAGCCTGGAGGACTCCCACACTCCTTTGAAATTGAAAGTCGAACGTGATTTCAAACAATTTCTCGCAAGAAGAATGGATTTTAGGGAGACTCTGCTATCAGCTATGTAAAAGCTAGTGGCACAGAATCCGGATTAAGTATCTGTGTTTATGAAAACGTTAACAACATCATTGAAATGTCTAAGTTAATAGCAATTTGGGAAAAGATAAATGAATAGAATAACCTGTGTCACATCGTTATCATATTCTTTTATACAGGGAATGTTTGCATCATGTTAGGTTAAACGATTTTGGATGCCATTATTGAGCACAGTTGGCATTCTTCAGTCACGAACAACATTAGAATACTCATTTATATTGTACATATTCTAGGGTCCTTATATAAAATTCTGATGGCTCAAAGTGTAGGCCTCTGATATATTCTTTTTGTAACACAGAAACAGGAAATCCTGGCAAGATCAGCTCCCGAGTCATAAAAGATCTTCCGATAAATATTTCTCGTAAGTTAAAATGTAAGAATACAACTAACCAGTCAACTAAAGCTGAAGCACAAGAATAACATCCCCAAAAAGCACCAATATTTTAGTAAAACTTCATATTAAATAGATGCATTCAAATAGCACCAAATGAAACACAAATTTAAGCTAGAGATCCGTGTGTTAGTTACAATACAAAGTCAGTAACTATTTTAAGGATATTTTTGGATTTTATTTCTTTCAGAACGTATCTAGTTAAGGTTGAGTTTCAGTGTGACTTTGACTCTCTTTTGTGATGTTATTCATGTGATTGAGCTGAAGTCAATCTGTTTAAGTTTATCTTTACATCTTTTTTTCTTCAGAATATTAATCAGTATGTGAACCTCTGTAAGACCCGGACCTTGATCAATAAAGAAAAGGAAAATAAGTGTTGATATATAAATAAATCTTGAAGATGTAAAAATTGTGGAAAGATGAGAGAAATGAAACGTAACGAATGCTCGGAACGCTTTGTAAATCCTTGAATGGGTTGAATGGGAGGAAAATTACCACAGCTTAGTAATCCCAAGATCATGAAGTGTGTGTCTGAGAGAGAGAGAGAGAGAGAGAGAGTCAAAGAAAGAAAGAGGAAGAGAGAAAAAACGTTAATATCTATAGATAACATATCTTTTATAATTTAATCCTCCTGCCTTCAATGATCTACTGTATACAGTAACAGTAATATGTTCCCAGGATGAGGAGACAGACACTTGACTACGAGTAATCGCGTGAAGAAGACCCTCCTTTATCACGTCTACAGCATACGATCGACTGCAGACCCCATCCCCTTTACTTACACCCCCACCCCCACCCTCAGCCTCATCCCTACTGTTCCCCATGTCCACCGGGACGTGTCCAACATATCCTTATTACCCTCCTACATTTCCGAATCCGGTGTGCTGAGCGTGGCGTGTCTTAGTGGCTCTCACACATAATATCCTGCAGTGGGTATATTTTCTGTTTTTTTGAGTGAATCCAGTTTTATGGATATTGATCATTATGTTCTATTATCTTCTTTCGAGTTTCATGCAGCCTGATTTGACTATGTGGTGCGATGAATTTCACGATAAGGGTCTCATTAAACTTCCCTGTTGATTGCGAGGATTCTTGCGACTTTCACCTACACTTAAACTGATCTAATAGTTATATAAACACTCTCGCTCTTCAGTCAAAATGCGACTATTAACGCTCTTACTCTTCCGTGACCGCTCCAGATCATTACACCTTTCTCAGATCAGATACCGTCGTCTACTCTCCCGTGCCCACGTATAACAAATTCTCTCCCATATCCAGTGAAATGTGTTCCTCCTACTAAAGTACCCAAAATTTTCTCACCTCCCTCGCGGAATTTCTACCGCGCCTGGAGTATTTACATATCCGTACGAACTCTCATTCCGCTATGCCCGTGTTCCTCCATTACTTCTGGCCTCTCCTGTGAGGATATGTTATCATTTTCCTGTATGCGTGACATGAGGCCGCCTTCTCCTCATGTGTATGGCAGGTCTGGCAGGGGAAGTTTGTATTGCTTCCAGCCTCCAGGCTTCGTGAGATAAGGAAAAGAAATGTGGGAAAGATCCACAATAATTCCACTGCTCCCCTGTCCTGAGTGCGATAGAAGAACGACCCCTTGTTAAATCTATGGCTAGAGAGGTGACCAGAGAGGGGAAGGGAGTTCTCAGGTTACTATTGGCTTCCACGTGAGTGAGGGACACATGTGGGAAAGCTCTACAATAATTGCATCCCCCCCCTTTCCCTAGGTGTGAAAGAAGAGTGCCCCCCCCCTCCCCTCCTTCCTCGCGTGTATGGCAAGAGGGGTGGCCACCGAGAGGACTGGTGTTGCCCCCGGCCTCCAGCCTCCGTGTGAGAGAGCCCGGGAGAGGGGAGAGCGCCAGTGCACCTGTAGACGGGATGGAAGGTTGACGCGCACACACACAACTCTCTCTCCCTCGCTGGCTGTCTGGCGAGCTGAATAGTTGCCCCGCATGATGGCTCCCCTCCTAGTTAAGGTTGCCTGGCCCCACTGTACACGTCTCGAGGACTTGAGTGAGTACAACCTCAGATATTCAACTGAGTAGAGCCTCGAGTACTAAAGTGCATATTTAAATGTCTGCAGCCTCGGATACTTCAGTAAACACCCTGCCGGATACAACAGTAACTACAGAAACATTAACTTAGATGAATACTACCTACAGTGACTAGCTCCCTGGATAATCATGTGAGTTCAGTCACGAGTGCATGAGTGAGTAGTCTTACACACTTATGAGTGAATACATATACTCGACAATTTAAATAAATACTACCTCGGGTATGTAAGTGGAAAAGTGTCGGATAAATGAGTGAATGTATTCTCGGATACTTAAGTGAAAACAAAAGACTCAAATCCTTAGAAAATATTTTTTTTACTGAAATAAACATGTTAACAATAAGCATAAAATAAGCGAATAGTTTGGTTGTAAGAAACTTTAAATATTCTGAGAAAACTCTAATGAGAACACCTGTTAATTAAAAAGTGTTGTTTAGTAACTTTTTCATCGTATTACACAAGAGTAAACTGAAAATAAAAACGTGTAAATTATATATTAAATTACACGATGAACCAAGTACTTACAGAACCTCGTAATTATTATTGTTATTAATAATATTATCATTATTATCATCCTTATTATTTTATCATTCCTATTAATTAGAATCTTCGACGGTGATTTACGGTTTGCCGTTACAACTCACACAACTAAGTAAACTAAACACATTAATATACGAAACTCCCAGTGAGGTAGAATGACCAGGAGGTGATAATCCGGAACGAAGAACATTACCGAGTCACAGATACGAGAAGAGAGAAAAAAATAACGAGATACAGTGTTTTTAGTGAGGCTGGGAAAGGAGTGTCAACTAACAGTGTCCAGTGGTTGTGAACTGATCTGATTTGACGCCGGCCTGATCCGTGTCCGAGCCAGACATGAAGGTCATCCCAGCTTAACCCCGACATTACTTCATTTTTTTTACCAGAGGTGACCATGTACTAACCCAACGTTATCTGTCATAATGGGTCGACGATGTGTTGCCGAGATCATTATGACCTCGTTCTTCTGGGTCACTGCTGCCGCTGCTACCGCCGTCACCACCACCACTACCATCACCACCGCCGCCACTGCCACCATCATCAAAGAACCAGGTGAGGAAACTGAGAGGTCTAAGGTTATAAAACTCTCACCTGAAGATTGAAAATGAACTTGACGACGTTTCTATGAGGTTGGATCATTCTAAATAGTCTTAGTAGGATCGGAACGTCGTGGAAGTCATCCTCAGTCTCCAGATATGGGATATATCGTCTGGGTCGCCTTACGGTGATTTTGTCTTCATAAAGCTGAGAGGTTTTAAAAGGAGTGTGAGGGTCCTCTTTTACGGTACCTTTGTGAGTGTTAAATAATATATAAAATAAAAATAAAAAATATGTAAAAGCAGAAGGGAACTTTGCTTTGAGGTGTTGTGGTAAGCTCTTTCGTACAATTGATTATAAATACTTTAAAAGTTTAATTCATTTTCAGTATGAGTGTTAAAAGCCAAAGAACTCTTATCGTACATGAAGAGTATTATTAGGCTAGAAATGGCGATTGTCATTTTTTATTTCGTAGCATTACAATAAACAAAGACTAGAGTTATCTGCAATGAACATACATTGAGAGTTTCTGTATAAAGAATCATAGTAGTGGAAGAGAATTTATATGATGCTGTTTATGAATTGGTGAAGTGTGTGTGTGTGTGTGTGTGTGTGTGTGTGTGTGTGTGTGTGTGTGTGTGTGTGTGTGTGTGTGTGTGTGTGTGTGTGTGTGTGTGTGTGTGTGTCGTGTTGGTGTGTGTAATAATAATAATAATAATAATAATAATAATAATAATAATAATAATAATAATAATAATAATAATAATAATAATAATAATAATAATAATAATAATAATAAAAATAAAATAAAAATAAAAATAATAATAATAATAATAAATAACGGTTTATTGAAAAAGTTCTACAGCCCGAAGGCTGAAAATATACATTAGACAAAAATGACTTATTACATACAAAGGCATGGGGTGGGTGGGTCGTTAAACAAAAGTTTTCATTACTGAAAGAAGAAGGAACAATGATTGAATATACAAATTCTTATAGTTTACAGTTGATGGTCCGGGCCTGGGCTGGTCATGGAGACACCGGGTGATGTGGTGTTCACGTGGTGTAGTAACTCGTCCTCGGGTGTTGATATGGAGTACCTCACGTGGCCATGGGGACACCGGGTGGTGTGGTGTTCACGTGGTGCAGTAGCTCGTCCTCGGGTGTTGATATGAACGACCTCACGTGGTCATGGGGACACCGGTTCGTGTTGTGTTCACGTGGTGCAGTAACTCGTCCTCGGGTGTTGTTATGAAGGACCTCACGTGGTCATGGGGGACACCGGATGGTGTGGGGTGGTGTCATAGTCCCTCACCCTGCTAGGTGGTGTTGTGTTATCTCGTAGTCAGGTATGAAGCCGACTCACTGTTGTTCCCAGGGTGGACTCATTAGCACCTCCTAGTCAGAAGATGGTGGTCAGTTCCCAGGGGTGCTTATATCACTGGTGGGTCACGGCTCTCGCTGGTACTGTCTAGTGCTGAATTCACTGGCTTAAACACTGTTCATCACTGTTCAACACTGGTACCACTTCTTTCCGAAACGAAATTGTCACTTTTGATTATGTTGATAACCCGGTGACGAGGATGGGTCGGAGATAGGGACCATGGGAATGGGCCGAACATTGGCCAAGGGAGGCTTTTGCTCATCAGGAGCAGCGCCTGAATAGGTCTATACCCTATGGTGGTCAAGGATGTAGTGTGTGTGAGTGTGAAGATATACCGGTATATTTATATATATATATATATATATATATATATATATATATATATATATATATATATATATATATACTGTAGGTGCGTGATCTAGGTAATTACTTGTGTACAGACTAGTCTGTACTCACCCCTGAAGATGTGAATTACACGAAAGCGCTTGGGAACTTCTGTGTTTTCTTCTTCTATTCCTTTGTATCAGCATATATATATATATATATATATATATATATATATATATATATATATATATATATATATATATATATATATATATATATATAATATATATATATATATATATATATATATACATATATATATATATAATCAACGACCTCACCAGCCAGGACTCGAACCCTAGACCTAATGCATGTTACCAGGAAACGTTACCGACCATATCACAAGAGCACTAAAAGCAGTTCTAGACTATGCATTAGGTCGAGGGTTCGAGTCCTGGCCTGAGGTCGTTGATTATATGTTCAAAGTCCGCGTGTTATCTGGACTAAAAATGAAGTATACATGGTACCTCGTGTTTCATACCAGCTGGATTCGGTAAAATGCTACTGACATCCACATACAGCAGGGGCAGTTCCCAATGAGAGGTTCACGGCGCAATCAGCTCGATGAACAGGCTTTGTGTGAAATATCACATAGTCTAGAACTGCATAGTGCTCCTTGTGGTATGGTCAGTAACGTTTCCGGTCCCATGCATTAGGTCGAGGGTTTGGGTCCTGGCTGGAGGTCTTTGATTATATGTTCAAAGTCCGTGTGTTATACGGACTAAAATGAAAATATATATATATATATATATATATATATATATATATATATATATATATATATATATATATATATATATATATATGCAAGTAAATCACTGTAGGTGCAAGTGCGCTGGTTTCATTTCAGTGATACAGACTAGTCTGTACTCACCCCTGAAGATGTGAATTTCACGAAAGCGCTTGAACTTCGTGTTTTCTTCTTTCCTATATATATATATATATATATATATATATATATATATATATATATATATATATATATATATATATATATATATATATATATATATATATATATTGTTACGAGTAAGG
>NW_024716703.1:9481619-9506619 GCF_018991925.1 Homarus americanus
GTTACGTATTGCTTGGTGAAGGACCATGATGGTTGTGTGAGGGACAAGATGTGTAGTGTGAGGGGACCATGATGTAGTAGTGTGAGGGACCATGATGTAGAGTGTGAGGGACCAAGATGTAGTTGTGTGAGGGACCATGATATAGTAGTGTGGGGGGGACCATGATGTAGGAGTGTGAGGGACCATGATATAGTAGTGAGGGACCATGATGTAGTAGTGTGAGGGACCAGATATAGTGTGAGCGACCATAATGTAGTAGTGTGGGAGACCATGATATAGTAGTGTGAGGGACCATGATGTAGTAGTAGTGTGAAGGACCATGATGTAGGAGTGTGAGGGACCATGATGTAGGAGTGTGAGGACCGTGATGTAGTAGTGTGAGGGACCATGATGTAGTAGTGTGAGGACCATGATATAGTAGTGTGAGGACCATGATGTAGTAGTTTGGGGAGACCATGATATAGTAGTGTGGGGACCATGATGTAGTAGTGTGAGGGACCATGATGGAGGAGGTGAGGACCAAGATGTTGTGTGAGGGACCATGATGTAGTTGTGTGAGGGACCATGATGTAGTAGTGTGAAGGACCATGATGTAGTATTGTGAGGGACCATGTAGTAGTGTGAAGGACCATGATGTAGTATTGTGGAGGAATAAGGATGTAGTAGTGTGAAGGACCATGATGAAGGGTGAGGGGTCATGATGGAGGACCATGATGTAGTAGTGTGAGGGACCATGATGTAAGTAGGTGAGGGACCATGATGTAGGAGTGTGTGAGGGACCATGATGTAGTTGTGTGAGGGACCATGATGTAGTAGTGTGAAGGACCATGATGTAAGTGTGAGGACTCAGATGTAGTAGTGTGAGGACCATGATGCAGAAGTGTGGGGGACTATGATATAGTAGTGTGAGGGACCATGATGTAGGAGTGTGAGGGACCATGATGTAGGAGTGAGGGACTGTGATATAGTAGTAAGAGGGACCATGATGTAGTGTGAGGGACCATGATGTAGTAGTGTGAGGACCATGATGTAGTGGTGAGGATCATGATGTGTGAGGGACCATGATGTAGTAGTTTGGGGGACCATGATGTAGGAGTGTGAGGGACCATGATGTGTGTAATGTGAGGGACCATGATATAGTGTGAGGACCATGATGTAGTAGTGTGGGGACCATGATAGTAGTGTGGGGGACCATGATGTAGTAGTGAGGGAAATGAAGGTGTGAGGGACCATGATATAGTAGTGTGAGGGACCATGATGTAGTAGTGTGGGGGACCATGATGTAGTAGTGTGGGGACCATGATGTAGTGTGAGGGACCATGATGTAGTAGTGAGGGGACCATGATGTAGGTGTGAGGGACCATGATGAAGTAGTGTGAAGGAACCATGATGTAGTAGTGTGAGGAACCATGATGTAGTAGTGTGGGGGACCATGATGTAGTAGTGTGAGGGACCATAGTAGTCTGGAGGGACCATGATGTAGTTGTGTGGGGGACCATGATGTAGTAGTGTGGGGACCATGATGAGTGTGAGGACCATGATGTAGTAATGTGAGGACCGGATATAATAGTGTGAGGGGACCATGATGTAGTAGGTGTGGGCGGACCATTGTGTAGTAGTGTGGGGACCATGATGTAGTAGTGTGAGGGACCATGATGTAGTAGTGTGAGGAACCAGATGTAGGTGGAGGGATATCATGATGTGTAGTGTGAGGACCATATGTAGTAGTGTGAGGGACCATGATATAGTAGTGAGGGGAGACCATGATGTAGTAGGGGGGACCATGATGTAGGAGTGTGAGGACCATGATGTAGTAGTGTGAGGGACCATGATGTGTCGTGAGGGGACCATGATGCAGAGGTGTGAGGACCATGATGTAGGAGTGTGAGGACCAAGATGTAGTAGTGTGAGACCATGATATAGTAGTGTGAGGGACCATATGGTGTGGAGACCACATATAGTAGTGTGGGGACCATGATGTGGTAGTGTGAAGGACCATGATGTAGGAGTGATGACCATGATAGTGGTGTGAGGGATCATGATGTGTAGTGTGAGGGACAGATGTAGTAGTGTGAGGACCATGATATAGTAGTGTGGGGGACCATGATGTAGGAGTGTGAGGGACCATGATGTAGTGGTGAGGGACCATGATGTAGTAGTGTGAAGGACCATGATGTAGTTGTGAGGGATCAAGATGTAGTAGTGTGAGGGACCATGATGTAGTAGAGTGGGGACTATGATATAGTAGTGTGAGGACCATGATGTTGGGAGTGTGAGGACCAAGATGTAGTGTGGGACCAAGATGTAGTAGAGTGGGGACTATGATATAGTAGTGTGGGGACTATATTGTGGAGTGTGAGGAACATGATGTTGTAGTGTGAGAACATGATGTGGTAGTGTGAGGACTATGATATAGTGTGGGGACCATGATGTAGAGTGTGAGGACCATGATGTATTCGTGGAGACCATGATGTAGTAGTGTGAGGGACCATGATGTAGGAGTGTGAGGACCAAGATGTAAAGGTGTGAGGACTGGATAGTAGTGTGAAGGACCATGATGTAGTTGTGTGAGGATCATGAGTGTAGATGTGAGGGACCATGATAGTAGTGTGAGGGACCATGATGTAGTAGAGTGGGGACTATGATAGTAGTGTGGGGGACCATGATGTAGGAGTGTGAGGGACCATGATGTAGTAGTGTGAGGAACATGATGTGGTAGGTGGGGACTATGATATAGTAGTGTGAACCATGATGTGGAGGTGAGGATAGATGGTGTGTGAGGGACCATGATGTAGTAGTGTGAGGGACCATGATGTAGGGGAGTGTGGGGAGACCAAGATGTAGTTGTGTGAGGGACCATGATGTAGTAGTGTGAAGGACCATGATGTAGTTGTGTGAGGATCATGATGTAGTAGTGTGAGGGACCATGGATGTAGTAGAGTGGGGGACTATGATATAGTAGTGTGGGGACCATGATGTAGGAGTGTGAGGACCCATATGTAGTAGTGTGGAGGGACCATGATGTAGGAGTGTGAGGACCAAGATGTAGTTGTGTGGAGGACCATGATGTGGTAGTCTGAGGACCATGATGTAGTAGTGTGGGGGACCATGATGTAGTAGTGTGGGGGACCATGATGTATGAGTGTGAGGGACCATGATGTAGTAGTGTGAGGGACCATGATGTAGGAGGAGGAACCAAGATGTAGTTGTGTGAGGGACCATGATGTAGTAGTCTGAGGGACCATGATGTAGTAGTGTGGGAGACCATGATGTAGTAGTGTGAAGGACCATGATGTAGGAGTGTGAGGGACCATGATATAGTAGTGTGAGGGACCATGATGTAGTAGTGTGTGAGACCATGATATAGTAGTGTGAGGGACCATGATGTAGTAGTGTGAGGGACCATGATGTAGGAGTGTGAGGGACCATGATGTAGTTGTGTGAGGGACCATGATGTAGTAGTGTGAAGGACCATGATGTAGTTGTGTGAGGGATCATGATATAGCAGTGTGAGGACCATGATGTAGTAGTGTGGGAGACCATGATATAGTAGTGTGAGGACCATGATGTAGTAGTGAGGTTAAGGATGTAGTAGTGTGAAGAGCCATGATGTTTTTGTGTGAGGATCATGATGCTTAGTAGTGTGAAGGACCATGATGTAGTAGTGTGAAGGACCATGATGTAGTTGTGTGAGGGATCATGATGTACAGTGTGAGGACCATGATGTAGTAGTCTGAGGACCATGATGTAGTTGTGAGGGGACCATGTGTAGTAGTGTGAAGGACCATGATGTAGTTGTGTGAGGGATCATGATGTAGTAGTGTGAGGACCATGATGTAGTAGTTTGAGGGACCATGATGTAGTAGTGTGAGGACCATGATGTAGTGTGTGAGGGTCATGATATAGGTGTGAGGACCATGATGTAGTGGTCTGAGGGACCATGATGTAGTTGTGTGAGGACCATGATGTAGTAGTGTGAGGACCATGATGTAGTAGTGTGAAGGACCATGATGTAGTTGTGTGAGGATCATGATGTACAGTGTGAGGACCATGATGTAGTAGTCTGAGGGACCATGATGTAGTTGTGTGTGAGGACCATGATGTAGTAGTGTGAAGGACCATGATGTAGTTGTGTGAGGGATCATGATGTAGTAGTGTGAAGGACCATGATGTAGTAGTGTGAGGGACCATGATATAGTAGTGTGGGGGACCATGATGTAGTAGTGTGGGGGACCATGATGTGAGGTGAGGACCATGATGTAGTAGTGTGAGGGACCATGATATAGTAGTGTGAGGGACCATGATGTAGTAGTGTGGGGGACCATTATGTAGGAGTGTGAGGGACCATGATGTAGTTGTGTGAGGACCATGATGTAGTAGTGTGGGGGACCATGATGTAGTAGTGTGAGGGACCATGATGTAGTAGTGAGAGGGACCATGATATAGCAGTGTGAGGGACCATGATGTAGTAGTGTGGGGGACCATGATGTAGTAGTGTCTAGGGACCATGATGTAGTAGTGTGAGGGACCATGATGTAGTAGTGTGGGGGACCATGATGTAATAGTGTGAGGGACTATGATGTAGTAGTGTGAGGGACCATGATGTATCACTATAATTGTCCATGATATATTGTTACGAGGATTCATAATGCATTAACATGAGAAGCAGTAATGTACCTAATTGAGCCGTTTTATACATGTATGAGCCATTATGTATGAAGAGGAACCATAATGCCTCGGTTTGAACCATTAGGTGTCAGCAGGAGCCATTACTGTTATTGTATGAGCCATTACGCCAGTGTAATGACCCCTAATGTATGGATATAAAGCACCATAACATCCCACCAGTCGGTAAAGAAGTACGGCTGGCGCTAAGGAGTCAGAAGCGTAACGCAGGAGGTAACTAGCGTCAGCACAGTCGTATCCTGCAGGACGCCAAAGGCCCTTCAAGTCACAAACGATCTGTATTGCAAGGACGTCGCCGCTTTGTCTGGTTTCCTTGCTGTAAAAGACCCCCCTGGCGAATGTTGGTGAGATGTGATAGGGCGAGCCAGAGTGAGCACAGAGCACTTACACTTCACCCGGGAAAATATAAAGGAACGTATTCTGATGAGGATACACCTTGGCTGACTCTCAAGGGGAGACGAATAAAACCGAGGCAGAGGGAGTCAGTGCGTGGCCCCCATGTTTCCACGGGCACATAAAAGGTGATGTGAGTGATGGTTGAGGAGAGAGGCACCGCGCCCCAAAAATAACAGTAAAGAGAGAGAGAGAGAGAGAGAGAGAGAGAGAGAGAGAGAGAGAGAGGTGAGTAGACGTGGTGTTGTTGTGGGTTGTCGTTCATGCGTTTGATTGTTAGTGCTGTGTGAATGATGGAGTATGCGACCCCTTTTTCTTTTTTTCCCTTTTCTCTTTTACTCACCTTCCGTCTCCTTATTCCATCTCCGCTCATCCTATGCTCTCTCCATCCTATTCAACCAATCCCCGCACCCCATTCACCCATTCTATTCCATCCCTCTACTGCTAACCTATTCCACCACTCTCATCTTTCACCTCCACCGTCACTACTGTAAGTTTCCTTCACCTCTCAACTTCATATGTCCAATCCTACAAGTCATTCCTCCTACCTACACACCATCACTCCTATCCCAATACCCTACCCTTCCCACACTTACACCCCATCCCACCCCCATCTTACCACCCTACACTCTTTTCCTCCCTCTTCCACACCCTACCCTTCCCACCCTAACACCCTATCCCTCCTACTCCCACAACAATGTACCTAGGCTATATAAGATCTTTCATAGATTACATACACCAGCCCTGGTCCTTTGTGGCGGGAAAGGTATTTTCAAACTCTAAAAAAATGCAAAATAAACTCTTCAAAATTATCCTAGGCTGTCCCATGACCATCAAAGTATTTAATATGAGGAAAGAACTAGGTATACCCAGTGTCAAAGATAGAATAGTTGAAATCATCTTCATGATAGCCCTGAGGCCTTTGCGTGGTGATCCTGACAACGTTGTTTCCTTACAATTTGCCAGAATATATGAATCATGGGACTGGCGAATCTAAATGGATCCAAACTACTTCTACACATATAAAGATGTTTGGGCTCGACTATCTGTACAAAGTTGAGACACAACAGCACTTCCTTCCAACCCCTGACGGACAGTTTCATTCGATATCACAATACCGACATATCTGCCAAAAAGAATAATTATACAAAGTATTTATCTCCAACACAAAGCCAAAGCGAGAGTCCTCAACATATACACACCCTACAGACTGATGATAACAACACACAGACCATCTACACTGCAGGATTTCTTAACACCGCCTATGGGAGGGCTGGAAGAGCTTTCGTTGTAACTCAACCGATTGGTAATACAATTGAGAAAGGAGGTAGAATTAACAGCTGGGCATCCACTCTACAAGCTTAATTAGTTGTCATACTCACTTGCCTTTGACACCCTCAACTTAGTTGCCACACAATTGTCTCTGAAACCAAACACAAATATGCGTACCTTGGTGACTGGGGTGTCAAGATCAAACAGTTGTGGATCCCCTCTCACAAACTGTAGGCCTCAAAAGAACATGACAGAGTTGATGCCCTCGCCAAACTCGCGTATAACAAAAAATCTGTTGAATACAATCTGGGTCTGTCAAAAAGAACCCTTAAACTCTAATCAGGAAACAACTTATTGTTGAATTTGACGTAAGCAGACAAGTGCAAACAGGCATCAGTCAATTCGTTGTTTACCATGATGAAATGTATCAAGTCAAACATGTACAGTATATGGAGCAAGTAACATGATCACTAGATTACAAGATGTTGTAACAGCTAGACTACAGTAAGGTTAGAATATAAGTACCTCTGGCAGTATATCCCCCAAGCAGATGTAAACAAAACTAAATGTAAAGCGTGTGGAAAACATATGGCCACACACTCGAACACTAGGTCCTTGACAAAGTGTTTTATCAACTCAGTAAGCTGAAAGGCACCACTATCTTCGTCAACGAAGACCTCTGCCCAGGTACAGCTTAAGCCCGTCTACAGCAAATGGACCACTTTAAAGAAGCCAGGAAACAAGGGAAACACGTGACGTTCAGTCATAACCCTTGTTGTGAGGGATCGGGCAAGTGGACACCCGCCCACTCAACCACCCGCTGTACCAACCCCCCGAAGCCCCACGAGAACCCCCTCCCCACTGAGGGGGAACCAGCCATTGTCGCTATCACATGAGGAGTCCCCCCTGCCGGCCAACTCGAGTACTACACATCTACCCTTTGTGGTGGAAACTAGCAACCCTCAAAACCGAGTGACAGGCGCCCTCCCACTCCATCTGGGAATCACCCTCAACAGTACCTGTCATTCTAATTCTGTTGGTTGTAGCACTTGTGAGTACCCCCCCCATTATTATAACTTTCATAGATCTTCCTTTTTTACACCTCAGTGACCCTGAGTTTTTACTGATCCTCAATCAGTATCAATGTTCCTACAATGATGATGCTAGTGTCATTTCCTTAGATGTGCTAGATCGTATGTGTTACACCCCATTTACCCATGGTGTCGACACAATACTCCCTCATATCGATCCTGATGCCTTTCTACAAAACTCACTAGGTTACACCAACCCCAGCTGTAACTATTACTTTCCTGACTCTCCCGAGTTTAGTTCTAGTCTTCTACTACCTCATTCCTTCTCCTTGATTAGCCATAGCATCAGCAGTATTCCCCTTCATGTAGATACCTTTTTAGATCAGTGTTTATCTTATATTGCCCACAAATTTGATGTACTTGGGTTCTGTGAGACCAAACTCACTCACAATATTGAACATTCGTATAACATTCCTAATTATAATAGACAGTGCGTCAACACGTCACGACACGGTGGTGGTGTCGCCCTATTTGTTGAAATCAAGTATACCACTTCTGTAAGAGATGATTTAAAGGTTCAGGAAGAGTGCTTGGAGAGTGTTTTCACTGAATTACGTAACGACACACGAAATATCCTAGTATGAGTAATCTACAGAAGACATCACACTAATGTAAGAAATTTTCTTGATATATTTTCGGGACTTATCTCCATCATAAGTTCAGAAAGGAAACTTTGCTACATTACAAGAGATTTCAACCTTGATCTATTAAAATCAGAAACCGACACCTCAGCATTAGACCTTCTTGCTACCTGTCATTCTAAGTTCTTCTTCAACACTATAACCAAACCCACTAGAGTAACTGCCACCTCTGCCACTGTGATAGATCATATCTGGACTAACAACACTCCTAACAATCTTGCAAGTGGAAATATTTATAACAATATCTCAGAACACTTCCCAGTTTTTGCCATGTATCAAACAGCCACAAGACCTGAAAGGTCTAGTAGAGTCTCAACACAATACAGAGACTACTGCACCGACAACATGCTCCTTTTTTAAAACAACCTAACGAATGCTAACTGGGATTTTGTCTATGCCTCTGACAACCCCAACGTGAACAGCTGCAACTTATCTTGCATCTTCAATGCTTGCTTTGATAAATGCTTCCCGCTCAAGACTAAGTCAGTGAAAACTGTATCCATTTCCAAACCCTATATCACAAGCGAAATTAAAATAATGATTAAAGAAAAACACAAACTTCAAAGGAAATTTGCAAAAAGACCCATAACTTTCGGTGATGCTTACCGAAGTATCAAAAATAGAGTAACTCAGGCAGTTAGAAATGCCAGACGTAACTATTATACAAATAAGCTCCAGTCAGCATCAGGCGACGGTAAGAAAACCTTGAATGTCATAAATTCTATTCAGAACAGGAACACTCAGCCTTCGGCCCCCACTCAGCTTTTATGATAAATGATTCAGCTGTAACGGAACCCTCCCTCATTGCCAACCACTTCAATGAATATTTGATTAATGTTGGCAAAAATCTTGCAGAGAGAATCCCTGATCACCATCAGGTATTCAGAGCCTACCTGCAATACAGACATCAAAATGAGCTGTTCTTATCCCCTGTCACAGCAGATGAATTACTGGCCATCATGAAAATGTCCAAGGATGCAGCAGCAGGCGAAGACAATATACCAATGAGAATCATAAAGAAAGTAGCCCACTTATTACTACCTGTTCTCCTACACATTTGCAACTCCTCCTTTACGAGTGGTGGAAAAGCTGGAAATTGCTAAAGTTCACCCAGCATATAAAAAATCTGGGAACAAAGGTCTCTTCAGGAATTACCGCCCCATATCAGTCCTCCCAGCCTTGAGTAAGATACTGGAGAAGCTAGCATGTAGTAGACTAACTTCCTTCTGCAATGCCAATAATATCTTTACAGACTCCCAATTTGGATTTAGAGCTAGAAGGTCGACTGAGAGTACTCTGCTATCCTTTACTAATGACATCTTAAATTCCTTTGATGACAGTCAGTTCACAGTCGGTATATTCTTCGACCTCTCTAAAGCCTTCGATACTGTCAACCATACCATCCTCCTTTCAAAGCTTGAACATTACGGCATTAGGGGCCTGTCCCACAATTGGTTTACCTCATATCTGTCCAACAGGATGCAGTATGTCTGCTATAATAATCACCAATCTGACTCCTCGCCAATCTTATATAGCGGTTCCATTCTCGGTCCAGCACTGTTTTTGTTGTACATAAACGACATAGTCCACGCCAGCACACTCATAAAATACAACTTATTTGCAGACGATAGTAATCTCTATGCCAGCAACTCAGACCTCCATTCCTTGATGAGAACTATGAATACTGAATTGACTAAAGTCAGGACCTGGGTAATACGTAATAAACTGACCTTAAACCTTGAGAAAACCCACTACATGATCTTTCACAGAAGAAAAAACTTACCCCCAGACTAGGACCCCCTGTACCTTGGTAATACAGTCCTCAAACGTAAACAAAATACTAAATTCCTCGGAGTTATTGTTGATGAGAAACTTAACTGGAGAAACCACATGCAAGCCATTGACAGCAAAGTCAATAACCAGTGAGGTATCATGTATCACACTCGACAGTCACTCACTCTCACAGCAATGAAAGAAATCTATCATGATCTTGTTTACTAACACCTGATACACTGTCATACACTAGGGGAGACCTCTGGCTCTTCAAAAACACAATCCCTTGTTACTGCACAAAAAGAGAGTTGTACGGACAATGACGTACTTGAAAAAACGATCACACAAACGAAAAATTTGCTAAATTAAAAATGATAAAATTCGAAGATATTAACATCAACTGCTGTGCCCTCTTTGTGTGCAAATCTATCAGTCACTTGCTTGACAATAATTACTTCCAGTTCCGGAATAATCAGAGATACAACTTAAGGCACCCAGAGCTACTAAGACCACCCCCCCCCCATGCCCTACTCTCAGTCCCAGACCTCCATAAAATATCACGTGTGAAGGTGTGGAACAACTTACCCCTACCCATCCGAGCAAAGACTGCGCTCCCTTCTTTTAAATCATCTCTTAAAAAATATTTATTGTCTAAGTATTAATATTTCTTGTAACACTTACTATATTTACAGTACCTGCTTTTATTGTACCATCAAAACCGTTTTATCAGGGAAATTATCATGTAAATATATAAGTAATTACCATTGCAATAAACATAATTGCCAACTAAACATAATCCTGACAGCTCTGTCCTCTTGTTCAACCTGAATACTGTACAACCCATGTTGTACTGTTCCCTCATTATACTTACGTTTTTTTTTTCAATTCCACTGTAATTTATGTATATACTTATAATATCAAAAATAAATAAACTAAAAAAAATAAAAAAAAAAAAAAATAAATAAATATTGAAGTGATAACCGTGGTAACATTATGAGATGTTCTCATTACCACCATGCTATGTGTACTATTCCAGATGTTACTAAATGTTACATAATACTTCCTTGAGATAAATGTATAGTATATATTAGGTGCCTAAAAGAGAGCTCAGGTTCTCAACTGGCTCAGCCTTGTTAATATTGTTATTATTATCCACTCTGTATTTTTTCTGGCTAAATAAACTGTTTCAATTCAATTGACTGTGTCAAAATAGAACCTTTTAGGGACAGGTCCAAGCACACTGTGGATGAAATGGCACAACACTTTATCTCAAATGCCAATATAGTTGACATAGTAAGATTGTATTCACTTTTTTCACTCAGTAGCTGTATCATTTCCCATGGATAGAACCAATCACACAACGTGCTTAAATACCTCTCACGCAATTGTGAATAACGTAGTGTGCGGCCAGGCATACTGCCTCACGCTCCTGTGCTCACGCAGTTGCGAATAAGTCGCTCTCTATGTATAGAACTAAGCAAAGAATTTATTTGAAATACTTTGTAATATTCAATGCCATAATATCCTGACCACTGGGGTTGGTTATACAGACCCTTTGTGACCTCTACAATGTAATCCTTTTGCGCTACCGCCCACAGGATAGGTATGGGATGCACAATTAACTAAAAGCTGAAAGTGGCAAAATTAAAAAAGTAAATTCACACACCCACACCCCTTCCCACACACCCACATGAGTTACCACACCCTCCCACTCATCCCCCCCACACACACCATCCCACACCCACATTCCATCCACACCTACACACCACCCAACACCCACACCCCATCCACACCTACGCACCATCCCACACCCACACACCATCCCACACCCCCATACCCCTTTTCACAGCTACACACCATCCCACCCCCACACCATATCACTCCCACACCCTACCCTACCCCTGCGCCCCATCCTCCCTTCCAAAGTACCAAAGAATTCCAATCATAACCTCGATTGCCAATAAAAAGATAAACTCCTCCCGGTGTGAAGAGGAAATAATCTACATTTTTGGCGTGACACTCGGCTCCCAGGGCTACATATCACAACTCCACGGAAGAGAATCCACGACGTAAACTCAAAGCCAAGAAATATGAAAAGCATTCCCTAAGGAGATATTTGTCGACGCAGAAGCAATCGTAACTCAAGGGGCTTACAGCCTACGTACATATACGCCTGAGACTCTGGTATTGTGAAGGTGCACGAATATGGCCACGAGTCTTTAGTATATCTTGGCTGCCTGCAAGTGTAACGTAACGTATACTCTCTCTCTCTCCCTCTTATATAAATATATTTTTGCGTACGTGTGTGTGTGTGTGTGTGTGTGTGTGTGTGTGTGTGTGTGTGTGTGTGTGTGTGTGTGTTTGAGAAAACAGAGAAGGGTTGAGAGAGTATAAAATGTTAATAAAAAATAAGAGTAAATGGAAGAGCAATATATAAGCAAACGCAGGCACAGAATGATAGACAGAGACACAGACAAAACCATAGAGAGAGAGAGAGAGGGGGGGGGGTAGAGAAAGAGAGAGAGAGAGAAAGGAGAGATAACGACACAGTGTTTACGAACGGAAATTCTCAGTAACTCAGTTGAAAATTTACAGGTGTTGAAATCTACATAACAATTTACACCCTCCTATTGTTTCTTCACACTCTGCCTCTTCCCCTTAATTAAACCAGCGTGTGATTCAGCACATATGCCAGGCACTAACACCTTTAAGATTAAGAATATATTTCATTCTCTCATGGTTTTCAATTATATTTATTAGTTCTCATTGTATTATTGAACATTATACAGTATAGTTTTATTTATTATTTATTATTCATTCGTATCATTATAATTTTTACTATCATCGCTATTATTTTTTTTCTGCTGAACATTATTACTCGTAATATTATCATTTGTGTTTTTAATAATATTATCCCCTTCTCTATCTTACCTTCCTAGTAGACTTTTCTTACATATAGTATTACTTATTAATGTTTCCACCACTAAATGTTCTTATTACGCTGTCATCACTCATTTCGCTTCGCAGTTAACGGAAATAGATGTCGTTAACGAGATGTTTCGTTATCAGTTAATAGTTGACATTCAGTATTCATCCGAGTTAAATGGCAGAGGT
Source organism: Homarus americanus (assembly GCF_018991925.1). Taxonomy (NCBI): domain Eukaryota; kingdom Metazoa; phylum Arthropoda; class Malacostraca; order Decapoda; family Nephropidae; genus Homarus; species Homarus americanus. The sequence goes on from NW_024716703.1 coordinate 9,494,590, forward strand.
AAAAGATAGAAGTCAACAGAGTGTTTCCATTAAGGATGATAAAAGGTAATGTGTGGGGGAAGATGCTGATAAAAGAAGAAAGAATAAAAAAACTTGAGGTAAAAATTCACCCAAATGATAACAGTAATTAGAATAACAAGATAAGCAATAAAAATGATAATAAAATAGATTGATGTATGATACATAATTAAATTTACAATAAATAAGAGAGATATAGTTATTACAAGTGGAAAAGCAAAAGAATTATACACAATACTTCATGATAATAAAAAAAATGAAATAGACTAAACGATGTCCCCATAAATGAAGTAAAAATGAAAAAAAAAAACATCCGTAACAAGACAATCAGAGATGACGTACAGCACACCACACACCAGCCCACTGTTGCCACTGGAACGGGAAACCTCGTGATCGTGACGTTATTTACCTGTTTATTCAAATTTTTTATTTTGCACAACAATGAAGGTCCCACAAAGAGTCTAAACAACAATGAAGGTCCTACAAAAAGTCTACACAACAATGAAGGTCCTACAAAAAGTCTACACAACAATGAAGGTCCTACAAAAAGTCTACACAACAATGAAGGCCCTACAAAGAGTCTACACAACAATGAAGGCCCTACAAAAAGTCTACACAACAATGAAGGCCCTACAAAGAGTCTACACAACAATGAAGGTCCTACAAAGAGTCTACACAACAATGAAGGTCCTACAAAGAGTCTACACAACAATGAAGGCCCTACAAAAAGTCTACACAACAATGAAGGTCCTACAAAAAGTCTACACAACAATGAAGGTCCTACAAAAAGTCTACACAACAATGAAGGCCCTACAAAGAGTCTACACAACAATGAAGGCCCTACAAAAAGTCTACACAACAATGAAGGCCCTACAAAGAGTCTACACAACAATGAAGGTCCTACAAAGAGTCTACACAACAATGAAGGCCCTACAAAGAGTCTACACAACAATGAAGGCCCTACAAAAAGTCTACACAACAATGAAGGCCCTACAAAGAGTCTACACAACAATGAAGGTCCTACAAAGAGTCTACACAATAAACTTGAAAAGGTTTTATCCCTCAGTTTCTGAGATGTGATGATTTAAATATTTTAGATTTTTTATTTTAGTGTGACCTTTCAAGTGACACTCTGAAGCAACCTCCAATTTTTTTTAATATAGTCGACTTGTGATATGTGTAAATGTGTTTTGATCCATGTCTTGTTTTACGGAATATCATAATATTTGTCGACACATTCTATAAAAGTGACGTCATACAGACAAACGATGAGGCGATGAGGCACGATTGAATTGCCTTTTGTTGAGGTTTCTATTGTACCATTTTTTTTTTACCTTTTGATGACCATGACCTTGACCTTTGAGCTTGACCTACCAAGAGTCTTCAGTCTTACGGTATAATTAATATAGTTCACCCATGCCGTGTTGTTGATGGTGTGGTAACATTAACACTGAAAATTAACTTAATGTAGTTAATTTACACATAAAAATAATAAAGCCTTTATTTACAATATTTTTTTTTTCAAAAGGTGACAATTATTGACAGTTCTGCTTCATTGACAACTAACTCACTACTGACAGTTCATTTTTATTCAGAACTGACTGAACTTATTAGAACTTGCCTAAAGAACAAGTGACGTTCCTTATCTGGCCACATCCACACCCACACCCACACACCTTGCCCAAATCCACGCCCACACCCACCCCTTCACCCTAGCCATCACTTAACCCTCCCACCTACCCACTTCTAAGACCAAGGTTTAAAAGTCCAGCCAGTGAAACTCGACATCCGTATCCATTGATCAAGATATAAATTCATGCTCCTTTTCACGCATCAGCCGTAGGGGCACGCCCTGGCCTTTCTTCTGACTTACAAAAAAATGTATATGGGGTAATGAATGGATAACTAAGTGATGTTGAGTTAATAAAGATATGTGATAAAATGTGCTTCTCTTTGTGACAAACGTCATCTCTCTCTCTCTCTCTCTCTCTCTCTCTCTCTCTCTCTCTCTCTCTCTCTCTCTCTCTCTCTCTCTCTCTCTTTCTCTCTCACATTATCCCACCCAGGATTTGACCCAGCGTCATGGACACCTGTCGAGGTTTATGTCATTCGGCCACCAGGTTCAGTTCATATCTGTATTGTGAAATCTCTATCAGGAGATATAGTACGGTAGTTGTGGTTACCGCCGCGGGCTTGGCTTAAGGTTTATGGTGGCTGGTGTCGATGACGTTTGGTAAAATTACGTATATATATATATATATATATATATATATATATATTGTCTATGTATACGTAGCTGAGAGGATAGATAGGGTTTTGTCAGGGGAGGGTACCAATCCAGTAGTGTGTCTTAGTGTGGGAGGAAACGACATAGGAAAGGTTAGGAGTGAGGAACTTTTCAAGAGGTATAGGGAGGCGCTGGGGAAGATTAGAGATAGGGGAGGGATCCCGATAGTATGTGGTGTCTTGCCTAGAAGAGGGGTTGGTCGTGAATGGCTGTCCAGGGCAATTGCTATAAATTGCCGACTGGAAAAACATTGTGCAAACAATGGTTGGGCATTCATTGATAGCTGGCAACGATTCTATGGCAACGACTACCTGTACAGTCGTGACGGAGTACACTTGTCTCGTGCGGGGGTAAAGACGTTGTCTGCATCCCTGGAGCGTGAAATTGTCACTCCAAAGGGGGGGTTTCGCCAGTAGAGAGAGGTCGGGTTGTGGGAGTCAAAAAACAAGCAGGTCCTGGGAAATAAAATTAGTTACTCAGGACAAGGGGTAAAACAGGACCAGGGAAGGGTAGGTTTAAATGTATACTATACAAACAGTAGGAGCGTTAGAAATAAAATAGACTTGCTGAGAGCGGTTGTATGTACCGAGAATGTAGACGTCATAGCAATCACCGAAACTTGGATGAATCTGGCGAGCAAATTTTTTTTATCAGAGTACCACATAGAAGGGTACAACCTTTTTCACAAGGACAGGGAAGGTAGGAAGGGGGGAGGGGTCGCACTCTTCGTCAAGGATACATTAAAATGTTGTATTAATAATTCAATAAAGGGTGAAATAGGAAATGAGTCTGTATGGGTAGAAATCACGGAAGGAAGAGAAAAACTAATTATGGGAGTGATTTACAGGCCCCCAAGTCTTGGGAAAGAAGCAGCTCAGCCCATATGGCAGGAAATGAGTAGGGCAGCAAAATATAACAACCTGTGCATTATGGAGGATTTCAACTTCAGAAATATTGACTGGGACAACATTGTAGGTGACTATGAATCTGAAGACTTCCTAGACGCAGTACAGGACAATTTTTTGAAACAACTAATTACTGAACCTACTAGAGGTGACAATATATTAGACCTAGTATTAACAAATAAAGAAAATATTATCAGAGATATCACAGTAGGGGAAGAACTAGGTAACAATGATCACAGAGAAATCAGGTTCACCCTAAATTGGGAAACGAAAAACAATGACAATATGGTCAGAGTCCCAAACTTTCGGTTGGCGGATTATCAGGGATTAAGAAGGTACCTTGGTGAGGTCACCTGGGAACAGTCACATCAGTCCCCAGTAGGAAGGGGTGAGGTCATAGATGACTCAACAATTGATCATGACTATAATATATTCACTAGTATACTACATAAAGCACAAGAACAAAATATACCATACAGAAAAATTAGGTCCAATAAGAATGAGCCAAGGTGGATGACCAGAAAACTTAAACATGACATAGGAATAAAGAAAGGAATATATAAGAAATTAAAGGGAGGAGAGGAGCAGCTAAGAAATAGGTATAATGAACTATCTAGGAATGTTAAGAAAAGTGTAAAGAAAGCAAAGAGAGACTATGAAATCAAAATAGCAACAGAATCCAAGGCGAATCCCAAGGGATTTTTCCAGGTATACAGAACAAAGGTCAAGGACAAAGATGGGCCTTTAAAGTCAGGGGGGGGGGGAGAAGTGATAAATGGCAGTGAGGAAATAAGCAAGGCATTGAACAGCTACTTCTTATCAGTTTTCACAGAAGAAATTCGCGAGGAAATTCCAGAGGTGGAACTGATATTTAGGGGAAAGGAAGAAGAGAAATTAATGAATATCACTATCAGAAAAGAGGGTGTTCTTAAGAAGATAAATAAACTAAAGAAGACAAAATCCCCAGGGCCGGATGAAATTTTCCCTCGAGTCTTGAAAGAATGTAGGGAACAGATTAGCGGACCCCTCGTAAATTTATTCACAAAATCATTAGACACGGGAGTTGTGCCAGACTTGTGGAAACAGGCAAATGTAGTACCCATATTCAAAAAGGGAGACAGAGCATCAGTGTCACATTACCGGCCGATCAGTTTGACGTCAGTAGTGGGAAAATTAAAAAGAATCAATTATTGCAGATAGCATCCGATCGCATTTAGAGAAAAGCAAATTAATCTACGACTCTCAACATAGGTTTACAAAGGGAAAATCTTGTCAAACATATCTGCTGACGTTTTTTAGGAAAGTCTTCGAGGTAGTAGATAATGACGAAAATTACTATGTTATTTAGTTAGACTTTAGCAAAGCATTTGACAGAGTACCGCATCAGAGGCTTCTGAGAAAAATTAAGGCTCATGGTATCGAGGGGAAAGTTTTAAATTGGATAAAATCATGGCTCACCGATAGAACGCAGAGGGTCAGCGGAGATGGTGTTAAATCTGAGTGGGGCCATGTAACCAGTGGGGTTCCCCAGGGGTCAGTACTAGGCCCACTCTTGTTCATAATCTACATAAACGATTTAGATACTGGGATCAGCAGTGACATAAGAAAGTTTACGGATGACACCAAAATAGGGCGGCAAATTAATTCAGGGCAGGATGCAAATGCATTACAGGAGGATCTAAATAAACTGCAGGGGTGGTCTGAAAAATGGCAAATGGAATTCAACACCAGCAAGTGCAGCGTACTTAATATTGGAAGAACAAATACTGTCAATGTATACAGCCTTAACAACATCTACCCAGAGAAGTCGACTTGTGAAAGAGACCGAGGGGTACTTCTAAGCCCGGACCTACGGCCTAGAAATCAGTGCGTTAATGTTCGAAATAAGGCAAACAGAGTATTGGGTTTTATATCTAGAAGTGTAAGTAATAAGAGTGCAGAGGTCTTATTGCAACTATATCTTGCGCTTGTCAGGCCGCACCTCGATTATGCGGTTCAGTTCTGGTGCTCTTATTATTGAATGGATATCAGTTCACTAGAGTCGGTGCAGCGAAGAATGACGAAAATGATTTTGGGACTTAGAAACCTTCCATATCTGGATAGGTTAAATAAACTAAACTTGCATTCCCTAGAAAGACGAAGAGTGCGGGGAGATATGATAGAAGTATTTAAGTGGGTGAAAGGACTCAACAAAGGGGATATAGATAAAGTTCTTATAATATCCGAGGAGGATAAGACTCGAAGCAACGGATTTAAGTTGGATAAGTTTAGGTTTAGGAGGGAGATAGGAAGGAACTGGTTCACAAATAGGGTGGTGGACGAGTGGAACAGGCTTAGCAATTATGTAGTAAGTGCGGGAATGCTGGAAGGTTTCAAAAGGAGACTGGATAGATTCATGGATGATAGAGAGTGGTAGTAACTCTCGACAGGAGCTGCCATGCACAGGCCAACCGGCCTATTGCAAACTCCTTATTTTCTTGTTCTTATTCATTTTGTGTGAGTCACGATTGCAAGAGAAGCTTTCTATGAACCAAACATATTTGAAAGATGTATTTACTTCGTTATAATTAACTTATTTTTTGTATTGGATGTGAATTATTTTGGTTCTATGTAATTCCTAATATTTTGCAATCATATAATATTATGTATTTACTCCTGTATATGAAGAAGTTTTGTGTTAATATTTATTTATGAAAGATGTACTGTTGTTGCCTTTCTAGAAGGCTTCTAAAAGCTCTCTCTCTCCAGGCAGGTGCGAGGTGTGACGTTGGAATCAGGAATGTGACTATATATTATTTCATCCATTGTATATCTCAAGTTTTAGTATTAATTTGCTCACCAGTATTAAGGGTAAATGTTGGGTGATACTTGTGTGAACAGAGGGAGAGCCCTTTTATGGAATTAAGGCAGATAAGCTATTAAATTAGTTGGGTCACAGGACCATGCAGTATTGCAGTAGTGTTGCCTGTACTTTCCTTGGATATATATATACATATAAATATATATATATATATATATATATATATATATATATATATATATATATATATATATATATATATATATATATATATATATATATATATATATATATATATATATATATATATATATATATATATATATATATATATATATATATCATGTAGATCCACAATGAAAACGTGGACAAGATAAATCTCAATATTAGGAAAAAGGAAACAACGGAGCTCCATTGTTTCCTTTTTCCTGTGTAATTCTATCGATATATATATATATATATATATATATATATATATATATATATATATATATATATATATATATATATATTTCTGAATGAAGGTTTTCCTCATGTGCCTCCATATTCTTATCTTGGGCTTCTCCGTCCAGTAACCACCTCAAAACTATCCTTGAAGTAGCCCGTATTTTTTTTATTTTGGGGGGCATGTTTTTCTTTCAATATGGCTGCCGACTGCCAGTTTACCTCTTTTGACTTTACAATAGTATCCATTCTTTGGCCTGAATCTCACCCAATCGATTCTTTTCTTGTCTCCATATGTTATTCGTCAAACACGTCTGCCAATACTAGGAGTTCCTTATAATTCCTGCATTTGTTCGTCATATCTGTCATCTGCATCAAACTACAGGTCAAATATTTTCCTTTTTAGAGAGAGGGTCATGTTGCCTTTAAGTGCATGACTTAGACTTCCTGAAGCACTTAAGTCCACTTAAACTCGTGACAGCTTTTAACTGATTTTCATGTGTTTACAGCAATCTCCCAGACACGTACAGTATACGCCAGCCTTCCTCTTAAGTCAAGTTAATAACCTCTAGTGTGTAGATCTACGTGAACCTGTTCGACAGTAGCTTCATGTAAGTCTATTTTTAATATTTAACAATTTAATTTGTTTCATACAGCTTCTGTAGTATGTCTATGACTATGCCAGCTGATATTTAAACCTAAACCTGTGTCTTTCAATCGCTATGATATAAAAACTTCTACCAGTGCTGCTGTATTGAGCTCTGGTGAGATTAGTTCCCTTGTAATAATTATATCTGAATTTAAGCTTTCCCGATGACACTGTATTATGATGTCTGTATAACTCTGGTTCTCTATATATTTACGACAGACAACGTTCAGGATGACTCCAAGTCCTCGTCATACTCGATGATCACTAAACGTCAGGAGGCTTGTAAGTGTTGTCTAAAATACTTCCAACATAGGTTGCTGGTGATCCATGTGTGCACTGCACATACTCACTTGTAAACCTGAGTTTGAGGTTAGAGCACAGTATAGTACAGTACATCTGATAGAACGCTAGTATGTCGTTTATTTTCTAAATTTTTCTGTATGTTGTCTTTTAAGAAGAAGTATAACAACATTCTTTTCACTTTCTGGTAGTTCTCGCGTGTTAAGGCACATTTGAACAGTTCGTTGGGATCTTTACCACGCTCTCCCATACCTCCTTCAGGTGACAGATGTTTACAGAAATTTAATGAGTTATTTCCTCTGGAGCAGCACTTGGCACCTCTTCAGAAATGTTTTCATTTCCTTTCTTTTAACTGTAAAGTATACTCAGTAGCCAAGACTCGAGTTGATATAAAATCTAGCCGCAGCCAAGTTAACACTAGCTCAAGTGCATATCCATCTTCACTAGCACAGCTTAATGGACTGTAAACTGACACATAAAAGCCGTGATTTTGATAAGAATTCCTTCCTCTTACCCTCGTACGCATCTTTATACCCGAGGACTCACGGTGATCCCTCACAGCTGCTCCTAAGACGTCCAACTCCAACACACGACCAAGATCGGCCGCTCGTAAATCTGAAGAAATGCATAAGTACGTGATGTGTCTGACTGATGCCCCTCAAGACGGTGCCTGAAGGCGGCCGCGCCACCAACCTTCCTCTGGTCGATCAAGAACACGACCTTCTGGAGTCTCGCGTGCCTCATGTCGTAGCCCAAAAGTTTAATGACCAAACTTAAAAATTCGTCTACGTGCACCATTCAGTTCTCCTCTGGAATCTGAGTTAAAATTTAGGCGGGATTAAGCTGAGTTAGGTAGTGTAGTGTTGCAGGGCTCGACTCCCACCACTGTATAGTGTAGTATAGTGTAGTGTAGCAGGGATCGACTACCACCACCGTGTTTCCAGTAATCAGAGGCTGTGTTTCTGGTACATAATGACGCATCCTCTTTACCATTAAGCCTTACACGCCCGAATTCTGGATAACTACTTGCTTAATGGAGCTCTCAGCTCAGCCTCCTGCAGACACCCGCTTGAGGGCTGCTTCGGCTCGCTGTCTCCTCTAACTATGTTAAGTTTTGTTCTCAGCATAGTCACGTTAGGTCTCCTTCCCTCGTAATGGAATACTGGAAGACCAAGTTCAATGAAACTCTGGTCGGGTCTTGTGCTCGTTGGCCCCAGCGTGGAGGAGTTTCATTAGTGCTGGTATGGCAGGAACACGCGTTTTAATCTGCTCCTAATATTGGCTATCTTCCATTTTATTCCTTCCGTTACCTCCCACTTACTTTATCAACTTGTCCTTCTATGCTGAATTTGTATCAGTTTTCATTCATTACTCATTATTTCCTTTACTTATATTTAACTACCAAGTGACTTTCCCTCATTTAGTCACAATGCTTACGGCAATCATTACTATCATCACCAACACAACTATCATCACCAACACAACTATCATCACCAACACAACTATCATCACCATCACAACTATCATCACCATCACAACTATCATCACCAACACAACTATCATCACCAACACAACTATCATCACCATCACAACTATCATCACCATCACAACTATCATCACCATCACAACTATCATCACCAACACAACTATCATCACCACCACAACTATCATCACCAACACAACTATCATCACCATCACAACTATCATCACCATCACAACTCTCATCACCATCACAACTATCATCACCATTACAACTATCATCATAATCACAACTATCATCACCACCACAACTATCATCACCATCACAACGATCATCACCATCACAACTATCATAACCATCACAACTATCATCACCATCACAACTATCATCACCATTACAACAATCATCATCATCACAACTATCATCACCATCACAACTATCATCACCATCACAACTATCATCACCATCACAACTATCATCACCATTACAACAATCATCATCATCACAACTATCATCACCACCACAACTATCATCACCATTACAACTATCATCATCATCACAAATATCATCACCATCACAACTATCATCACCATTACAACAATCATCATCATCACAACAATCATCACCACCACAACTATCATCACCATTACAACTATCATCATCATCACAACTATCATCACCACCACAACTATCATCACCATTACAACTATCATCATCATCACAAATATCATCACCATCACAACTATCATCACCATTACAACTATCATCACCATCATAACTATCATCACCAACACAACTATCATCAACATCACATCTATAATCACCATCACAACTATGATCACCATCACAACTATCATCACCATCACAACTATCATCACCATCACAACTATCATCACCATTACAACTATCATCATGATCACAACTATCATCACCACCACAACTATCATCACCATCACAACTATCATCACGAACACAACTATCATCACCATTACAACTATCATCACCATCACAACTATCATCACCATCACAACTATCATCACCATCACAACTATCATCACCATCACAACTATCATCACCATCACAACTATCATCACCATTACAACTATCATCACCATCACAACTATCATATTACAACCATCACCACCACTATCATCACCATTACAACTATCATCACCATCACAACTATCATCACCATCACAACTATCATCACATCACAACTATCATCACCATTACAACTATCATCATGATCACAACTATCATCACCACCACAACTATCATCACCATCACAACTATCATCACGAACACAACTATCATCACCATTACAACTATCATCACCATCACAACTATCATCACCATCACAACTATCATCACCATCACAACTATCATCACCATCACAACTATCATCACCATCACAACTATCATCACCATTACAACTATCATCACCATCACAACTATCATCACTATTACAACTATCATCACCACCACAACTATCATCACCATTACAACTATCATCACCATCACAACTATCACCATCACAACTATCATCATCATCACAACTATCATTACATGGTGGTAAAGAAGACAGTCATACACATTGTCAATCATTAATAAGCTTAGTAATCTTTACTTCAGCTTGTAAAAGCCTCTCTCCTTGTTTGAGAATATGAGACGAGTTTATCACGAGTCTCTCTCAGAGGATGATTGTTTTAATAATGTTCACAACCTGCTTATGATAATTACAGATTTCGGATCGTAAATGACCTTTCCTGTCCTTATATATATATATATATATATATATATATATATATATATATATATATATATATATATATATATATATATATATATATATATATATATATATACAGTATCTGGTGTATATTGAGCTTCAAAAACAAATTCCTATTTGTTACAGGCGGCACGTGTAGAAATATGCAATTTTCATTTTTGCTTACGGAAGAGTACATTGTATTTGATAATATCACCGGTATTTCACTCCTCTCATATAACAGTAGGTATACAACATTTTGTGGATGTATCCTATTGTGATGAGTCGCTTTTATTTGTTGTTCTGATTATAATGCATTTTTGTGGTCAATATGTTAAGCATCTTGTCCGTGTCTAATAATAACAAATACATGTTATATACACACAAAGAAAATGTTATTACATTGATAAGAATAACAAGGGCAGCACTAACTCTTCTTAATATTATTGTTCAAAATTGTTAACACTATTATTATTATTATTATTATTATAATTATTATTTGTATTATTACTTTATTATTATTTTTTGTATTATTATTATTATTATTATTATTATTATTATTATTATTATTATTATTATTATTATTATTATTATTATTATTTTTATTATTATTATTATTTTTATTATTATTATTTTTTTTTATTATTATTATTATTATTATTATTATTATTATTATTATTATTATTATTATTATTATTATTATTTATATTATTATTATTATTATTTTTATTATTATTATTATTATTTTTTATTATTATTATTATTATTATTATTAATATTATTATTATTATTATTGTTATTATTATTATTATTATTATTATTATTATTATTATTATTATTATTATTATTATTATTATTATTTTTATTATTATTATTATTATTATTATTTTTATTATTATTATTATTATTTTTATTATTATTATTATTATTTTTTATTATTATTATTATTATTATTATTATTATTATTATTATTATTATTATTATTATTATTATTATTATTTTTATTATTATTATTATTATTTTTTATTATTATTATTATTATTATTATTATTATTATTATTATTATTATTATTATTATTATTATTATTTTTATTATTATTTTGATATGATTCCTGATGACCAAACGCATATTCTACCAACACTCGCCTTTATTCACAAAGTTCTCTAATTTACATCTAACTAGTTTCTCTGTCTGTCGCTTCACGCTCCTAAACATCCATTCCCCATATATATACGGGTAATGGATATAAGTATATAAGCTTTAAAACAAAGCTCACTAATAATTATAAGCGTCATTCGTGTCAACATTTATTAATTTTTTAATCTAGGTCTATTTTTGTTATATCATTTAGTGACCTTATGACATACTGTACAAACAA
>NW_024716703.1:9507802-9585302 GCF_018991925.1 Homarus americanus
TGGTATGTTGTATCAACATGGTGGTATGTTGTATCAACATTCTGGTATGTTGTATCAGGCTGGTGATATGTTGTATCAACTTGGTGGTATGTTGTATCAGGCTGGTTGTATGTTGTATCAACCTGGTGGTACGTTGTATCAGGCTGGTGGTATGTTGTATCAACCTAGTGGTATGTTGTATCAACCTGGGGGTATGTTGTATCAGGCTGGTGGTATATTGTATCAAACTGGTGGTATGTTGTATCAACCTGGTGGTATGTTGTATCAACCTGGGGGTATGTTGTATCAGGCTGGTGATATGTTGTATCAACCTGGGGGTATGTTGTATCAAGCTGGTGGTATATTGTATCAACCTAGTGGTATGTTGTATCAACCTGGTGGTATGTTGTATCAATCTGGGGGTATGTTACATCCGGCTGGTGGTATATTGTATCAACCTGGTGGTATGTTGTAAAAATCTGGTGATATGTTGTATCAACCTAGTGGTATGTCGCATCAGGCTGGTGATATGTTGTATCATCCTGGTGGTATGTTGTATCAGGATAGTGGTATATTGTATCAGGCTAGTGGTATGTTGTATCAAGATGGTGGTATGTTGTATCAGGATGGTGGTATGTTGGATCATCCGGGTGGTATGTTGTATCAGGCTGGTGGTATGTTGTATCAGGATGGTGGTATATTGTATCAGGCTAGTGGTATGTTCTATAAAGCTGGTGGTATGTTGTATCAGGCTGGTGGTATGTTGTATCATCCTGGTGATATGTTGTATCAACCTGGTGGTATGTTGTATCAGGCTGGTGGTATGTTGTATCATCCTGGTGGTATGTTGTATCGTCCTAGTGCAATGTTGTATCAACCTGGTGGTATGTTGTATCAGGCTGGTGGTATGTTGTATCAGGCTGGTGGTATGTAGTATCAACCTGCTGGTATGTTGTATCATGCTGGTGGTATTTTGTATCAACCTGGTTGTACTGTATGTTAAATCAGGCTGGTGGTATGTTGTATCAGGTTGGTGGTATGTTGTATCAACCTGGTGGTATGTTCTATCAACATGGTGGTATGTTGTATCAGGCTGGTGGTATGTTGTATCAACTTGGTGGTATGTTGTATCAAGCTGGTTGTATGTTGCATCAACCTGTTGTTGAATCAGGCTGGTGGTATGTTGTATCAACCTGGTGGTATGTTGTATCAACCTGGTGGTATGTTGTATCAGGCTGGTGGTATGTTGTATCAGGATGTTGGTATATTGTATCAGGCTAGTGGTATGTTGTATATAGCTGGTGGTATGTTGTATCATCCTTGTGGTATGTTGTATCAACCTGGTGGTATGTTGTATCAGGCTGGTGGTATGTTGTATCATCCTGGTGGTATGTTGTATCATCCTAGTGGTATGTTGTATCAACCTGGTGATATGTTGTATCAGGCTGGTGGTATGTTGTATCAACCTGGTGGTATGTTGTATCAGGCTGGTGGTATGTTGTATCAGGATGGTGGTATGTTGTATCAGGCTGGTGGTATGTTGTATCTATAAAGGCTGGTGGTATGTTGTATCAGGCTGGTGGTATGTTGTATCAAGATGGTGGTATGTTGTATCAGGATGGTGGTATGTTGTATCATCCTGGTGGTATGTTGTATCAACAGGATGGTGGTATGTTGTATCAGGCTGGTTGTATTTTGAATCAACCTGGTGGTATGTTGTATCAGGCTGGTGGTATGTTGTATCAACCTGGTGGTATGTTGTATCAGGCTGGTGGTATGTTGTATCAGGATGTTGGTATATTGTATCAGGCTAGTGGTATGTTGTATAAAGCTGGTGGTATGTTGTATCATCCTTGTGGTATGTTGTATCAACCTGGTGGTATGTTGTATCAGGCTGGTGGCATGTTGTATCATCCTGGTGGTATTTCGTATCATCCTAATGCAATGTTGTATCAACCTGTTGATATGTTGTATCAGGCTGGTGGTATGTTGTATCGGGCTGGTGGTATGTTGTATCAACCTGCTGGTATGTTGTATCATGCTGGTGGTATTTGGTATCAACCTGGTTGTACTGTACTGTATGTTAAATCAGGCTGGTGGTATGTTGTATAAGGTTGGTGGTATGTTGTATCAACATGGTGGTATGTTGTATCAACATGGTGGTATGTTGTATCAGGCTGGTGGTATGTTGTATCAACTTGGTGGTATGTTGTATCAGGCTGGTTGTATGTTGTATCAACCTGGTGGTACGTTGTATCAGGCTGGTGGTATGTTGTATCAACCTAGTGGTATGTTGTATCATCCTGGGGGTATGTTGTATCAGGCTGGTGGTATATTGTATCAATCTGGTGGTATGTTGTATCAACCTGGTGGTATGTTGTATCTACCTGGGGGTATGTTGTATCAGGCTGGTGATATGTTGTATCAACTTGGGGATATGTTGTATCAAGCTTGTGGTATATTGTATCAACCAAGTGGTATGTTGTATCAACCTGGTGGTTTGTTGTATCAACCTTGGGGTATGTTACATCCGGCTGGTGGTATATTGTATCAACCTGGTGATATGTTGTAAAAATTTGGTGATATGTTGTATCAACCTAGTGGTATGTCGCATCAGGCTGGTGATATGTTGTATCATCCTGGTGGTATGTTGTATCAGGATAGTGGTATATTGTATCAGGCTAGTGGTATGTTGTATCAAGATGGTGGTATGTTGTATCAGGATGGTGGTATGTTCGATCATCCGGGTGGTATGTTGTATCAGGCTGGTGGTATGTTGTATCAGGATGGTGGTATATTGTATCAGGCTAGTGATATGTTCTATAAAGCTGGTGGTATGTTGTATCAGGCTGGTGGAATGTTGTATCATCCTGGTGATATGTTGTATCAACCTGGTGGTATGTTGTTTTAGGCTGGTGGTATGTTGTATCAAGATGGTGGTATGTTGTATCAGGATGGTGGTATGTTTTATCATCCTGGTGGTATGTTGTATCATCCTGGTGGTATGTTGTATAAGGCTGGTGGTATGTTGTATCATCCTGATGAAATGTTTTATCACCCTGGTGGTATGTTGTATCAGGCTGGTGGTATTTTGTATCAACCTGGTCTTATGTTGTATCAGGCTGGTGGTATGTTGTATCAACCTGGTGGTATGTTGTATCAACCTGGTGGTATGTTGTATCAACCTGGTGGTATGTTGTATCAGGATGTTGGTATATTGTATCAGGCTATTGGTATGTTGTATATAGCTGGTGGTATGTTGTATCATCCTGGTGGTATGTGGTATCATCCTAGTGGTATGTTGTATCAACTTGGGGGTATGTTTTATCAGGCTGGTGGTATCTTGTATCATCCTGGTGTTATGTTGTATCAGGCTGGTGGTATGTTGTATCAGGATGGTAGTATATTGTATCAGGCTAGTGGTATGTTCTATAACGCGAGTGGTATGTGGTATCAGGCTGGTGGTATGTTGTATCATCCTGGTGATATGTTGTATGAACGTGGTGGTATGTTGTATCTGGCTGGTGGTATGTTGTATCAAGATGGTGGTATGTTGTATCAGGATGATGGTATGTTGTATCATCTTGGTGGTATGTTGTATCAACCTGGTGGAATGTTGTATCAGGCTGGTGGTATGTTGTATCATCCTGATGATATGTTGTATCAACCTGGTGGTATGTTTTATCAGGCTGGTGGTATTTTGTATCAACCTGGTCTTATGTTGTATCAGGCTGGTGGTATGTTGTATCAACCTGGTGGTATGTTGTATCAACCCGGTGGTATGTTGTATCAACCTGGTGGTATGTTGTATCAGGCTGGTGTTATGTTGTATTAGGATGGTGACATATTGTATCAGGCTAGTGGTATGTTGTATAAAGCTGGTGGCATGTTGTATCATCCTTGTGGTATGTTGTATCAACCTGGTGGTATGTTGTATCAGGCTGGTGGTATGTTGTATCATCCTGGTGGTATGTTGTATCATCCTAGTGCAATGTTGTATCAACCTGGTGGTATGTTGTATCAAGCTGGTGGTATGTTGTATCGGGCTGGTGGTATGTTGTATCAACCTGCTGGTATGTTGTATCATGCTGGTGGTATTTTGTATCAACCTGGTTGTACTGTATGTTAAATCAGGCTGGTGGTATGTTGTATCAGGTTGGTGGTATGTTGTATCAACATGGTGGTATGTTGTATCAACATGGTGGTATGTTGTATCAGGCTGGAGATATGTTGTATCAACTTGGTGGTATGTTGTATCAGGCTGGTTGTATGTTGTATCAACCTGGTGGTACGTTGTATCAGGCTGGTGGTATGTTGTATCAACCTAGTGGTATGTTGTATCAAACTGGGGGTATGTTGTATCAGGCTGGTGGTATATTGTATCAAACTGGTGGTATGTTGTATCAACCTGGTGGTATGTTGTATCAACCTGGGGGTATGTTGTATCAGGCTGGTGATATGTTGTATCAACCTGGGGGTATGTTGTATCAAGCTGGTGGTATATTGTATCAACCTAGTGGTATGTTGTATCAACCTGGTGGTATGTTGTATCAATCTGGGGGTATGTTACATCCGGCTGGTGGTATATTGTATCAACCTGGTGGTATGTTGAAAAAATCTGGTGATATGTTGTATCAACCTAGTGGTATGTCGCATCAGGCTGGTGATATGTTGTATCATCCTGGTGGTATGTTGTATCAGGATATTGGTATTTGTATCAGGCTAGTGGTATGTTGTACCATGATGGTGGTATGTTGTATCAGGATGGTGGTATGTTGGATCATCCGGGTGGTATGTTGTATCAGGCTGGTGGTATGTTGTATCAGGATGGTGGTATATTTATCAGGCTAGTGGTATGTTCTATAAAGCTGGTGGTATGTTGTATCAGGCTGGTGGTATGTTGTATCATCCTGGTGATATGTTGTATCAACCTGGTGGTATGTTGTATCAGGCTGGTGGTATGTTGTATCATCCTGGTGGTATGTTGTATCGTCCTAGTGCAATGTTGTATCAACCTGGTGGTATGTTGTATCAGGCTGGTGGTATGTTGTATCAGGCTGGTGGTATGTAGTATCAACCTGCTGGTATGTTGTATCATGCTGGTGGTATTTTGTATCAACCTGGTTGTACTGTATGTTAAATCAGGCTGGTGGTATGTTGTATCAGGTTGGTGGTATGTTGTATCAACCTGGTGGTATGTTGTATCAACCTGGTGGTAGTTGCCAGGCTGGTGGTATGTTGTATCAACCTGGTGGTATGTTGTATCAAGCTGGTGGTATTTTGTATCAACCTGGTTGTATTGTATGTTAAATCAGGCTGGTGGTATGTTGTATCAGGCTGGTGGTATGTTGTATCAACCTGCTGGTATGTTGTATCATGCTGGTGGTATTTTGTATCAACCTGGTTGTACTGTATGTTAAATCAGGCTGGTGGTATGTTGTATCAGGTTGGTGGTATGTTGTATCAACATGGTGGTATGTTGTATCAACATTCTGGTATGTTGTATCAGGCTGGTGATATGTTGTATCAACTTGGTGGTATGTTGTATCAGGCTGGTTGTATGTTGTATCAACCTGGTGGTACGTTGTATCAGGCTGGTGGTATGTTGTATCAACCTGGTGGTATGTTGTATCAACCTGGTGGTATGTTGTATCAGGCTGGTGGTATGTTGTATCAGGATGTTGGTATATTGTATCAGGCTAGTGGTATGTTGTATATAGCTGGTGGTATGTTGTATCATCCTTGTGGTATGTTGTATCAACCTGGTGGTATGTTGTATCAGGCTGGTGGTATGTTGTATCATCCAGGTGGTATGTTGTATCAGGCTGGTGGTATGTTGTATCAGGCTGGTGGTATGTTGTATCAACCTGCTGGTATGTTGTAACATGCTGGTGGTATTTTGTATCAACCTGGTTGTACTGTTTGTTAAATCAGGCTGGTGGTATGTTGTATCAGGTTGGTGGTATGTTGTATCAACCTTGTGGTATGTTGTATCAACATGGTAGTATGTTGTATCAGGCTGGTGGTATGTTGTATCAAATTGGTGGTATGTTGTATCAGGCTGGTTGTATGTTGCATCAACCTGGTGGTACGTTGAATCAGGCTGGTGGTATGTTGTATCACCCTGGTGGTATGTTGTATCAACCTGGTGGTATGTTGTATCAGGCTGGTGGTATGTTGTATCAGGATGTTGGTATATTGTATCAGGCTAGTGGTATGTTGTATAAAGCTGGTGGTATGTTGTATCATACTTGTGGTATGTTGTATCAACCTGGTGGTATGTTGTATCAGGCTGGTGGCATGTTGTATCATCCTGGTGGTATTTCGTATCATCCTAGTGCAATGTTGTATCAACCTGTTGGTATGTTGTATCAGGCTGGTGGTATGTTGTATCGGGCTGGTGGTATGTTGTATCAACCTGCTGGTATGTTGTATCATGCTGGTGGTATTTTGTATCAACTTGGTTGTACTGTACTGTATGTTACATCAGGCTGGTGGTATGTTGTATCAGGTTGGTGGTATGTTGTATCAACATGGTGGTATGTTGTATCAACATGGTGGTATGCTGTATCAGGCTGGTGGTATATTGTATCAACTTGGTGGTATGTTGTATCAGGCTGGTTGTATGTTGTATCAACCTGGTGGTACGTTGTATCAGGCTGGTGGTATGTTGTATCAACCTAGTGGTATGTTGTATCATCCTGGGGGTATGTTGTATCAGGCTGGTGGTATATTGTATCAATCTGGTGGTATGTTGTATCAACCTAGTGGTATGTTGTATCAACCTGGGGGTATGTTGTATCAGGCTGGTGATATGTTGTATCAACTTGGGGATATGTTGTATCAAGCTGGTGGTATATTGTATCAACCAAGTGGTATGTTGTATCAACCTGGTGGTTTGTTGTATCAACCTTGGGGTATGTTACATCCGGCTGGTGGTATATTGTATCAACCTGGTGATATGTTGTAAAAATCTGGTGATATGTTGTATCAACCTAGTGGTATATCGCATCAGGCTGGTGATATGTTGTATCATCCTGGTGGTATGTTGTATCAGGATAGTGGTATATTGTATAAGGCTAGTGGTATGTTGTATCAAGATGGTGGTATGTTGTATCAGGATGGTGGTATGTTGGATCATCCGGGTGGTATGTTGTATCAGGCTGGTGGTATGTTGTATCAGGATGGTGGTATAGTGTATCAGGCTAGTGATATGTTCTATAAAGCTGGTGGTATGTTGTATCAGGCTGGTGGTATGTTGTATCATCCTGGTGATATGTTGTATCAACCTGGTGGTATGTTGTATTAGGCTGGTGGTATGTTGTTTCAAGATGGTGGTATGTTGTATCAGGATGGTGGTATGTTTTATCATCCTGGTGGTATGTTGTATCATCCTGGTGGTATGTTGTATAAGGCTGGTGGTATTTTGTATCAACCTGGTCTTATGTTGTATCAGGCTGGTGGTATGTTGTATCAACCTGGTGGTATGTTGTATTAACCTGGTGGTATGTTGTATCAACCTGGTGGTATGTTGTATCAGGCTGGTGGTATGTTGTATCAGGATGTTGGTATATTGTATCAGGCTATTGGTATGTTGTATATAGCTGGTGGTATGTTGTATCATCCTTGTGGTATGTTGTATCAACCTGGTGGTATGTTGTATCAGGCTGGTGGTATGTTGTATCATCCTGGTGGTATGTGGTATCATCCTAGTGGTATGTTGTATCAACTTGGTGGTATGTTGTATCAGGCTGGTGGTATCTTGTATCATCCTGGTGTTATGTTGCAACAGGCTGGTGGTATGTTGTATCAGGATGGTGGTATATTGTATCAGGCTAGTGGTATGTTCTATATAGCGAGTGGTATGTGGTATCAGGCTGGTGGTATGTTGTATCATCCTGGTGATATGTTGTATGAACGTGGTGGTATGTTGTATCTGGCTGGTGGTATGTTGTATCAAGATGGTGGTATGTTGTATCAGGATGATGGTATGTTGTATCATCTTGGTGGTATGTTGTATCAACCTGGTGGAATGTTGTATCAGGCTGGTGGTATGTTGTATCATCCTGATGATATGTTTTATCAGCCTGGTGGTATGTTGTATCAGGCTGGTGGTATGTTGTATCAACCTGGTGGTATGTTGTATCAACCTGGTGGTATGTTGTATCAACCTGGTGGTATGTTGTATCAGGCTGGTGTTATGTTGTATTAGGATGGTGACATATTGTATCAGGCTAGTGGTATGTTGTATAAAGCTGGTGGCATGTTGTATCATCCTTGTGATATGTTGTATCAACCTGGTGGTATGTTGTATCAACCTGGTGGTATGTTGTATCAGGCTGGTGATATGTTGTATCAACCTGGTGGTATGTTGTATCAACCTGATGGTATGTTTTATCAGGCTGGTGGTATGTTGTATCAACCTGGTGGTATGTTGTATCAGGCTGGTGGTATGTTGTATCAACCTGGTGGTTTGTTGTATCAGGCTGGTGGTAGGTTGTATCAACCTGGTGGTATGTTGTATCAGGCTGGTGGTATGTTGTATCAACCTGGTGGTATGTTGTTTCAACCTAGTGGTATGTTGTATAAAGCCGGTGATATGTTGTATCAGGCTGGTGGTATTTTGCATCAGGCTGGTGGTATGTTGTATCATCATGGTGTTATATTGTATCAGGCTGGTGGTATGTTATATCATGATGGTGGTATATTGTATCAAGCTAGTGGTATGTTGTATCAAGATGGTGGTATGTTGTATCAGGCTAGTGGTATGTTGTATCAAACTGGTGATATGTTGTATCAACCTGATGGTTTGTTGTATCAGGCTGATGGTATGTTATAAAAGCCTTGTGGTTTGTTGCTTAAAGCTGGTGGTATGTTGAATCATCCCGGTGGTATGTTGTATCAGGCTAGTGACATGTTGCATCAGGCAGTTGGTTGTTGCATCAGGCCGGTGGTATGTTGTATCAGGCCGGTGGTATGTTGTATCAGGCTGGTGCTATGTTGCATCAGGCCGGTGGTATGTCGCATCAGGTCGGTGGTATGTTGTATCAAACTGGTGGTATGCTGTATCGATCTGGTGGTATGTTGTATCATGCTGGTGGTAGGCTGTATCAACCTAGTGGTATGTTGAATCATGCTGGTGGTGTGTTGTATCTGTCTGGTGGTATGTTGTATCAACCTGGTGGTATGTTGCATCATGCCGTTGGAATTTGGTATCAACCTTGTGGTACTGTATGTTGAATCAGGCTGGTGGTATGTTGTATCAGGCTGTTGGTATGTTGTATCAGGCAGGTGGTATGTTTTATCAACCTGGTGGTATGTTGTATCAGGCAGGTGGTACTGTATGTTGAATCAGCTGTTGGTATGTTGTGTCAGGCTGGTGGTATGTTGTATCAGGCTGGTGGTATGTTGTATCAATGTTGTATCATGGTGGTATGTTGTATCAGGCTGTTGGTATTTTGTATCTACCTGGTTGTACTGTATGTTGAATCAGGCTGGTGGTATGTTGTAACAGGCTGGTGGTATGTTGTATCAGGTCTGGTGGTATGTTGTATCAACCTGGTGGTATGTTGTATCAGGCTGGTGGTATGTTGTATCAGGCTGGTGGTATGTTGTATCATGCTGGTGATATGTTGTACCAACCTGGTGGTATGTTGTATCAACCTGTGGTATGTTGTATCAGGCTGGTGTTATGTTGTATTAGGATGGTGATATATTGTATCAGGCTAGTGGTATGTTGTATAAAGCTGGGGGCATGTTGTATCATCCTTGTGATATGTTGTAGCAACCTGGTGGTATGTTGTATCAACCTGGTGGTATGTTGTATCAGGCTGGTGGTATGTTGTATCAACCTGGTGGTATGTTGTATCAACCTGGTGGTATGTTTTATCAGGCTGGTGGTATGTTGTATCAACCTGGTGGTATGTTGTATCAGGCTGGTGGTATGTTGTATCAACCTGGTGGTTTGTTGTATCAGGCTGGTGGTAGGTTGTATCAACTTGGTGGTATGTTGTATCAGGCTGGTGGTATGTTGTATCAACCTGGTGGTATGTTGTTTCAACCTAGTGGTATGTTGTATAAAGCCGGTGATATGTTGTATCAGGCTGGTGGTATTTTGCATCAAGCTGGTGGTATGTTGTATCATCATGGTGTTATATTGTATCAGGCTGGTGGTATGTTATATCATGATGGTGGTATATTGTATCAAGCTAGTGGTATGTTGTATCAAGATGGTGGTATGTTTTATCAGGCTATTGGTATGTTGTATCAAACTGGTGATATGTTGTATCAACCTGGTGGTATGTTGTATCAGGCTGATTGTATGTTATATCAGCCTTGTGGTATGTTGCTTAAAGCTGGTGGTATGTTGAATCATCCCGGTGGTATGTTGTATCAGGCTAGTGACATGTTGCATCAGGCAGTTGGTTGTTGCATCAGGCCGGTGGTATGTTGTATCAGGCCGGTGGTATGTTGTATCAGGCCGGTGCTATGTTGCATCAGGCCGGTGGTATGTCGCATCAGGCCGGTGGTATGTTGGATCAACCTGGTGGTATGCTGTATCGATCTGGTGGTATGTTGTATCATGCTGGTGGTAGGCTGTATCAACCTAGTGGTATGTTGAATCAGGCTGGTGGTGTGTTGTATCTGTCTGGTAGTATGTTGTATCAACCTGGTGGTATGTTGCATCATGCCGGTGGAATTTGGTATCAACCTTTTGGTACTGTATGCTGAATCAGGCTGGTGGTATGTTGTATCAGGCTGTTGGTATGTTGTATCAGGCAGGTGGTATGTTTTATCATACCTGGTGGTATGTTGTATCAGGCAGGTGGTACTGTATGTTGAATCAGGCTGTTGGTATGTTGTGTCAGGCTGGTGGTATGTTGTATCAGGCTGGTGGTATGTTGTATCAGGCTGGTGGTATGTTGTATCAGGCTGGTGGTATGTTGTATCAACATGGTGGTATGTTGTATCAGGCTGTTGGTATTTTGTATCTACCTGGTTGTACTGTATGTTGAATCAGGCTGGTGGTATGTTGTAACAGGCTGGTGGTACGTTGTATCAGGTTGGTGGTATGTTGTCTCAACCTGGTGGTATGTTGTATCAGGCAGGTGGTATGTTGTATCAGGCTGGTGGTATGTTGTATCAGGCTGGTGATATGTTGTATCAACCTGGTGGTATGTTGTATCATTCTGGTGGTATTTTGTATCAACAGGTGGTATGTTGTATCAGGCTGGTGGTATGTTGTATCAACCTGGTGGTATGTTGTAACAACCTGGTGGTATGTTGTATCATGCTGGTGGTATTTTGTATCAACCTGGTGGTACTGTATGTTGAATCAGGCTGTTGGTATGTTGTGTCAGGCTGGTGGTATGTTGTATCTAGCTGGTGGTATGTTGTATCAACATGGTGGTATGTTGTATCAACATGGTGGTATGTTGTATCAATATGGTGGTATGTTGTATCAGGCAGGTGGTATGTTGTATCAGGCTCGTGGTATTTTGTATCAACCTGGTTGTACTGTATGTTGAATCAGGCTGGTGGTATGTTGTATCAGGCTGGTGGTATGTTTTATCAACCTGGTGGTATGTTGTATCATGCCGGTGGTATTTTGTATCAACCTGGTGGTACTGTATGTTGAATCAGGCTGTTGGTATGTTGTGTCAGGCTGGTTGTATGTTGTATCAGGCTGGTGGTATGTTGTATCAGGCTGGTGGTATGTTGTATCAACATGGTGGCATGTTGTGTCAACCTGATGGTATGTTGTATCATGCTGGTGGTATTTTGTATCAACCTGGTGGTACTGTATGTTGAATCAGGCTGTTGGTATGTTGTATCAACCTGGTGGTATGTTGTATCAGGCTGGTGGTATGTTGAATCAGGCTGGTGTTATGTTGTTTGAAGTTGGTGGCATTCAGATTAAGGAAGAATTAGACCCCGCTTGTTGGATGTCACATTGCCTCACAATATATGATCGAGTTGGGATTTACCTGAGACACCTGAGTATTATGGGTAACTGTAATCTAAAGGGTGTGTACACCGCCTTGGGCCTAATTTCCCTGCGATATCTCATACTGATCTCACTTCCAGCCAGACGTAAACCCTGTATTTGCAGGTCTAGCAAAATCCTGCTAGTGGGTGTGAAGTCCATGTCACTAGACTTCCCCACTTGAGTCATACTTCTGTGACTCACATACTAGAGGGAGACCAGACGACCAGGGCGGTCAGGAAACAATTAGAATGCAGCAAAGCCTGTCCAGGATGGCGACAACAATGCATCCCTGCCGGGTCATTCATGTGATGCACGTCTCACCATACAATGAAACCCGACGGAGAGAATGACGTAGTGTCGCTGGCAGCATGCCTTTCCATCAACTTGGGTATGCTGGACGCAGATATGTCCCCAGCTGGGATCCTGTCATCATTGTTCCAGCCAGGCCGCCAGCCCGACGACACCATCTGGTGGATTGCTGGTACCACAGTCATCAGGTTAGCAGCAAATATCTAGGGACGACGGAGCCGACTCGGTGCCTCTCTTTGAATCAGGGGCCTTGCCTTAATTGGTTGGGTAGGAAGGGGCTGACCTTAACTGTGTTGGTCCGAAGTCAACGTGTTGGCTACAGTCAACGTTCGCAACGTCCAAACTACTTGTGAACAACAGCTGCTAGAATCAAGGAGGAGAGAAGTAAGAAGTTGATGTCCCGTAGAAGTGACACATCCTGGAAAACCCCTGTCCCGTTGGTAGCTCTATTAAGGATCTGTCCCACAGGCACCTACCAATGTAGATGTGTGATGCCGAGCCTGACGGAGTGAGGAAAGCGTGCAACGGTGCAACATTTCAGTTCACGGAGGTGTTAGTACGGATGGGATGGTGGTCACTGTGGATATGATTGATGCTGTGTGTCCTGATCGGAGTTGGAGGAGAAGATTCTTGTGGAGTTGTGGAGAAGAGAAGGAGAGGATCCTATGTCCTGTGGGATGGATATTCCAGGTGTAGAAAATTGACTGACTGGTCCCCCCACTACTGGAAAAACTCCGTCCCCGTTATGAGTTCTGAAACTAGGCTGCCAAGTAAGTTTCCACCATTGTGGAATGAGGTTATGCCGCCGAAATTAGTTACCAGGGAAGCGGTACACTCGATATTTCTAAAAGGAGTAACTCTAGGCAGTTAGTACGTAGTGGATAATGTAGTCAAGAAACCCCACGTCTCCCGAAACGATTTGTTCACTCATAGTAGATGGAAGCTGAAAGTTAGTGAAGAATAAGCAGGTGTCTGTGGGCGATCTGCCATCTGCAAATGTTAACTCTGTATCTCTGCCTGCTGCCAGATGTACTATCATCAATTGTGATATGAGAGACCAACTGAACAACAGAAAATAAATATAAAATTGTGTGTGTGTGAGATAAGACCTACCTGAATATCTCATGGCAAAAAAAGTGAAATCATCTGAGAAAATGTAAACCATAATTTTTAAGTAATTAAGATAACAAGTGAAGAAAACATGTTTGAGAATTTCTGTCAATTGATGTTGAAAAACAATAGATCCAATAGATCCAATCGGTGAAGGCGCAAATGCTCTTCATACCTCATAAAGACATAGAGTGAGCACAGTCGTGGTGACAGCAATAGAGCAGCAGAAGCCTAGAGAGCGTGCCAGTCCCGACAGTAGTAGAGAGAGCAAGGCAGTTCCAAACGAAAGTGATTGTACTTCCCCTGTAGCACTGAAGCTGTTTAACCACACCTATCTTCCTAGCTAGCTAACCAGGGGTCACATGAAGGACAATACATTTCGTGAAACGGATAAAACCTCAAAGGTACTCAAATTATACCCCGCCATATGAGATGACACCCACACGCACCCACACTTCACTCTCTCCAAAAACAGACTAGTTTTTCAAAATGCTTCGGTCACAAAGGGAACGCCTCCTCTTCATGATGTCACGTCTTACAGGTTTTCTTATTGGTTCAAGGCCTAAGACATTCACCCTATTGGCTCGAACTTGGCGGGAACACTGAGGTGGGAAACACTTATGAAATTGTTACAATACCCTGGTCGCTTGTATGAAAATTTGTGAGATGTTCACAAAATATTTCGCAAATTTTCACTCCTAACCCTAGCTAGGAATATCTAAAACTAATTAGCATATCAAATTAACAACACAAATCATATTTCTCAATAATTGCACATCAAATTGCAATTCGCTAGATATCACAAATACAAAGAAAATAAATTCTAGTAAATGTCAAAATAACATTAAAATGCTCGTAGTATTTAGGAAAACGAAACCAGAAATTGTTGAAAGCAAACATAAAAAAAAAATCTAATATGAATCACCCAAAATCATGAGAACTAAAATCAGCAATGAAAGTACTCTAAACTAAAAATCATGAACAATGCTAAATCCAATTACTCTCATAAAAATTAAATTCAATCAGGTATCATACAATAAAAATAAAAATCAATGAAATATCAAGTCACTGAAAAATATTCATAATAAAATCACTCAAGAAAACAAAAAGCTTAATTACATGTCATTCACAAACGAATGTATATAGAAGATGGGTTTTTTTTATGTTGTAAAATGCTAGTGGTATGTTGGAATAGGCTAGTGATATGCTGCAACAGGGTAGTGGTATGTTGCAAGAGACCAGTGATATGTTGTAAAAACTGCGAGTGGTATGTTGGAACAAGCTAGCGATATGTTGCAACAAAGGTAGTGGTATGATGTAAGAGACCGGTGATATGTTGTAAAATTCTAGTGGTATGTTGCAAATAGCTTGCGGTTAATAGGAAGAAAATTATGAGGGGTGGGGGAGTGGTGGTATAAGCACGTCAGCTTTTATTTACACCCAGAGCAAACTAAACACATAAAACACCAACCAAATGTTGAAAATGTTACTGGTCCAGAATGAAGCCTTGAGATATGTTGCAGCTGAAAGAAACCCTCATAACAGACCTGAGAATAAATCCAATTAATCAACAGCTTCATAACCCGGGGAAAAATAGCACAAGGCAAACAGGTCGATGGAGAACTACTACAAAGGCTCCCAGTAGACGAGAACAAGACTCACAGGTATAGTGTCCTAAAAGTTGCCGAAGAAAAAACAGACCCACACTTACAGTAATCCTCCCCGCCAGGATAGAGACAGTTTCTCTCTCTCTCTCTCTCTCTCTCTCTCTCTCTCTCTCTCTCTCTCTCTCTTGTTCAGTAGTTGTTTGTGAGGCCGGTGGGATAAGAAATATGACCTCAGATTAAGTCAGAATGGATGAGAGAGGCTTGTCTAGTGCCGCAGCCTCCAGCGAGGGCAGCCAACCACCACAGTTAAACTAAGTATAGTAGGTACTTTATTATTATTGTCCAGAAAGAAACAAATCAGTACACACAACAAACTAAACAAATCATGACACACACAGCCAAAACATCTTCAGTTCATTCATACTACTGTACTTCAACACGTCAACTACCGCCTCTCTCTCCCTTCTGCAGCCTCCACCCTATATTCTCCCGCTGCTCCCGTGAGTATCCCTCGTCAAGTTCTTTTCTAAACAATACAATACAAACTTCTATTTCTACTGTATAATTGCCACTCGTGCACCAGAGAATAAGCCTACACGCTGATACATTATTTGAAATATCTAGAAGTGGTGCGTACACTCAGGTGGGCGGGGCAGGTACAGTACATCCATTAGGTGTTACACAGGTACTCACGGTGGTGTCTGCGCGATACACAATTCTCCCGCAAGTCTTGCTCTCTTGTTAATTTCGAGAAAACAAAAAAAGCATGCTCACAGTTTATCTTTCCCAGCGGCTACCACCAAGGCGTAGTAGTGGTAGTGATGGTTGGTGCGGGGTAGTGGTGGAGGTGGTGGTTATGGAGGTAGATTCGGGCTAGTGGTGGGGATGGAGACGGTAACAAAAGGTTGGAGTGGTGGTGGAATGATGGGGTTAGTGTAGTGGTGATGGTGGTGGTGGTGGTAACAGAGGGCTGGTGATGGTGGATTAGTAGGAGGAGTATTGTGATGGTAATAGTGAAAGAGTATAGCTAGTGTGATGAGAAGGAGCTTTATGATCATGATGATGATAGTGATAGAGAAGTAGAGTATGGTGTTGGTGGTGGTAAAGAGATGTTGTGTGGTGTTGGTGGTGATAGAAAGTGAAGTGGTGCTGGGGGTAGTGGTAGAGGTGTTGATGGTAATGGTAGGTGTGGTGTTGTTCACTATGATAGTGTGAAGGTAACTGTGGTGGTTAGAGATGGTGGCTGAGGTGGCTGTGGTGATGTTAGTGGTGGTGAATGTGGTGTTAGTGGTGTTAGTGGTGGTAGTTGTAGTTTTAGTGGTGATTGAGTTGGTAATGGTGGTGTTATTGGAGGTTGTTATGGGGAAAGGGGTGATTGTGGTGATGCTAGTGGTGGTTGTTGTAGTGTTAGTAGTGGTTGTGGTAGTGCTAGTGGTGTTGGTTGTGGTTTTAGTGGTGGTTGTTATAGTGATAGGTGTGGTTATGGTGATGATAGTGGTGGTTGTGGAAGTGTTAGTAATGGTTGTGGTAGTGTTAGTGGTGTTGCTTGTGGTGTTAGTGGTGGTTGTTATAGTGATAGGGGTGGTTGTGGTGATGAGAGTGGTGGTTGTGGAAGTGTTAGTAGTGGTTGTGGTAGTGTTAGTGGTGTTAGTGGTGGTTGTGGTGGTTTTAGTGGTGGTTCTAGTTGTAGTAGTGATAGTGGTATTAGTGGTAATGATGGTGGTAGGGGTAGTTGTGGAAATGTTAGTAGTGGTTGTGGTGGTGTTAGTGGTGTGTGGTTGTTGCAGTGGTGTTAGTGGTTTAGTGGTTATTGTGATGCTGTAAGTAGTGGTTGTGGTGGTGTTAGTGGTGTTAATGGTGATTGTGGTTAGTGGTGGTTGTGGTGGTGTTAGTAGTGATTGTGGTAGTGTTACTGGTGTTAGTGGTGGTTGTGGTGGTTTTAGTAGTGATTGTGGTAGTCTTAGAGTGGTGTTAGTAACGTTAGTAGTGGTAGTTGTGGTAGGAGTGGTTGTGGTGATGTTAGTGGTAGTTAGTGGTGTTAGTAGGGGTGACAGTGGTGTTAGTGGTAGTACTTGCGGTATTAGTGGTGGTTGCGGTGGTGTTATTGATGGTTGTGGTGGTGTTAGTAGTGGTTGTAGTGGCGTTATTGGTGGTTGTGGTGGTGTTATTGGTGGTTATGGTGGTGTTAGTAGTGTTTGTGGTGGCGTTATTGTTGGTTGTGGTGGTGTTAGTATTAGTTGTGGTAGTGTTAGAGTGGTGTTAGTAACGTTAGTAGTGGTAGTTGTGGTAGGGGTGGTTGTGGTGATGTTAGTGGTACTTAGTGGTGTTAGTGGTGCGAGTGGTGGTTGTGGTGGTGTTAGTGGTGGTTGATGTGGTGATAGTGGTGGTTGTGATGGTGTTAGTAGTGACTGTGGTGATGCTAGTGATGGTGGTAGTGGGGGTGTTAGTGGTGTTAGTAGTGGTTGTGGTGGTTGTGATGTTAGTAGTGGTTGTGGTGGTGTTAGTGGTGAAAAAGGTGTTGCTTTTAGTTTGTGAGTGGTGTTAGTGGTGTTGTGGTGGTGTCCAGTTGGTGGTTGTGGTGATTTTAGTGGTGTTAGTGGTGGTGTTAATGGGAGGTTATGGAGGTGGTTGTGGTGGGTGTGATGTTAGTAGTGGTTGTGGTGGTGTTGAATGTGGTGATGTTAGTAGTATTAGTGGTGTTAGTGGTGGTTGTGTGGTGATGTTGGAGTGGTTGTGATGGTGCTAGTGGTGTAAGTGGTGGTTGTGGTGATGTTAGTAGATGTTGTAGAAGTGTTAGTGGTGGTTGTGGTGATGTTAGTAGTGGTAGTGGTGGTGTTAGTGGTGTTAGTGGTGGTGTTAGTTAGTGGTTGTGGTGATGTTAGTAGTGGTTGTGGTGATGTTAGTAGTGGTTGTGGTGATGTTAGTAGTGGTTGTGGTGGTGTTGGTAATGGAGGTGTTAGTAGTGATTGTGGTGGGATTAGTAGTGGTTGTGGAGGTGTTAGTAGTGGATGTGGTGGTGTTAGTAGTGTTAGTGGTGGTTGTGGTGATGCTAGTAGTAGTCGCGGTGGTGATAGTAGTGGTTGCGGTAGTGTCAGTGGTGGTGTTAGTGGTGGTTGTGGCGGCGGTAGTAGTGGTTGTGGTGGTATTAGTGGTGGTTGTGGTGGTGTTAGTAGTGGTTATGGTGGTGTTAGGGAAGCTTGCGTAGAATAAGTTTTATATATTATTAATTTTACACAACCTCCTAGCACACAACGTTTTGCTTTGTTAAATTGCATAACACAACACCAGATTTCAGTAGCACTACACCACATTAATCAACACTACACCACATTACAGAGCACTACACCACATTACACAGCGCTACACCACATTACAGAGCATACACCACATTACACAGCACTACACCACATTACACAGCACTACAACATATTACACAGCACTAAACCTTATTACGTAACACTACACCATAGGTAGTAGGTAGTAAGCAGCTACCAAACAGGGACGTACTACCGCCTGGGAAGATATTGGAAACATAATGTGTTGTCTAATGGTAGTCCCTGCTGCCACATAAGAACATAAGAAAATAAGGAGTCTGCAAAAGGCCGGTTGGCCTGTGCATGTCAGCTCCTGTCGAGAGTTACTACCACTCTCTATCATCCATGAATCTATCTAGCCTCCTTTTGAAACTTTTCAGAGTTCCCGCACTTACTACAAAGTTGCTAAGCTTGTTCCACTCGTCCACCACCCTATTTGTGAACCAGTTTCTTCCTATCTCCCTCCTAAACCTAAACTTATCCAACTTGAATCCGTTGCTCCGAGTCCTATCCTGCTCGGATATTATAAGAACTTTGTCTATATCCCCTTTATTGATTCCTTTCACCCACTTAAATACTTCTATCATATCTCCATGTTGTTAAGGCTGCATACATTATAAGTATTTGTTCTTCCAATATTAAGTACGCTGCACTTGCTGGTGTTGAATTTCATTTGCCATTTTTCAGACCACCCCTGCAGTTTATTTAGATCCTCCTGTAATGCATTTGCATCCTGCCCTGAATTAATTTGCCGCCCTATTTTGGTGTCATCCGCAAACTTGCTTATGTCACTGCTGATCCAGTATTCAACTGTAGATTATCAAGAGTGGGCCTAGTACTGACCCCTGGGGAACCCCACTGGTTACACGGACTCAGATTTAACACCATCTACTGATCTCCTTCGAAATGTCTGTTAAAACTTTCTCCTCGATACCATGAGCCTTATTTTGCAATTAAATGTAATTGAATTATTACCTGATTTCTGAAAAACGTTAGCAGATTTGTTAGACAAACCTTTGTAAACCCATGTTGAGAGTCGTAGATTAATTTGCTTTTCTCTAGATGCGATCGGCTTTCTAAAAAACGTTAGCAGATTTGTTGAACAAGATTTTCCCTTTGTAAACCCATGTTGAGAGTCGTAGATTAATTTGCTTTTCTCTAGATGCGATCGGATGCTATCTGCTATAACACTGGTCAACATAAAAAAAAATTCTCATGGTTCTGGATCAAAACAGTCTGATTCTAGTGTAATTGTATGTGCTGAACTCAATTATGACATTCGTATAGCTGTATCAGGCTCAGTTTTCCAGAACCAGCATATTTATATATTTAGTGTACCATGCTATTCATACAGTAATTTATATGCTCATTGGCTCCACTTATGCAATTATTTTGTCCTGATTTGTGCTTTTTTGTTTGTTTCAGTTTGCTGATTCATGATATTGCATATCTACACCTGCATGATTTGTAATTACTCTGAAATTAACAAAACACGGAACGTCGCAAGTGTGTGAACGGTGCTGACAGTTTTTGCTACATATGTGGTGCCTTCACTCCTGGTAGCCTCAAGAAACCAATCACAAAAGCTGTTCGACTGAACTACAAAAGTTACTTCAAATGTCATTTGGGTGACCAAGACAAGAAATGGGCACCTCATGTAGCCTGTAAGTCTTGTGTTAACCACCTGAGCGAGTGGATGTGTGGTAAACGAAGTTCAGGAATGCCGTTTGCTGTACCAATGATATGGCGTGAACCTAAAGACCACAGTAGTGACTGCTACTTCTGTTTCACAAATATTAAGGGAATAAAAATCAAGACACGAGGCAAGGTACAGTACCCCAATATTGTTTCTGAAATCCGACCAGTACCCCACAGTGCTGAACTTCCAGTTCCAAATCCACCGACTGAACAAGAATTGAGTGATTCCGATTCTACCTCTACCTCAATGGAAAACGACTACCAGGATGACTCTGAAAATACCAGGCCTAAACTATTTACTCAAGAAGCGCTTCATGATCTCATCAGGGACCTAAATTGTCAAAAGAAAAGGCTGAAGTTTTGGGATCCAGACTAAAGCAGCGTAACCTGCTAGAAGATGGAGTGCATATCACTACAGCGCATTACCGACATAGACAGCTGTCTGCATTTTTCAAGATGGCAAACAACCTTTGTTATTGCGAGGACGCAGTATCTCTCATGCAACAACTCTGCAAGTCTGAAACATACAAGACAGAGGATTGGAGGCTGTTTATAGACTCAGGAAAAGACTCTCTGAAAGCTGTTCTTTTACACAATGGCAATCGGCTTCCGTCTGTCCCAATAGCACACGCAACAAAAATGACTGAGAGCTATGAAACAATGAAAATTCTGTTGGCCGCTATAGAGTATGAGAAACACCAGTGGAAGATATGTGGCGATCTCAAAGTCATCAGTTTACTACTGGGCCTTCAGAGTGGTTACACAAAGCACATGTGCTTTTTGTGCTTGTGGAACAGCAGAGCTGATGCAGAGCACTATGTGAGAAAGGATTGGCCGACAAGACCAAGAGATGTGCCTGGAAGGTTTAACTGTGCTCACAATCCGCTTGTAGATCCAGAAAAGATATTTTTGCCTCCACTGCATCTAAAGCTCGATTTGGCTAAAAATTTCATCAAAGCTATGGATCAATTCGGTGCTGGAACTCTATACTTATCTCAGAAATTAGGTGGTGTGGTTTCCGAAGCCAAGTTGAAAGCAGGTGTCTTGAATGGACCACAAATTCGTATACTAGTTAATGATAGCGAATTCACCAAAACATTGAACCCACTGGAGAAAAAAGCATGGGAATCATTTGTCAATGTGTCAAAGAATTTTCTTGGAAACTATCGTGCTGACAACTACAAAGAAACCGTAACAACCATGCTTCAGAATTATCATGCATTGGGAGCAAGGATGTCCTTGAAATTGCATTTTTCCACTCTCATATTGAATTTTTCCCAGGTAACCTTGGAGACGTTAGTGATGAACACGGCGAAAGATTTCATCAAGATATCGCCATAATGGAGAGCAGATATCAGGGACAATTCAGTCCTAACATGATGGGCGACTATTGCTGGACACTGCAACGAGAAGAGAGCAAGCTGTACAAGAGAAAGAATAAAGTTCAGAAGCACTTTTAGAACTTCATATTTTGTCATTATAAAGGATTTGAACTTATGTTTTTTGGTACAATTTTTTATGAGCTTATCTGTGATAGGTTTAAAATTGTATCTTGCATGACGCGATAATGTTACTATATTTACTATTTTTTTATTCTTTAAGAAAGTAGGTCTGATGGTAGAATGAAACATCCAATTAATATTCATTAATATGAAATTAGTCATGAAAGCACAGTCACATGAGATAATCTCATCTTTTGCACGACACGTGATGGAATATTAAATATTTGTACCTATTGATTTTTTATAAAACCTGGTCTGATAGAACAAAACAAATATCAGATTCGAATTCAGCAATATGAAATTAGTTGTGTGAGCATGATCTCATATGTGAACCATTTTGGCTGTTGACCAGTGAATTGATTCAAGAAATTTCCCCACTACTGACGTCAAACTTATCGGCCGGTAATTTGACGCTGATGCTCTGTCTCCCTTTTTGAATATGGGTACTACATTTGCCTGTTTCCACAACTCTGGCACAACCCCAGTGTCTAATGATTTTGTAAATAAGTTTACGAGGGGTCCGCTAATCTGTTCCCTACACTCTTTCAAGACTCGACGGAAAATTTCATCTGGCCCTGGGGATTTTGTATTCTTTAGTTTATTTATCTTCTTAAGAACATCCTCTTTTCTGATAGTGATATTCTTTAATTTCTCTTCTTCCTTTCCCTTAAATATCAGTTCCCAGGTTGCTGATCTGACTTCTGCCTCGTTTACACACAATTGCAGAGTCTCAATTGTTTTCTTACTATTGACAACACAACATACAGAATATTGTTTCTCACTTATGATTTTTTTAATTTTTGCATTTCTTTATGGTTCTTTATTATTATTATTATTATTATTATTATTATTATTATTATTACTATTATTATTATTATTATTATTATTATTATTATTATTATTATTATTATTATTATTATTATTATTATTATTATTATTATTATTATTATTGTTGTTATTAGTAGTAGTAGTAGTAGTAGTAGTAGTATTACATTTTCGCCCCCCAGGCCCCGATGTGGGTCAATGAGTGCCCGGGTGGGCTAATCCTCGTAAAAAAAAAAAAAAAAAAACATTACGCAACACTACACCACATTACACAGCATTACACCACATTACACAGCATTAATAATGAAAGCCCTTCGAAATCGAGGATGGCCGGCCCAAGGACCTCCTAGGCGTGAATTTATTAAGGTGTAGAAGCTATCGCCAACACAACAACCACACCCTAAATTAACGAGCTGCATGACCCAGTGTCACGGAATAGTCCGAGAAGACTGGACAGCTCGCCAACTGCACTGGCTAACCATTACCCCGGAATACTATCCACAAATCGATTAACATCCAGGTTCCCAATTACTGCTGGGTAGACAGAGGCAAATGGCGCAAAGAAACCTGCCCTTAGTTTCATCCTGCCCGAGGATCGAACTCGGGTCCACTCGCTTGCGAGGCGAGGATGCTGACCATTACACAGCATTACACCACATTACACAGCACTACACCACATTACACTGCATTACACCACATTACACAGCACTACACCACTTTAAGCAGCATTATACCACATTAAGTAACACAACACCACATTAAGCAACAGTACACCACATTACACAGCACTACACTACATTAAGCAACACTACACCACATTAAGCAACACTACACCACATTACACAGCACTACACTACATTAACATAAGAACATAAGAACATAAGAATGGAGGAAACTGCAGCGGGCCTATTGGCCCATACTGGGCAGTCCCGTTTACACCCAACCCCTATTGCTCATATAAGCATCCAACCTATGTGTGAAGCTATTCAGCGTATTCGAGTTAATGATGATATTTGGTAACTTGTTCCATTCATCCACCACTCTGTTTCCAAACCAGTGTTTACCTATTTCCCGCCTAAATCTAAATTTGTCTAATTTAAAACCATTGTTACGAGTTCGCTCCTGGTTGGATAGTTTGAGTACCTTTGTAATGTCCCCTTTGTTTAGCCCTGCCTTCCACTTGTGCACCTCTATCAGGTCGCCCCTCGCTCTATGTCTCTCGAGGGAGTGCAAACCAAGATGCTTCAACCTGTCTCTATACTCAAGGGTCCTAATGCCCGGGATTAGTCTTGTCATTCTCCTCTGAATGCTTTCCAAGGATTCTATATCCATTCTGTAATACGGTGACCAGAACTGAACTGCGTAATCCAGGTGTGGTCTCACAAGAGCAAGATACAGTTTTAGGATGACCTCGCTAGTCTTGTAACTAACACTCCTTTGTATGAACCCAAGTACTTTATTAGCCTTGTTACGAGCAAAACACATTGTTTACTTGGCTCAAGGTTCCTACTTATCATTACTCCTAAATCTCTCTCGCAGTCGGATTTATTCTATGGCATCGTTGTTCATCTGGTATCTGGTTTCCCTGTTTACATCTCCTATACTGAGTACTTTACATTTGTCCACATTGAATTTCATCTGCCATTTTTCAGACCATTCGAAAAATTTGTTTAGATCTTCCTGTAGTTTTGCTGAGTCCTCGTCAGATTTAATAACACGTCCTATTTTAGTGTCATCAGCAAATTTACTTATGTTGCTGTCTATGCCGATATCTATGTCGTTTATGTATATAATAAATAATAATGGTCCAAGTACTGAGCCCTGGGGAACTCCACTTGTGACGTTGCTCCAATGGGACTTAGTGCCGTTAATGCTCACTCGCTGTTTCCTGTCCTGTAACCACGCCCTAATCCATTTAAGGATATTACCTTTGATGCCATGCGCTTCTACCTTTCTAATTAGTCTTTCGTGGGGGACTCTGTCGAAGGCTTTGCTAAAGTGGAGATATACCACATCATAATTGTGCCCACATTACACATTACACAGCACTACACTACATTAAGCAACAGTACACCACATTAAGCAACACTACACCACATTACACAGCACTACACTACATTAAGCAACACTACACCACATTAAGCAACACTACACCATGTCTTGAATAAAGATGAAAGCTAAGGTGCTCCGTTGTTTCCCTTTTCCCGTGTGATTTTATCAAGATTTATCTTATCCACGTTTTCATTGTGGATCTACATGAAATATATATATATATATATATATATATATATATATATATATATATATATATATATATATATATATATATATATATATATATATACAGTATATATATATAAATATATGGATCAATATGAATTTCATCTCTGCATGAATTTGTTGAGTCTAACTTATTTGTAGTATTTTACTATTTTACTATTTATTAAAAATAGTACATGTCTGTTGACGACGTCCTCTATATATGGTAAATAGTAAAATAGTAAAATACTACAAATAAGTTAGACTCAACAAATTCATGCAGAGATGAAATTCATATTGATCCATATATTTATATATATATACTGTATATATATATATATATATATATATATATATATATATATATATATATATATATATATATATATATATATGTATATATATATATATTGATAATCATTATGAGATTTTAGGTGCTCTTCTGTACACATCTTCAGGGTGAGTACTCACCCCTGAAGATGAATTACACGAAAGCGCTTGGGAACTTCGTGTTTTCTTCTTTCCTTGTGGTTATCAGCATATACCTAGATCACGCGCACCTACAGTGATTTACTTGCATATATATATATATATATATATATATATCTTGATAAAATCACACGGAAAATGGAAACAACGGAGTACATGAAATATATATATATATATATATATATATATATATATATATATATATATATATATATATATATATATATATATATATATATATATATATGGCAAGATTATCACCCGAGTCCTCCTAAACAGACTTCTTCCTGTGGTGGAAAACTTCCTCCCAGAATCTCAATGTGGTTTTTAGACCATCACGTGGCACCCCTGACATGATCTTTGCTGCCCGCCAGATACAAGAAAAGTGCATAGAACAGCGTCGTGACCTGTACATGGCTTTCATCAACCTAACCAAGGCCTTCGACTCGGTCAACAGGGAAGCCCTCTTGTGGACCCTCAGTCGTTTTGGCTGCCCACCAAAATTCATCGCTATTGTAAGGTAACGCCACGATGGTATAAACGGCAGTGTCCTACACAACGGCACCCAGTCTGACTTCTTCCCCATCCAAACAGGGGTTAAACAAGGGTGTGTACTGGCACCAACTTTTGTTTCCATTTTCTTGGCTGCATTCCTTACTCGTACCAGCGCCAATTTAGCAGGCAGGGTGGACATCGAGTACAGGGTGAAGGAGGGTCTTTTCAAAATAAGACGGCTCCAGGCAAGAACTAAGGTGTCGACAGCTTCTATTACTGAACTTCAATATGCAGACGACCTCACCCTTGTTCCTCACACTGAACCCGACCTACAGGAGATCTTGAACACCTACGCAGATGCGTATGCACACTTCGGCCTTGAGGTGAATGTATGTAACACTCAGATTCTCTTTCAAGCTGCCCCTGGTTCAGACACACCTCCACCATCCATCTAGCTGAACTTTACTACCCTCTCTAATGTTACCCACCTGTCCACCACCGCAGACATTGATGAAGAGATTCAGCATCGGATCAGATGTTCATTTCAAGCCTTTGGCAGACTCCAAAACCGTGTCTTCAGCTGTAGGGAGCTGAAATTATCTACAAAGCTGCATGTGTATCGAGCAGTGGTCCTCCCCACCCTGTTATATGGCAGTGAGACATGGGTCACATACAGGAAGCACCTCAAGGCACTTGAAAACTTTCACCAACGTAGTCTACGTTCCATCCTCCGAGTTTGCTGGGAAGACAAGAGAACATATACCAGTATTCTTGCTGACACCAACTGTAGGAGCATCGAGGCTACCATTATCCCTGAACAACTACGTTGGACTGGCCATGTTACCCGCATGGACGACAGTAGACTGCCAAATCAGCTACTTTACAGTCACCTACCGAATAGTAAAAGTAACGCCGGCGGGCAATTGAAAAGGTATAAGGATAGTCTTAAGACATCGTAACGCTTGGAGGAGCACCACACGAGAATAGGTGTCAATACTTTCGAGTTAGCCCGACTGCAAACTGAGGCAGACAAGCGCAAACGCCGAAAAGACGCTGCCCCCTGCACTAGATGCAACTCTCTACATGTGCAACGAATGTGGACGACTCTGTGGGTCCCGTATCGTCCTCTTTAGTCACCTCAAAAAACACCAACCTAGGTGACATCCCTAATAACTCATATCATTGTATCACAGCTGGCTGATCGTCATGCTCGATTCCGAGTGACAGCAAAGTAGTAGTAGTAATATATATATATATATATATATATATATATATATATATATATATATATATATATATATATATATATATATATATATATACTGTGTTAGCAGAAGCATATGCTGCACATGTCTGTCACAGTTCCACAGATTTACATGTCATGCTGGTACAGTTCTACGCTGTGTGAAATATAGGAATTAAATGTGTCAGATTTTTTTGCATTCTGCAAAAAATTCAATTTGAAAAGTTTATTTATGAGTTTCCATTGTTCTGGGTTTTTCTACAATCTATCTGTTGTCCGGAAATTGCATAAAAATTCAACGGAAGAAGGTATTGTCTGCGTGTATGAGAGTATATATATATATATATATATATATATATATATATATATATATATATATATATATATATATATATATATATATATATATATATATATATATATATATATATATATATATATATATATAATTAGAGAGTAATACGTCTCCGGTGCAGACCTAAAATAATATCTTCAATATTTTAGAATAATAAAGAAACGTATAATGGAGGAGAAATTCTTCTTGTTAAGAAATAAATAAATCCCGGGATTAGCCGTAATAATGTTGTCTTGAAGAACAATCCTCCTTGGCCGTGATATTGTAGAGAGTGAGATTAACTCCTAGAAAAATTAATCTCATGGTAAAATTAAATGCATATATACGAGTATTCTAGGATATAAACGTGGTATTGAAATGTGTGTGTGTGTGTGTGTGATGGAGAGAGAGAGTAAAACACTCTTTGTGTCCAGAAAAAGGTCACTTATGTTGAGAGAGGCGTTGTTTCATGCGTCTGCCAGTGTGTCCAGATGTCGCCCGTCCCACCTCTTGTTCGGTCACTGTTGCCAGACACGACACCTTTCTCTGGTTCTCATTCTCTCTATTTGTCTGCATGCTTGTATGTAGGTTTGTCTCCCTCCTTCTATTATTTTTCTTGGTATTTTTACACTTTCCCTGTCTTTTTTTTGTTCCCCTCTCATTTTCTTGTCAATTCTCTCTCTTCTTCCATTTGTACTTTTCCGTCTGTCTCTCTCTCTTTCTCTCCGTATGTATGTATGTATGTATGCGAATTTTTATGTTATTGCGTGTATGTTTGTCTGTACGCTTGCAGACGCACCACAATTTTGTTATAGAATGCTTAATATAACACCAACAGATGTAGAAAATAACTAAAACACACACACACACACACACACTCACACACACACACACACACACTCACACACACACACACACACACGCACACACACACACACACAGCGAAACCTTGATACTCCGAACTAGTTGGATGAAGTGAGACTGATAATGTATTTTTTTTAATTTGTTAAGTTAGGTTAGGTTAGGTTAGTTTAAATGGTTAGCTATAGTGTATCTCTCTTTTTTCTTTTTAATTCCCCAAAGACTTACACTACTATAATGAACAATAAACATTCTAGAGTAAAATACAAGTAATTGCTTATAAAATATTTTGATATAAAAATTCACACAAAACAAACACAGGAAACTGGGAGTGATAATTTTATGGACTTTGTTTGTTTTGTCGACCTATTATCGTTTTCCTCGGAGGAGAAGCCTGACTTTCTACTGTTCAGCTTTTAAGACATCCCGCAACACTCCCACGCGTACAGTACTTCCTCAGCGAGACTTTCAACAGGAATGCGCATGCGTGCGTAGTGTCAACAAAGGCTGCATGAGACTGCTCCTTAAAATTCGTATTTCTGACAAATTCAGCGCTTCTACCAATCCCAGCCTGTGCAAACAACTATAGTAAGACCCAGTTATCAGCACAGTGGCATATATTTTTTTGTTACTTTTGAACTTTGTCATTTTTTGGGGATAAAACATCTGGTCCTACCACCCGATCCCTCTGAGCAAAGTTTTTCAAGTTTGCGCATGCGCAATGTGATAGTGTGACGTAGCAGTGACGTCATTAACACTCCACCTGACTGCAGTGTTGCCAACGTGCCCTATGCCCGCCGTTAAACGCTCCCGTTCGTTGGAAACGGCGGCAGTAGGTGACAGTGATGCTGACGACTTTCTTCTTGAAGACACGTCAAAGAAGAAGCAGAAACCTCAGAAGTCAGGATCTCCAGCAGGGGCCACGGCTCCCCCTTGCACCCCTTCTGGGGCTGTAGAGGGTGGACTCCTGTCATCGGGGTCCCCAAGTGAGCCTACATGTGGCTCAATGACCGACCCTCCGCAGACGATGGACATAGGGGATTCCTTTTGTCTCCCTGCCCCGTCGCGCCTTCGTCGTCTCGCCTTCCCTCGGGACTTGCCTCTGAGCACACGGACGACCTGGTTCTTCCGTCACTGCTCTCCACTTCAGGACTCAACACTTCGCCTCCGCCGAGGTCCCACAGCCGTGATAGTCACCACACAAATGGACGAGAAGGTACGCCTGGGTGTGTATGTAACTCGTACACGTTGTCAGATCCCTGAAGTCCGCTATCTTCGAGACATATGCTTTCGGCGTATCGCTCCCCTCTCTACCATGTGCAGGGGTTCCCTTGGTGCCACCATCCCTGTACTTCTCACCATGTACAAGTCCTTTGTCCGTTCCTGTGTCGACTACGCCGCCCCTGCCCTCGTCAACATTAGTCGGACTGCTGTCAACCGTCTCGAAGTTATCCAGAGGAAAGCTGCTCGTATCATCCTTGGGGCTCCTCAGTGGACACGCTCTACTTCTCTATATAACGAACTTGGTCTTTCCCCCTTACAGGATCGTGTCCAGGAGTTTTACCTAAAAACTGCCGTTTCCATTCTACGGGATCCTAGGGGCAACTATGTCCAAACCAACTTGACTACTGCTGTCCGAGACCGACCTCCATCTAGAAGACAGTGGCGAGGGTCACTCATCCGAGCCCTTCAGGAACACGACCTCCTGCCTGATATTGTTGTCACCCCTGCTGTTGGTTCGTCTCCTTCTCCCTGGCTGGATTTTCAACCTGAAGTGATTGCCCTCGGTGGACCGCTCCCGAAATCCCAGGTGAACCCTGTTATTCTCTGCAAATACCACCTCTCCAGGATCGCTCACTGGTCCCCAGGTAGGGTCGTCCTCTACACTGATGGTTCTGTTGACCCCGCTACAGGTAGGGCTGGGGCTGGTGTCTACATCTCCCGTCCTGATGCCCCTGAGCCTATCAAACTGTCTCTCAGAGTTTCTGACGGGGCATCCTCCACTCAGGCTGAACTAATAGCCCTCCTTGCTGCCCTTCTCGCTGAGGAAGAAGCAGATGGTTTCTGCCCCTTGCTTGTCTGCTGCGATTCCAGGTCTGCTCTCGACGGGATCGCATTTGGATCAGGGGAAAATAAGGACCTCATCCTCCGAATACGAGGGTTAACATCCACACTTCAGGATGCAGGCCGTCCTGTGACATTCCTATGGATACCTAGTCATGTCGGTATCTTGGGGAATGAGGCAGCAGATGACCTTGCCAAGACTGGCTGCAACAAGGCCACACCTGACTACGTTGTTCCTCGAACACTCTGACAGATTAGGACCCAAATCCGCCACAAACAGAGAGAAGCTCGGGAAGCAGCCATCCCCCTGGACTCCCCGCCCACCTGGTACGATGTCCTCCGTAAACTTCCTGACCTCTCATACGTCTACGGGAAAGGGTCGCGGAAGGGGGACGTGATTGCTGCCCGTATCATCATTGGGTATGACTTTGCTTGGGAGAATGGTATCCCACATCCCCTGAGCAACGCTCTTGTGCGTTATGCAGAAGACCCGACAGCCGCACCCTTATTCACTACCTCCTAAGACGTCCCCACACACAACGCTTCCGTGACGCCTGCTGGACCACCACTCCACAACCCCCTGACGGAGACACGATGATCCTCCCAATACTGGCCAGATATTTTGTAAATAATATTGATTATGTGTTAAAGGAATATCCTTCCTTCCTTAGGCTTTAGTAAGCCCCTTTATAATATTTATACTGTATATACTTTTCACACTTGCCAGATGATTCTGGTGTCATTGTACAGGGGTACCTAGTGACAGCACTAGGATCCCGCTTCCTCTATCAAGGAATAAACAATTGAAATTGAAATTGAATTGAGACTTTCAACCATCACTATTGCTGGTGTGGACCATTATAACATGATACAGATTCCCAGAACATAAGTGACACTGACAGAGAAGTTTATACTGAGACAGAAAACTAAGCATTTGCTGTGTGTGTGTGTGTGTGTGTTGCATCCTCCAAGAAAACAAAACATATACATCTCGATGAAGAAAACAAAACCCTGATAAAACAGCTGCAGCAACCATGACAAAGAAAGAAGGAATGATAAAGAAAGCAGGAACCATGAAAAATAAAGTAGGGACCATGAGAAAGAAAGTAGGAACCATGAAGAGTAAAGTAGATACCATGAGAGTAAAGTAGGAACCACGAGAAAGAAAGTAGGAACTATGAGAAGGGAAGTAGGAACCATGAGAAGGGAAGTAGGAACCATGAGGAGTAAAGAAGGAACCGTGAGAAATAAAATAGCCTGCAGGTGGCAGGTGCGCGTCCCCTCATACCCACCAGGAGCTAATCTCATACAATTTACCAACAGTGGTCTTGAAGATGAGCCCAAAACATCTTTATTTACAGTACTCTTAACTCAAAGATGATTCTTATGTAAGAGAGAGAGAGACTACTGTAATTTATTTTAATTCTAAAAGTTATTGAACAACTTCCTGGAAAGTAGCAACTATCACACTGGCTTATTAACTTGAACATTTTTTCCTCCTCAGTGAACACAGGGAGAAATCCCATTCCATTAAAAACAATTTTCATTTCATTTGCATATAACGAAATTGCATCTCCATGATCATCTGTTTCCCATTCTCTTGGTTCGTAGCTCCTGCCATGCAAATATTACATCGTCAAATATACTTATATCCAAAGTCCTCCAGCAACATCAGGTTAGCGCATCTGATGCATTATTAGCTGTGAGGAGAGCCAGGGTTCACCTTAAGAGTTTTGCTGGTGAAAAAAAACCCATTAGATTAATCGTTTTTCAACAGCTCACTTATATTTGTACTGAGGTGAGGTTTGTGTTGTGTTTAGTGTGAGTAAAATCCCGAGAGATTTTGTTTTATTATTATAACTAGCGGAATCGCCGCCCTCCGGGCGGCTCTTTCGGTAGGCCACGGTAGGATGCCACCCTCCGGGAGGCTCCTCATTGTCTCACTGTAGTATATTAAAGTAGACCACATTTTTGGTTTTGCAATTAGCAGCAAGTACGTACAGATTTTTGCCAGTTCCCACTCTGGAGCATCCAACATAGAAACTGTCCACGAGAGAAGCAAGGAAACACCAGGTTTAGGCCAACCATCTTTAGGGACTGTCCCTGGCTTTTGTAGATGGTCATGGCAAAGCTCACTTTAACCGGGAACTGAAGTCGCTTGAACTCAAATGGCAGGTCAGTGGTGATGAGAGGTATCGTTGGTATAAAAACGTCCTCCTTTAGCTTTT
Organism: Homarus americanus; assembly: GCF_018991925.1. Lineage (NCBI taxonomy): Eukaryota > Metazoa > Arthropoda > Malacostraca > Decapoda > Nephropidae > Homarus > Homarus americanus. The sequence continues at coordinate 9,540,109 of NW_024716703.1, forward strand.
CCTGTCAGTATTGTAGCTTCCAGTACATGTGGCATCATGTTCTTCACCACCAGTCTTGTGCCATTGCACAGTATTGGTGGTTCAAGATTTCTTAAGAGCGTTATAGAGTTCCAATCTTGAGAGTGAGGTGGTGAGGAGGCATTCCAGCGGGCTCCAAAGAATTAAGGAATTCTGCTGGGTACTGGACTGCTTGGTCCTGGTCGATTACTGTATCAACAGATTTGAATGAGGTCTCACTACCTGGAAGCTGTCTGAGTAGAGTCATGTTGATTTCAGCCACTGTTTCCTTTTTTGGTGTCAGAATTGCGCGTTCACGCAGCCACTTGTGATCCTTGTAGTGGTGGATAATGTTTGCGTAGACCATGTTAGTGAGCTCAGTTGAGGACTTTACAACATTTCCACATCCTTGAGGAATGATTATTTGTCCTTCTGAATCAACAGGGAAAGTTCCATTCCCAATCTGTAGTAGAAGGTTTGCAAACCGTCCTGCATCCTGATCTCCCTGTAGATGTACTCTCATGTTTGTGGATTGGGTGAGTGTCTGAACACTTCTCCAAAGGTATGATGCCTTGAGGCACGCATTCAGTTCATCAGCTGGAGTGCTTCAAGGAATGATAGGTAGGGTCTGGCGAAAGTCTCCAGCAATGACCATTGTAATGCAACCCATGAGATGGTCATTCTCTCGTATGTCTTGCAAGGTCCTGTCCAATGCTTCAAACGCTAACTTGTGAGACATAGTGCATTCATCCCAGACTATGAGGCTGCATTTTTCTAAGAGTTTTGCCTTTGCCGATCCTTTTTTGATGTTGCCCACTGGATTCTCATGGTGAGCGAGGTTGAGATGCAGTTTAAAAGTTGAGTGTGCAGTACGTCCTCCTTCTAGTAGTGTTGCAGCAATGCCTGAGGATGCTACAGCAAGAGCAATTTTCCCCTGATGACGTACTTTGGCCAACAAAAGGTTGATGAGGAATGTTTTTCCTGTCCCGCCAGGTGCATGGAGAAGGATGATACCTCCCTGCTCCGCTTGTATCGCTTGCAAGATCTGTTCATAAGCATTTGCTTGATTAGGCACCAGGTGCGGCTCATTTTCTTCAAGAAAATTCACCAGAACTTCAACTGAGTAGTCTGTCTCTCTGAGCAACTCCTTGTTTGCAACTATGGGTTCTTCTCGGTTTGGGGAAGGCAATCCCAAATCAGTCAGGTTTTTTCCGCATAGCTCCATCACTTTGTTTTCCAGCATGATCAGAGCCCTGTTGAACATGTCATCCATGAACACAATCTCTTGACCAGGATGTTCTCTTCTTGCTTGATGAAGCAGATCCTCTGAAAGACTTTCTTGGTGGTTTTTCCAGAGCTGGCTTGGGTTGGAAGTCCACATGTAGCAATCATGATGGCAAACAGGTTCCTCATTCTCATTGGCGATTGAGTAGCTGTTGCCTCTTCTAATGTGTCATTCCAGTGACCATCATCTTCCAGTAGGCCAAGGAGATTGCACGCTTCCTAATAGGTTCTGTAAACTTGTCCATTCACTGTCTTAGTGCTGCATATGATGTTGGGCCACGGATGTGGTGCAAAAGCAGTCTCAAACAATAGCATTCAAAGTTGTTGGGGTGAACCGTGTAGACACTTCCCAAAGCATTGCCTGACTTTATCCCTGGATATCCTTCAACATCGAATCCTTGAGTTCTTCTCTGGAACTTTTTCATTGAAGCCTGCCATATGTTGAACTTGGGTACGTCAACATACAGGAGTATTTGAGCAAACTCATCTTCCTGTGAAAGCTTGAAGAATGCAGTGAGTTCCTGGCGGCTCATTCGTATGCCACGGTAGGACGCCACCCTCCGGGAGGCTCCACATTGTCTCACTGTTCAGTTCCCAAAACTTCTTCTTCCATCAATAGTTCATTAACGGTGTATGTAAGTTCCACTACAACGGTATAGCAAAGTATATTTTTTTAGCATTAAACTGTTATTATTTTATTGTCTAATCATCACTACATATAACACCACCCATAATCACTACATATAACAACATCAATCATCACTACATATAACATCATCATCCATCATCACTACATATAACACCATCCATCATCATCACAACATATAACACCATCCATCAACACTACATATAACACAATCCATCATCACTACAGATCGGTAAAGTAGATTTCGATATTCTAGTGCAGACACACACATACACAAACACACACACACACACACACACACACACACACACACACACACACACACACACACAGACATACTTCTTTGATTTATATACATAGAAGATTATTATTATTATTAATATTATTATTATTATTATTGTTGTTATTATTATTATTATTATTATTATTATTATTATTATTATTATTATTATTTTATTATTATTAATATTATTATTATTTATTTGTTATTATTATTATTATATTAATAATAATAATAATAATAATATTATTATTATTATTATAATAATAATAATAATGATAATAATAATAATAATAATATTATTATTATTATTATTATTATTATGTTATTAATATTAGTATTATTTATTTGTTATTATTATTATTATTTTTATTAATATTATTATTATCAATATTATTATTATTATTTTATTATTATTATTTTATTATTTTTATTATTATTATTATTATTATTATTATTATTATTATTATTATTATATATTTTTTATCATTAGTAGTAATATTTATATTATTATTAAGCCATGTATATGAAGAAAATATTCGGTTCTTCTATAATTTATTTTGGAGGAACAGAGGAGACAGGCTGAATCATTATTTTATTTTCTTATTTTAACACCTTTATATTTATCGCAGATTTTTTTTCTCCTGACAAACTAGAAATATTTATAGTCATATGAATGTTTAAATACAATATAAAAAGCGGTGTGATCTTTTCTCTATTGTGTCACCTACATATTAAACCGGGGAATAAAACACACTAAGATCGTTCTCACACGTGCCATTTTATACTTAATACTTTTACTCTAAATCCGGTTAAACTTGAAATAACTAAATGAGGGTGAAATTCATATGTGGTAAACGCGAATTTAATACTATTATATGATAAAGCTGTGTTTTTCTGACGTAAGGTTCTCTGATAAGTATTATTTTTACCTGGCCTTATTATTATTATTATTATTATTATTATTATTATTATTATTATTATTATTATACAGCATATTACATACAAAAATCAACAGCATTTACTGTAGGTCAAAATATTTCTTCCTTATTCTCTCTCTCATTACGCTTCTGTGGTTCAGGTGCAGGTGAACGGGAAATCATACTAGGGAAATGTTCCATAAATTTACTAAACTTACTTTCGGTCATAAATTTGTCAAACAATAACATCAATTAAGTCTATATAAAATATTGTGATAAAGTTTGATGACACAGATGACATTAGGAAGGTAGTATATTACTGTCTCGGTGATCACAGTGAAGTATTGATGGATATGTATTGTGAGTATTAATGTAGGGGAAATATGCATTATTATACACAATACCGTCACAACACCGCGTCTCTTCCTCTCCCTTTTCCTCCTTCTACATACACACATATAATCGATCTGTGACCTTATCCTGTTACCTAAACTAGTGACCTGGCCTGTGATTTGGACCAGTGACCCAAACATGACCATTGATGTGACCTGTGTGTACCTGACCTTTTATGTACAGGTACCTCGTTCAGAAAATACATAGTTTTCCTTGGCCTACAATACTCCCGATTGTCACGTGTGAGTATAATGGACACACACACACACACACACACACACACACACACACACACACACACACACACGCACAGAGCGATGTCCATAACCCCTACGCCATCCTGGTGTAGGTCAATAATCGGAAAACGATGTAGCTCTACATGTACATTCAAACATACATACATGCATACATACACGCATGTATACATACATGTATACATACACACGCATACGTATACACCGAGCGAGAGATGGATGCCTATACAATCATTGGGAAAAGATCTGTGTGCCCCTGTACGAGACTGACGTGGTGTTGACGAAAATTGAAGAATAAACAATAAATGGAAAAATTGATAACAGAGAACATGAAGAAAGATTGATAGACAGATTACGAGAATATTTTCAACCACACAGAAAATGAGAGAGAAAAAGGATAACGAGATATAGTGATGAAGATGAGAGTGAGTAAATACTGAGAGTGCACAGGAAACAGCTTCAGTAAGAGGCATTCGTTCACACATAAGAACATAAGAATGGGGGAAACTGCAGCGGGCCTATTGACCCATACTGGGCAGTCCCGCTTATACCCAACCCCTATCGCTCATATAAGCATCCAACCTATGTTTGAAGCTATCCAGCGTATTCGAGCTGATGATGATATTTGGTAACTTGTTCCATTCATCCACTACTCTGTTTCCAAACCAGTGTTTACCTATATCACACCGAAATCTAAATTTGTCTAATATAAAACCATTGTTACGAGTTCGCTCCTGGTTGGATAGTTTGAGTACCTCTGTCCCCTTTGTTTAACCCTGACTTCCATTTATACACCTCTATCATGTCGCCCCTCACTCTACGTCTCTCGAGGGAGTGCAAATTAAGATGCTTTAACCTGTCTCTGTATTCAAGGTTCCTAATGCCTGGGATTAGTCTTGTCATTCTCCTCTGGATTCTTTCCAGTGATTCTATATCCATTCTGTAATACGGTGACCAGAACTAAACTGCGTAATCCAGGTGAGGTCTCACAAGCGCTACATATAACTTTAAGATGACCTCTCTAGTCTTGTAACTAACACTCCTTTGCATGAACCCAAGTACTTTATTAGCCTTGTTACGAGCAAAAACACATTGTTTACTTGGCTTAAGATTCCTACTTATCATTGCTCCTAAATCTCTCTCCCAGTCGGATTCCACAATGGCATCGTTGTTCATCTGGTAACTGGTTTCCCTGTTTACATCTCCTATAATGAGTACTTTACATTTGTGAGCATTGAATTTCATCTGCCATTTTTCCAACCATTCGAAAAATTGGTTCAGATCTTCCTGTAGTTTTGCAGAGTCCTCGTCAGATTTAATTACACGTCCTATTTTAGTGTCATCAGCAAATTTACTTAGGTTGCTGTCTATGCCGATATCTATGTCGTTTATGTATATAATAAATAATAATGGTCCAAGTACTGAGCCTTGGGGAACTCCACTAGTGACGTTGCTCCAATGAGATTTAGTGCGGTTTATGCTCACTCGCTGTTTCCTGTCCCGTAACCAAGCCCCAATCCATTTAAGGATATTACCTTTGATGCCATGCGCTTCTACCTTTCTAATTTGTCTTTCGTGGGGGACTCTGTCCAAGGCTTTGCTAAAGTCGAGATATACCACATCATAATTGTGCCCCTCGTCCACCGATTCGAAAACTGATGAAAAGAATGTTAATAGATTAGTTAGACATGAATGCCCGCTTGTGAAGCCATGTTGGGAATCATTGATCAACTTGTGCTTCTCCAGGTGGTTTCGAATAGAGTTTGAAATAATTGATTCTAGTAATTTACCTACTATTGATGTTAGACTGATTGGGCGGTAGTTAGAGGATAGTGATCTATCCCCCTTCTTGGAAATCGGTATTACATTCGCTATCCTCCAGGATTCTGGTACTACACCTGTTTTTAATGACATGTTAAACAACTTTGCTAAGGGCATACTAAGCTCATCCTTACATTCCTTTAATACTCTGGCAAATATCTCATCGGGACCAGGTGACTTATTAGGCTTCAGTTTGTCTATTTGCTTATTAACATCGTTACTAGTCACTACTATCTCGCTTAATTTGTTTTCTTCAATATCTCTGAATAGAGTCGGTGCCTCGGGTATCATGTTTAAATTTTCGGTGGTGAAAACTGTTGAAAAATATTTATTCAGATTATTGCTCATTTCTCCGTCGTCATGAGTTAGCTCGCCGGTATCTGAACGTATTGGTCCAATCTTATCTCGTGTTTTAGTTTGATACATTTGGTAGAATCCTTTGGGGTTTGTTTTCGCCTCCCCTGCTATCTTCAGTTCATAGTTCCTCTTGGCTATTCTTATCGCAGTCTTGACCCTACCGGCCAATACCTTATAATACTCCCGGAGGTAAGTTTCGCCACGATTTATCCTTCTACTTATAGCCTTCCTTTGGCCAATAATGTTCTTTAAATAATTATTTATCCATTTAGGGTCATTGTTGTCTGATCTGAGTTTCTTGTATGGTATGTTCTGCCTTTGTGCATTAAGTAACTTATTATTTAAATTGTCGTGGAACTCGGCAATCTCAGATCTCGTTATCAGGTCAGTGTCGTCTGTCAGGTTCACATCGAAGCGTGACACCCCCCTCTCTCAGCTGCCTCTTTAAACTATCAAAGTTTGCCCTTCTGAAATCTGGTACTTTAGTGGAATTTTCCTTACGTCTGACCTGAAAATCTAACTGGAATCTAATTTCTTTGTGATTGCTGTTTGCAAGTTCGTTCCCTACCTCGACATTGCTAATGAGGTTTTCTCTGTTCGACACAACTAAATCGAGTATATTATTACCCCGTGTGGGTTCGGTTATATGTTGACTTAGGAAACAGCCCTGGATCGTTTCGAGGAAATCCTCTGATACTGAGGTTAAAATCGCCTACTATACAGACTTTGTTGTGTATGGAAGCCCTGCGCATTTCATCCCAGATAAGTCGCTCATTAACTCTATCAAGATTGGGAGGTCTATATATTACCCCTATGATTAATTTTTCCCTACCGTCGATTATTTCTATCCAAATTGTTTCTCTATTCCGCTCAGTTTTTATTTCCTTATTTATTTCGCACTTCAGATTATCCCTGACATAGATGGCTACTCCGCCTCCTTTCCTGGACGGCCTATCGGTATGGAACAATTTGTAATCCGCAATTTGGTATCCGACAGGTAACTCACGTGAGTCTAGGTTGATCCATGTTTCAGTGAATGCTATTATATCGATTTTTTCGGTACATACCAAGGCCCAAATATCATCCATTTTGTTTCTCATACTTCTACTGTTCGCGTAGTAGACATTTAAGTTAGTCGTGTTCTGAGTCCTCCCTTTTCCGAATTTAGGTTTAAACTTCCTGTCTAATTTAGTTTTGTCATCATTCCTAACACTATTTCCCTGTAATCTTTCACTTTGTTTACCCGCTCCCGCTGCAGTCTCCCTCACCCCCATGCCCATATGTTCCCCTAGCAGTTTAAAGACTTAGATATCTTTTGAACTGCCCTCTCTAGAGACCCCGCCAGGGTTGCCACCCCTTCCCTAGACAGGTGCACCCCATCCCTAGCATAAATGTCCCTTCTGCCGTAGAAGTTGTCCCAGTTGTCAATGAATGGGACTGATATTGACTTGCAATATCCGTCAATACGGCCGTTGACACCAACTGCCCTGGACAACCATTCATTGCTAACTCTCCTTCTTGGCAGGACACCACATATGATAGGGATCCCTCCCTTAGCCCTAATGCGATCTATAGCTGGCTTGAACTTATCAAGAAGCTCTTCACTCCTACACCGGCCAATATCATTGCCTCCTGCACTGAGGCAGATAATGGGTTTGTTCCCATTACCAGACAAGATATTGTCCATCCTGTCAACTATATCCCCCACCCCAGCCCCTGGCAAACACACCCTCATCCTATTTTTGTTTTTACCACAAAAAGCCCTGACCAATTACCTTACCTGTGAGTCACCAACAATTAAAGTTTTTACACCTTCCTTGTCAGCCCTGTCCCTGACTGTACTAACGTCCAATTCATCTATCAAGGGACTAAACGAGTTGGTACACTTAGCTGTTGTTGTGGTATACTTGGTGTGTTTCTTCACCACCAGTTTTGTCGTCCCTCTCCTCACAACCTTCCATTCCCCAGAGTTATCTTCATTCACCTGCCTTCTTTGTCCCGTTTCTTCCTTCATTCTTGCTATCTCTTCCTTTAATTTCAAGTTTTCTAACTCTGATTTCAGGTTTTTTTCTTTGGTATTCTGTAACTCAGCCCACAGAAGGGCATAACCCAATTCACCAGTAGCACTAGCCATATCTGATAATTAACCCTGGGAGCAGAGCTAAGCAGCCGTGACCTTTCCTCTAGTGAGGTCAGAACTGTCAACAGTTCTACAGCAAGATATATAATGCTGTACATAAATTAATTATCAGAAAAGATATAGTGCACAAGATATATATATATATATATATATATATATATATATATATATATATATATATATATATATATATATATATATATATATATATATATATATATATATATATAAGGAAGAACACGAAGTTCCCAAGCGCTTTCGTAATTCACATCTTCAGGGTGAGTACAGACTAGAACTTGTGTTTCTTCTTCCCTTGTGGTTATCAGCATATACCCAGATCACGCACCTACAGTGATTTATTATATATATATATATATATATATATATATATATATATATATATATATATATATAATGTAATAATTATATCTATGAATACATATAATCATGTCACTAATAGTAAAATAATCTCAGGTAAAAGTAATAGAGAAAATATTAATTGAGTTCTTGATGACTATTTATCAAATGACAAGACTCGTAAGAGGAGAAGTACTGTACAGAGTAACATCAGGAACTTGTGCAACTTAAATAGGGACATTCGTAAGTTAGCCTGTATATAATAACATACCAATAGATTACCATTGGAAAGTTTATAACCTTATAGTAGAATTTACCAAACATAAGATTAACCAGGTTGTGTGTGTCTCCTGCAGGTGTGGTCAGGTCCGTGTGGGTGGTGAGGGGTGGACGAGCTGACCTGCCATGCGCTCCTTCCCCTAAGCACGACAAAGACTCTGCTCTCCTCGTCCTTTGGTACAGATCCAGCCAAACTCTTCCCGTGTACAGGTGAATATATACTTTCTTGTCGTGTACAGCTTTAATCTTCCCGTGTACAGTGTTACCTTTCTCGTGTATAATGTTACCTTTCCCGTGTATAGTGTTACATTTCCCGTGTACAGTGTTACCTTTCTCGTGTATAATGTTACCTTTCCCGTGTATAGTGTTACATTTCTCGTGTATAATGTTACCTTTCCCGTGTACAGTGTTACCTTTCTCGTGTATAATGTTACCTTTCCCGTGTATAGTGTTACCTTTCCCGTGTGTAGTGTTAACTTTCCCGTGTATAGTGTTACCTTTCCCGTGTGTAGTGTTACCTTCCCCGTGTATAGTGTTACCTTTCCCGTGTACAGTGTTAGCTTTTCCGTGTGCAGTATTTCCCCTCCCGTGTACAGTGTTACCTTTCCCGTGTACAGTGTTACCTTTCTCGTGTGCAGTGTTACTTTTTCCGTGTGCAGTGTTACTTTTTCCGTGTACAGTATTCCCCCTCCCGCGTACAGTGTTATTTTTCCCGTGTACAGTGTTACCTTCCCGTGCACAGTGTTACCTTTCCCGTGCACAGTGTTTCCTTACCCGTGTACAGTATTACCCTCCCGTATATGGTGTTCCCCCTCCCGTGTACAGTATTACCTTTCCCGTGTACAGGTGAGTGTACATCATCCCTGTGTATACGTCGATTTACATGTCAAGCAAACCATCCCTTTTATAGATGTGTGTGTAAACCTCAGTGCACAGTACAGGTGTGTGTAAATCTCAGTGCACAGTACAGGTGTCTGTAAATCTCAGTGCACAGTACAGGTGTCTGTAAATCTCAGAGTGCAGTACAGGTGTGTGTAAATCTCAGCGTACAGTACAGGTGTGTGTAAGTCTCAGCGTACAGTACAGGTGTGTGTAAATGTCAGTGTACAGTACAGGTGTGTGTAAATCTCGTCGTACAGTACAGATGTGTGTAAATCTCAGCGTACAGTACAGGTGTGTGTAAATCTCAGCGTACAGTACAGGTGTGTGTAAATCTCAGCGTACAGTACAGGTGTGTGTAAATCTCAGCATACAGTACAGATGTGTGTAAATCTCAGCGTACAGTACAGGTGTGTGTAAATCTCAGCATACAGTACAGATGTGTGTAAATCTCAGCGTACAGTACAGGTGTGTGTAAATCTCAGCATACAGTACAGATGTGTGTAAATCTCAGCATACAGTACAGATGTGTGTAAATCTCAGCGTACAGTACAGGTGTGTGTAAATCTCAGCGTACAGTGCGGGTGTGTGTAATGTCAGCGTAATAAGCACTTTCAATTTCAGTACAAAGATCAATGAACCAATTCCACCTAACACTCTAGTTTTATTTTTTTCCTATAAAGAGCAGGCCTGAAATTTTAACTCTCTCTAACTTCCACAAAATGGCGACAAAATTGAATTGACACTCTATTTAATTAGATTCGGTCTTGGGTTGCAATTAATTGAAGGGAATATAAGGGCGAGAAACTTTCAGAATTAACTAAGATTAATCGTCTCTTTGTTTGAAGAAATTGGACGGAAACACAAGGATTTTTTTCCTCAGAATTCCAGAAAGATTTGTTGAAGTGAATTCTTGTAATCATTAACCTTGTAATCGTGTAAAGTGAGTGAGATAATACTTTATTTATTATTTGCTTGGGGTTGGTACTGCAGTGTACTGTATCCAAACCGCCCCTAACTGACCTTCATGCTCACGGGTCCCACTTTCACCTCCATCGTCAGCTTGTCGAATCACTTACTAATTACCTCGCAAGGCGTTCCCCTAAGTCATTTACTACTTACCTGAGTTGGCTAGCTTGCTCATTAGCGTCACTCACTTTAAATGCAAGAGTAAATTAGCTAAATGCATAACAACTTAATATATGACACAGAGTTAGTTGGTAAAACAGATCTCATATACTTCAGGGAATTTAGCTGAGGCAGTCTGTCTCACCGAAGAGAGAGAGAGAGAGAAAGAGAGAGAGAGAGAGAGAGAGAGAGAGAGAGAGAGAGAGAGAGAGAGAGAGAGAAAGAGAGATCTGTTAAATCGAGTTAATTTTACTTGTTTGGCATTCAAATCGATTTCTATTTGCCATTGAAATCTGAAAATTGAATTTGTTTTTGAAGTTTTAATAAATAGTATTGAAGGTTTTTTAGCTGTACACGACTTGCGACCTCAGAACGAAAATGGTTTACATAGTTAAACTCGTTAAGCTCGTTGAATGTGAATACAGTTTTAAAGGTGAAGATCAGACCACGAGTAACACTACGACAGGGAGAATAAACCTGCAGATTCGTGAAAGCATTGTGCGTGACGGCATAGACACCGAAAGTTTCAGGTGAATGAAAACAATAAAGGAGAGAGACCAAGAAATTCAGGCAAAAGAAACCAGAATATTGAAAGTAAAATAGTCAGGAAATATCAGGTGAAAGGAAGCTATCATTTCTCACTATAATAAACAATACAGCTTAGCGAAAAAACCGAACAAAATTAGGCTCAAGTTATCACCACAGTCATGGGAAAAGAAACTAGCATAGTCAGGAAAAAAGACACCCAGTATATTCGAGGGGAAGATACTAATATGCAGGTGGAAACTCACACACCTATTGCTGGCCCAGTATAGGTTGTACCTCCTGGGGCTGCAAATGTCAACACGTCGTGTACACACAATAACCTAGTCCACTCCGACCGATGACTGCCCCTTGTCCTCTCTCTCTCTCTCTCTCTCTCTCTCTCTCATCGTTGCTGAACCATTTTTGAGGCGTCTCTAACTTTTCTTCATTTTTCGTCTCTGGTTCATACTGTTTCTCTCAAACTATATTTGTCTCTCGCTCATGTCTTCTCCCACCTGTTTTCATCCCTATTGGAGGAAAGATCTCTCTCTCTCTCTCTCTCCCCAACGTATTGATATCTTTTGGAGAGAGCGAGAGAGAGAGAGAGAGAGAGAGAGAGCTGGTTCTACTTAATTCGGTCACAATTTTCGGTGATCTTGTCTGAACGGTCTTAAGGTTCTGTGAGACATTGTGCTCACGTCAGATCGTAGTAAACAGTAATACTTATGAAGCATTCCAAGTGTTTAGACCAGCTTGCTGAGGATTAAACTTACATATTTTTTGTTATTAATATGGTGCAGGATGATGGTCCAGGGGCCAGTTCCTTTGACCCACGACAGTTAAATAAAAGTCTCTGAATTCCTATTTTTTCCATATTGTCAAGATACTTATGAATTACTAATACAGCGACGTATTGTGTGAGTATAAACAGTATGTATACGAGTGTATGATTTATATAAAGGTCAACGAAAACAAATCCCCAGACTTAAAAGGGCTATATGTGTTGGTGTTTGTTTAAAAATGTTGTATGATTCAGTAACGTGAATAATATTTTAATAGACTGTAATTAAGTATTTTCAAATAAAGTAATACATTTATAAGTTATTATATATGATTTGTGACTAAGAAACGAGAATATGTTAATACAATGTAGTATATTTAAGCACAAATCATAGTCAATATATATATATATATATATATATATATATATATATATATATATATATATATATATATATATATATATATATATATATATATATATATATATATATATATATATATATATATATATACACAAAATAGTACACTAGTGCTAAAGGTAAAATTAAATTTAAACTAAAAACTAATATTGCAACGTAATAGTCGGAAATTCTCCTCATTGTTTATTTCCACAAATTGTTTCCACATTCGTTATATTGTATACTGTTGCAAGACCTTTTATTATTTGTGTGGCAAACTTTTATATTTTCTCCCTCCCTCCTATCCTCCCTCTCTCCCTCCCCCACCTGACTTCATCAAATTGTCACCAACATGTGTGTTAGTTGTGGTTCAAGAAGGAGCAGTGTTTTAAGTTTTACTGTTTTGTTTATGATGCTGTTGGTTCTGACTGTCCATGTATTAAGTTGACTGAGAGTTCGTAGTTTCACAGGTCTTGGGTGTATGGCGGGGGAAAGACGGGTATAGGGATGGATTACATAAAAAATAAAGACAGAGAGAGGGGACAAGAGATAAGTGAGATTTGATAAATAAAAAGAAAAGAACAATAGAAAAAGAACAGACTTGGGAAATAAGAGATAAACACAGAAGCTAGAAAAACGAAAAGAGAAAAAGATAGAAAGAACTGTAAAAAATATTAATAGAACATAAGTAAATTGAACAAGGAATAGGGGAACGAATTTGTCTCCTCAATTGATCTGGTATAGAATTTATTTTGGCTTATCTAAAACTTAAATGGCACCAATAAATAATGCCACGTGACACTTTTTGTACTCCAAGTAACTTATGGTTTTCTGTCTCTCTTTATATATATTTTATCTTCCTCTCTTTTTACGATCTCTCTCTCTCTCTCTCTCTCTCTCTCTCTCTCTCTCTCTCTCTCTCTCTCTCTCTCTCTCTAAATGTATTTCTTTGTTATCAGTTTGTGTTTTTCTCTTTTCTAAATAAATACTGTAAGACTATATCTTTGTGAAAATGAGTCTCATAAGCAGTTAGGGGCAGTACAGACACAGCACCCTGTTGGTTCAGTTGTTTTTTCGGCACATAATGTAGCTGACACTTCACTGTATGCTAGGTACCCATTCACAGTAAACCAGTAACACCTAGGAGAGAAGGTAAATGTTGTATCCATTCGGCCACCGCATTGCTGTATAAATACACTAGTAAGGCAGGATGCTATACTTGATTGTATTCTTAGGACTTGCCTCCGACATGAATTGCCACCGACAGCACTTGTCTCTGATCAGTGAGACAAGAGCGCCACTAACTTTTCCTACCGCCTGGAATGGGGAAAATCTATCCACAGAAAACAATTAGCCTATCCGTGAGGCGTTTACTGTGGAGGAGTTTCATGGTAGAGGCAGACATCCAAGGATTAATTGATAACGACTAGGTATTAAATCATTGACCCAGCTTGGAGAAGGTCGTGCCCGATCGTGCTCCCGTTAGAGACCAAGGAAAATGGCCGCTTTGGATCGTTGTGTCGTGGGGGAAGAGGAGGGGAGTGTGGGGAAAGACGACCTCCTTGCCACTCTGTTAAGGCAGCTGGGGCAGTTGAGGAGTGAGGTTGACACTCTAAAGGGGGAAAATGAAGCCCTCAGGACGGAACTCCTTCAGGTAGGTGTCCTGCCTAGCAGGACACCTGCGAAGGAGGAGCAGGCGTGGAGAGTGGTTGTCTCCAAGGGGACTAGGGTCAGGCTCAGGAAAGCTGACCAGGGTGTGGAGTGTAGTAACCCTTACCAGGTGCTGCAGGAAGCTGGCGAGGAAGAAAAGAGGCAGGACGGTATGGATCAAGGAGAGGAAAGGGCAGTTGTACAAACCCTGCTCAGAGGTAAGGTCGTGGTAGTTGGTGACAGCCAGGTGAGGTTTATGGATAGGGCTTTTTGTGCGAGAGATAGGAAACGTAGGACTAGGGTGTGTTTTCCTGGGGCTGGGATAGGGCATGTAGCCGAGAGGTTAGACAGGGTTTTGTCAGGGGAGGGTACCAATCCAGTAGTGTGTCTTAGTGTGGGAGGAAACGACAAAGGGAAGGTTAGGAGTGAGGAACTTTTCAAGAGGTATAGGGAGGCGCTGGGGAAGATTAGAGATAGGGGAGGGATTCCGATAGTATGTGGTGTCTTGCCTAGAAGAGGGGTTGGTTCGTGAATGGCTGTCCAGGGCAATTGCTATAAATTGCCGACTGGAAAAACATTGTGCAAACAATGGTTGGGCATTCATTGATAACTGGCAACGATTCTATGGCAACGACTACCTGTACTGTCGCGACGGAGTACACTTGTCTCGTGAGGGGGTAAAGACGTTGTCTGCATCCCTGGAGCGTGAAATTGTCACTCCGAAGGGGGGGTTTCGCCAGTAGAGAGGGGTCGGGGAAAGTTGGAGTAAAAAAACAAGCAGGTCCTGGGAAGTAAAATTAGTTGCTCTGGACAAGGGGTAAAACAGGACCAGGGAAGAGTAGGTTTAAATGTATACTATACAAACAGTAGGAGCGTTAGAAATAAAATAGACTTGCTGAGAGCGGTTGTTTGTACCGAGAATGTAGACGTCATAGCAGTCACCGAAACTTGGATGAATCTGGCGAGCAAAATTTTTTTATCAGAGTACCACATAGAAGGGTACAACCTTTTTCACAAGGACAGGGAAGGTAGGAAGGGGGGAGGGGTCGCACTCTTCGTCAAGGATACATTAAAATGTTGTACTAATAATTCAATAAAGGGTGAAATAGGAACCGAGTCTGTGTGGGTAGAAATCACGGAAGGAAGAGAAAAACTAATTATGGGAGTGATTTACAGGCCCCCAAGTCTTGGCAAAGAAGCAGCTCAGCCCATATGGCAGGAAATGAGTAGGGCAGCAAAATATAACAACCTATGCATTATGGGGGATTTCAACTTCAGAAATATTGACTGGGACAACATTGTAGGCGACTATGAATCTGAAGACTTCCTAGATGCAGTACAGGACAATTTTTTGAAACAACTAATTACAGAACCTACTAGAGGTGACAATATAATAGACCTAGTATTAACAAATAAAGAAAATATTATCAGAGATATCACAGTAGGGGAAGAACTAGGTAACAATGATCACAGAGAAATCAGGTTCACCCTAAATTGGGAAACGAAAAACAATGACAATATGGTCAGAGTCCCAAACTTTCGGTTGGCGGATTATCAGGGGTTAAAAAGGTACCTAGGTGAGGTCACCTGGGAACAGTCACGTCAGTTCCCAGTAGGAAGGGGTGAGGTCATAGATGACAAAACAATTGATCATGACTATAATATATTCACTAGTATACTACATAAAGCACAAGAACAAAATATACCACACAGAAAAATTAGGTCAAATAAGAATGAGCCAAGGTGGATGACCAGAAAACTTAAACATGACATAGGAATAAAGAAAGGAATATATAAGAAATTAAAGGGAAGGGAGGAGCAGCTCAGAAACAGGTATAATAAGAACATAAGAACATAAGAATGGAGGAAACTGCAACGGGCCTATTGGCCCATACTGGGCAGTCCCGTTTACACCCAAGCCCTATTGCTCATATAAGCATCCAACCTATGTTTGAAGCTATTCAGCGTATTCCAGTTAATGATGATATTTGGTAACTTGTTCCATTCATCCACCACTCTGTTTCCAAACCAGTGTTTACTTATTTCCCGCCTAAATCTACATTTGTCTAATTTAAAACCATTGTTACGAGTTCGCTCCTGATTGGATAGTTTGAGTACCTTTGTAATGTCCCCTTTGTTTAGCCCTGCCTTCCACTTGTACACCTCTATCAGGTCGACCCTCGCTCTACGTCTCTCGAGGGAGTGCAAATTAAGATGCTTTAACCTGTCTCTATACTCAATGTTCCTAATGCCCGGGATTAGTCTTGTCATTCTCCTCTGAATTCTTTCCAAGGATTCTATATCCATTCTGTAATACGGTGACCAGAACTGAACTGCGTAATCCAGGTGTGGTCTCACAAGAGCAAGATACAGTTTTAGGATGACCTCGCTAGTCTTGTAACTAACACTCCTTTGTATGAACCCAAGTACTTTATTAGCCTTGTTACGAGCAAAAACACATTGTTTACTTGGCTTAAGGTTCCTACTTATCATTACTCCTAAATCTCTCTCGCAGTCGGATTTCTCTATGGCATCGTTGTTCATCTGGTATCTGGTTTCCCTGTTTACATCTCCTATACTGAGTACTTTACATTTGTCTACGTTGAATTTCATCTGCCATTTTTCAGACCATTCGAAAAATTTGTTTAGATCTTCCTGTAGTTTTACTGAGTCCTCGTCAGATTTAATAACACGTCCTATTTTAGTGTCATCAGCATATTTACTTATGTTGCTGTCAATGCCGATATCTATGTCGTTTATGTATATAATAAATAATAATGGTCCAAGTACTGAGCCTTGGGGAACTCCACTTGTGACGTTGCTCCAATGGGACTTCGTGCCGTTAATACTCACTCGCTGTTTCCTGTCCTCTAACCACGCCCTAATCCATTTAAGGATGTTACCTTTGATGCCATGAGCTTCTACCTTTCTAATTAGTCTTTCGTGGGGGACTCTGTCGAAGGCTTTGCTAAAGTCGAGATATACCACATCATAATTGTGCCCCTCGTCCACCGTTTCGAAAACTGATGAAAAGAATGTTAATAGATTAGTTAGACAAGAACGTCCGCTTGTGAAGCCATGCTGGGAATCATTGATCAATCTGTGCTTCTCCAGGTGATTTCGAATAGCGTTTGAAATGATTGCTTCCAGTAATTTGCCTACTATTGATGTTAGACTGATTGGGCGGTAGTTAGAGGATAGTGATCTATCCCCCTTCTTGAAAATCGGTATTACATTCGCTATCCTCCAGGATTCTGGTACTACACCTGTTTTTAAGGACATGTTAAACAACTTTGCTAAGGGAATACTAAGCTCTTCCTTACATTCCTTTAATACTCTGGCAAATATCTCATCGGGACCAGGTGACTTATTAGGCTTTAGTTTGTCTATTTGCTAACTAACATTGTTACTAGTCACTACTATCTATTTGTTTTCTTCACTATCTCTGAATGGAGTCGGTGCCTCGGGTATCGTGTTTAAATTTTCGGTGGTGAAAACTGTTGAAAAATATTTATTCAAATGATTGCTCATTTCTCTGTCGTTATCAGTGAGCTGGCCGGCGTCTGACCGTATTGGTCCAATCTTTTCTCGTGTTTTAGTTTGATACATTTGGTAGAATCCTTTGGGGTTTGTCTTCGCCTCCCTTACTATCCTTACCTCATTATTCCTCTTTGCTTTCCTTATCTCGGTTTTAACCCTACTCGCCAATACCCTATAATAGTCCCGGAGGTGAATTTTGCCACGATTTATCCTTCTACCTATAGCCTTCTTTTGGCCGATGATGTTCTTTAAATAATTATTTATCCATTTAGGGTCATTGTTGTCTGATCTGAGTTTTTTGTATGGTATGTTCTGCCTTTGTGCATTAAGTAACTCACTATTTAAATTGACGTGGAAGTCGGCAATCTGAGATCTCGTTATCAGGTCGGTGTCATCTGTCAGGTTCATGGCCAAGCGCGACACCCCCTCTCTCAGCTGCCTCTTTAAACTGTCAAAGTTCGCCCTTCTGAAATCTGGTACTTTAGTGGAATTTTCCTTACGTCTGCCCTGAAAATCTAACTGGAATCTAATTTCTTTGTGGTCGCTGTTTGCAAGTTCGTTCCCTACCTCGACACTGCTCATGAGGTTTTCTCTCTTTGACAGAACTAAATCGAGTATATTATTACCCCGTGTAGGTTCGGTTATATGTTGACTTAGAAAACAGTCCTGGATCGTCTCGAGAAAATCCTCTGATTCTGAGTTACCTGTAAGGTCAGTCCAATCTATTTGGTAAAGGTTAAAGTCGCCTACTATACAGACTTTGTAGTGTATGGAAGCCCTGCGCATTTCATCCCAGATAAGTCGCTCATTGACTCTATCAAGATTGGGAGGTCTATATATTACTCCTGTGATTAATTTTTTCCTACCGTCGATTAATTCTATCCAAATTGTTTTTGTATTCCGCTCAGTTTTTATTTCCTTATTTATTTCACACTTCAGATTATCCCTAACATAGATTGCTACTCCGCCTCCTTTCCTGGTCTGCCTATCGGTATGGAACAGTTTGTAACCCGCAATTTGGTATTCGACTGGTAACTCACGTGTGTCTAGGTTGATCTATGTTTCAGTGAATGCTATTATATCGATTTTTTCGGTACATACCAAGGCCCTAATATCATCCATTTTGTTTCTCATACTTCTACTGTTCGCGTAGTATACATTTAAGTTAGTCGTGTTCTGAGTCCTCCCTTTACCGCGTTTAGTTTTAAACTCCATGTCTAATTTAGTTTTGTCATCATTCCTAACACTATTTCCGTATAATCTTTCACTTTGTTTACCCGCTCCCACTGCAGTCTCCTCCACCCCCGTGCTCATATGTTCCCCTAGCAGTTTAAAGACTTCGATATCTTTTGAACTGCCCCCTCTAGAGCTCCAGCCAGGGTTGCAACTCCATCCCTAGACAGGTGCACCCCATCCCTAGCATGAACGTCCCTTCTGCCATAGAAGTTGTCCCAGTTGTCAATGAATGGGACTGATATTGACTTGCAATATCTGCCAAGACGGTCGTTGACACCAACCGCCCTTGACAACCATTCACTGCCAACTCTCCTTCTAGGCAGGACACTGCATATGAACTATCTAGGAATGTTAAGAAAAATGTAAGGAAAGCAAAGAGAGACTATGAAATCAAAATAGCAAGAGAATCCAAGGGGAATCCCAAGGGATTTTTCCAGGTATATAGGACAAAGGTCAAGGACAAAGCTGGGCCTTTAAAGTCAGGGAGGGGAGAATTGATAAATGGTAGTGAAGAAATAAGCAAAGCATTGAACAGCTACTTCTTATCAGTTTTCACAGAAGTAATTTGCGATGAAATTCCGGAGGTGGAACTGATATTTAAGGGAAACGAAGAAGAGAAAGTAAAGAATATCACTATCAGAAAAGAGGATGTTCTTAAGAAGATAAATAAACTAAAGAATACAAAATCCCCAGGGCAGGATGAAATTTTTCCTCGAGTCTTAAAAGAGTGTAGGGAACAGATTAGCGGACCCCTCGTAAACTTATTTACAAAATCATTAGACACTGGTGTTGTGCCAGAGTTGTGGAAACAGGCAAATTTAGTACCCATATTCAAAAAGGGAGACAGAGCATCAGCGTCAAATTACCGGCCGATCAGTTTGATGTCAGTAGTGGGGAAATTTCTTGAATCAATTATAGCAGATAGCATCCGATCGCATCTAGAGAAAAGCAAATTAATCTACGACTCTCAAAATGGGTTTACAAAGGGAAAATCTTGTCTAACAAATCTGCTAACGTTTTTTAGGAAAGTCTTCGAGGTAGTAGATAATGACGAAAATTACGATGTTATTTACTTAGACTTTAGCAAAGCATTTGACAGAGTACCGCATCAGAGGCTTCTGAGAAAAATTAAGGCTCGTGGTATCGAGGGGAAAGTTTTAAATTGGATAAAATCATGGCTCACCGATAGAACGCAGAGGGTCAGCGTAGATGGTGTTAAATCTGAGTGGGGCAGTTTAACCAGTGGGGTTCCCCAGGGGTCAGTACTGGGCCCACTCTTGTTCATAATCTACATAAACGATTTAGATACTGGGATCAGCAGTGACATAAGCAAGTTTGCGGATGACACCAAAATAGGGCGGCAAATTAATTCAGGGCAGGATGCAAATGCATTACAGGAGGATCTAAATAAACTGCAGGGGTGGTCTGAAAAATGGCAAATGAAATTCAACACCAGCAAGTGCAGCGTACTTAATATTGGAAGAACAAATACTGTCAATGTATACAGCCTTAACAACATCAACCTAGAGAAGTCGACTTGTGAAAGAGACCTTGGGGTACTTGTAAGCCCGGACCTACGGCCTAGAAAACAGTGCGTTAATGTTCGAAATAAGGCAAACAGAGTATTGGGTTTTATATCTAGAAGTGTAAGTAACAAGAGTGCAGAGGTCTTATTGCAACTATATCTTGCGCTAGTTAGGCCGCACCTCGATTATGCGGTTCAGTTCTGGTGCCCCTATTATAGAATGGATATAAATTCACTAGAGTCGGTGCAGCGAAGAATGACAAAAATGATTCCGGGACTTAGAAACCTTCCATATCAGGATAGGTTAAAGAAACTTAACTTGCATTCCCTAGAAAGACGAAGAGTGCGGGGAGATATGATAGAAGTATTTAAGTGGGTGAAAGGAATCAATAAAGGGGATATAGATAAAGTTCTTATAATATCCGAGCAGGATAGGACTCGGAGCAACGGATTCAAGTTGGATAAGTTTAGGTTTAGGAGGGAGATAGGAAGAAACTGGTTCACAAATAGGGTGGTGACTAGTGGAACAAGCTTAGCAACTTTGTAGTAAGTGCGGGAACTCTGGAAAGTTTCAAAAGGAGGCTAGATAGATTCATGGATGATAGAGAGTGGTAGTAACTCTCGACAGGAGCTGCCATGCACAGGCCAACCGGCCTATTGCAGACTCCTTATTTTCTTATGTTCTTACGTTCTTATATTCTGCATCGTCAGGAACTCACGCTCGACTGTCATCATGGAAGGGGAAATAAGCATATACGCATTACTCGTCGTTTCAGTCGTGTAATTATAAACAAACTTTGTAAAACGCAACAAACGAACAAACAGACGTCAGTTAACCTTTGTGAATATCTTGAATTTATTGGGAAATGCGAAAATACAAATTATTTTTAACAAAAGACAATTAATAACAGTGTCGAGGGTTTAGATGTTAACGCCCTCTGGTTCTTTTAAAGATTACTGTCAGGTCGAACACTTCCGCTTTCACCAAGTATATTGAACAAGATTATGGATATTTGTAACAAAAAATGTCTATTGACAAGTATTTACATTGATAGTTTGCATGAAGACAGTACAGAGTAACATAAACATATGTGGTATGGAAGTGCCGGACTGCAGGTCGGAACAAATGTCGGAAGTGTGGACACTGGACACTGGATGTCAAACGTGGGGTCTTGTATATCAACACGGCACAGGTGGTAAATTGGTGTCTTCTCAACAACTTCACAGGAGAGCAGGTATCCTCCTAACCGGTACAGATACTTGATAATGGACCCGGGAGGAACAGCACAGAGGATAGGGCTGACAGTGTCCTAGCTGGCATGCTGATATACAAGGCTAAGAGTGCAGCAGTTCACACCAACGTGACCATGAATAAAAAGATGCTACAATACAGTCCATTTAGACTAGTGTCTAATTATTTTAGTAGTAACCGTCAACATGTTATTATATTTGCACAATTTCAAACACACAAGTTGTACATACATAATAATGAAGAAACATTACACAAGGCACCCTTAAAACACAAATAACACCATAGGAACCATAAACAAAAAACGATAATAAATAATAAGGAATACTCACACGTAACAGATGACCAACTGAGTCAGAGGAAAGGAGCCAAAAGACCAGCCATACGGTTACACCCACACTGTGACTCGGTTCGAACCACCCATGAGCAACACCTGCTTCAGATGCAAAGAGCAAACCCAACACTGTACAACACAATTCCAACAATCATTGGACTGGAATATAAACACCTTAAAAACAGAAAGAGCTAAGGTACAAAACTTTTCCCGCTTAATACACACACAGACACACACACACACAAGAGACCCATTCCCCAATTATGTAACTGTATATTTTCAGCCTTCCGCCTGCCATGCTCTTTCAATAAACCTTTAATTATTATTATTATTATTTTACACACTTTTCCTTCATCGGTTGTCATTTCTTTATTTTTTTTACCGGAAAAGATGTGTTCTGCTACGGTTCCTCTTTCAGAACTACAGCTCAAATCTATTTTTACCTCTGTCTCTTCACACAACTATACCGCCCTTCAGGATTTATTGAACAGTCTCCAAAACTGGGCCACCAACAACCATGTCACCATCAACCATACCAAGACCATGGTTATGCACATCAACCTCTCCTCCGACATTGTCCCACCTCCCTCCATTACCCTAGGTCCGAACACACTCCAGGTTGTAGATTCCACGAAGCTCCTCGGCGTCACCATAGACAACAAACTAAATTGGAAACCACACGTCAGTGAAGTTGTCAAATCCTCCAGTTTCCGTCTCCACCTCCTCCGCCGACTCAAGTCCCTCGGAGTTCCCGCACACGAGCTCCTCAGTGTATACACAACATTCATACTTCCCAAGCTCACCTATGCCTCCCCCACCTGGTCTTCCTCCCTAAATGCCACACAACGTAAACACCTAGAAAAAGTGCAAAAGAGGGCATGCAAGATTATTCTCTCCCCTTCCTACACCACATATCAAGAAGCGCTCAACACACTGACCCTTTCGACTCTCACTGACCATCACCACGGCCTCATCTGCAAATTTGGTAAGAAGCTTCTACACCATCCCCGACACCGGCCCCTACTACCACCTGAGATCCCCTGTCCGAGAATTGCTGTTCGACACCACAACCGCATCCAGCCCATACGTGCACGAACTGATCGCTATAAGAACAGCCCAGTCCCAACCATTGTAAAAATTATCAATAACATGTAATAAATCAGTGTATTCACTCCCAGTAAACACTGCTCCCTACACTGTCACTATGTTGAAATGAACTGTAGTTTGAGCTGATCCCCATCTAAGTTACTATATGTCTTATTTGTGTCACTTATGTCACTTGTATATTATTTGTAATTCGTAACCCATTCCCCAAATATGTAACTGTATATTTTCAGCCTTCTGGCTGCCAAGCTCTTTCAATAAACCGTTAATTATTATTATTATTATTATTATTACATCACTCATCAGCGACAAGTCTCTCTCAAGATATCACCCGTTAACGCAACCTGCTTCCTCCTCACTATTAAAGCTTGCTGAACCCTGTTACCCCTCTCCCTCAGCCAATCCCTGGTACACTCAACAAATCTGTATATAATCATGGAAATAATCCATATCCACCCTGTTCCCGAGACACTTGACCCACATCTCTTCCACCAACTACCGTGCCATAATTCTCACCTTAAGAATCTTCAAGCTCAAAAATCCTTCATAAACAAACGACTAATCCAACACCTGCAACATCATCAGGTCTTAAAGGTTACCTCAGCTGACTTCACCACACAGACTTGGTTGCGCTTCTGACTCACAACCTTGACTTTGCTCTTGACATTTCCTGTAATTCTGTGTTGTTGCTCATGGTGTCTCTAAAGCTTCCTACAATATCTGGCATCTGACCTCTCCTTGTCTCAAGCTTCCTAAATCTGATCTTAACCACCACATCCGCACAGTAGTGGGCGTGGGTCATACACACACACACACACACACATATATATATATATATATATATATATATATATATATATATATATATATATATATATATATATATATATATATATATATATATATATATATATATATATATATGCTGATAACCACAAGGAAAGAAGAAAACACGAAGTTCCCAAGCGCTTTCGTGTAATTCACATCTTCAGGGGTGAGTACAGACTAAAGAGAAATACAAACCAAGGTGTATATATACAGAGGAGGGTGAGACCAGGTCCACAATGGTCAGGTATTAGGTAATGACCCTACTAATCTTTAAATAGCACACAACGGTTGGTGGTCAGGTCAGATGGTCAGGTGACCCGACCTTCTCACTTGGTTACAAATCTTCTTAATTACAAAATTGTCCAGCTTGTACATGCCGTTACTCAAATTCATGTTGAATACTTCGGTATGTTTAATAAGACTAGATTCTATGATGTTCCTACTATCATTTGAATTACATGGTAATATTGAGGAGGCATTATCCCAGTCAATGCAATAAGAACATAAGAACATAAGAATGGAGGAAACTGCAGCGGGCCTATTGGCTCATACTGGGCAGTCCCGTTTACACCCAACCCCTATTGCTCATATGAGCATCCAACCTATGTTTGAAGCAATTCAGCGTATTCGAGTTAATGATGATATTTGGTAACTTGTTCCATTCATCCACTACTCTGTTTCCAAACCAGTGTTTACCCATTTCACGCCTAAATCTAAATTTGTCTAATTTAAAACCATTGTTACGAGTTCGCTCCTGGTTGGATAGTTTGAGTACCTTTGTAATGTCCCCTTTGTTTAGCCCTGCCTTCCACTTATACACCTCTATCAGGTCGCCCCTCGCTCTACGTCTCTCAAGGGAGTGCAAATTAAGATGCTTTAACCTGTCTCTATACTCAAAGTTCCTAATGCCCGGGATTAGTCTTGTCATTCTCCTCTGAATTCTTTCCAAGGATTCTATATCCATTCTGTAATACGGTGACCAGAACTGAACTGCTTAATCCAGGTGTGGTCTCACAAGAGCAAGATACAGTTTTAGGATGACCTCGCTAGTCTTGTAACTAACACTCCTTTGTATGAACCCAAGTACTTTATTAGCCTTGTTACGAGCAAAAACACATTGTTTACTTGGCTTAAGGTTCCTACTTATCATTACTCCTAAATCTCTCTCGCAGTCGGATTTTTCTATGGCATCGTTGTTCATCTGGTATCTGGTTCTGTTTACATCTCCTATACTGAGTACTTTACATTTGTCGACGTTGAATTTCATCTGCCATTTTTCAGACCATTCGAAAAATTTGTTTAGATCTTCCTGTAGTTTTGCTGGAGTCCTCGCCGATTTGATAACACGTCCTATTTTAGTGTCATCAGCATATTTACTTATGTTGCTGTCAATGCCGATATCTATGTCGTTTATGTATATAATAAATAATAATGGTCCAAGTACTGAGCCTTGGGGAACTCCACTTGTGACGCTGTGCTCCAATGGGACTTAGTGCCGTTAATGCTCACTCGCTGTTTCCTGTCCTGTAACCACGCCCTAATCCATTTAAGGATGTCACCTTTGATGCCATGAGCTTCTACCTTTCTAATTAGTCTTTCGTGGGGGACTCTGTCGAAGGCTTTGCTAAAGTCGAGATATACCACATCATAATTGTGCCCCTCGTCCACTGATTCGAAAACTGATGAAAAGAATGTTAATAGATTAGTTAGGCAAGAACGTCCGCTTGTGAAGCCATGCTGGGAATCATTGATCAATAGGTGCTTCTCCAGGTGATTTCGAATAGAGTTTGAAATGATTGCTTCCAGTAATTTGCCTACTATTGATGTTAGACTGATTGGGCGGTAGTTAGAGGATAGTGATCTATCCCCCTTCTTGAAAATCGGTATTACATTCGCTATCCTCCAGGATTCTGGTACTACACCTGTTTTTAATGACATGTTAAACAACTTTGCTAAGGGCATACTAAGCTCTTCCTTACATTCCTTTAATACTCTGGCAAATATCTCATCGGGACCAGGTGACTTATTAGGCTTTAGTTTGTCTATTTGCTTACTAACATCGTTACTAGTCACTACTATCTCACTTAATTTGTTTTCTTCACTATCTCTGAATAGAGTCGGTGCCTCGGGTATTACTTAATAGTTTCTTTTCAAAGAATTCCATATATAGGTGGCTTAATACAGGTGAGAGTGGATTACCCATTGCCCAGTATGGGCCAATAGGCCTGCTGCAGTTTCCTCCATTCTTATGTTCTTATGTAATATTCTCCATTGAATTCGAATTTGCAGTCCTTAATACATAGTTTAATGAGTTCGATGAAGTCGTCTTTCGAGACGGGCAGTGAAATATCATCCAGGGAATCTATGAGGAACTCTAGTAAATA
Organism: Homarus americanus; assembly: GCF_018991925.1. NCBI lineage: Eukaryota > Metazoa > Arthropoda > Malacostraca > Decapoda > Nephropidae > Homarus > Homarus americanus. Next base: position 9,566,400 of record NW_024716703.1, read on the forward strand.
ATCAACTGGGAGCTTTGTAAAGAGTGATGTTACATCAAAATTGACCAGGGGTAATCCACTCTCACCTGTATTAAGCAACCTATATATGGAATTCTTTGAAAAGAAACTATTAAGTAATATCTTACCACCTTCAGCAGTCTAGTTTAGATATGTTGATGATGTATTATGTCTCTGGCCATGTAATGAGGACCTAAACGCTTTCCTGCCACAACTTAACAACTTAGCCCCTCGATCAAATTCACTGTGGAATTAGAGCAAGACTGTAAATTGCCATTCCTAGACTGTCTGATACACAGAATAGGTAACACTTTCAAGTTCAGTATTTATAGAAAACCAACTAATGTGTGTTCATACATTCATTATTATTCTGCCCACCGTAATAAAGTCAAACAGTCAGTATTTTCAACAATGTTTTACGTGCCTTGAGAATTGCAGTCCGAATTCATTGATGAGGAATACAAATATATATATAATATTGGCTCAAACCTTAAATACCCTAGATCTTTCATAGACAAATGCCTAAACATTACTAAGAAAACTTTTATAGAACTGATCCCAAGCCCACCCATGACCATAAGAATATCTTAATATTACCATTTCACAAAAATTTCTCACACATTCCTTCACAACTAAAAACGGAACGTCAATGTGGCATTTAAAAACTCATGCACTGTTAAACAAATGTTAACAAGAACTCCCCAACAACACAATATTGCATTTATAAAGTTCCTTGCAAGGAATGTAATATGTTTTACTTAGGTCAGACAGGTAAAGATCTTGCAACTAGAATAAACAACACAAATACAGTGTTAGGACAGGCCAGGAATCCAATGCTCTGTTTGTTCATTTGAGGGATAACAAGCAGTATTGACTGGGATAATGCCTCCTCATTACCATGTAATTCAATTGATAGTAGGAACATCATAGAATCTAGTCTTATTAAACATACCGAAGCATTCAACATGAATTTGAGTAACGGCATGTACAAGCTGGACAATTTTGTAATTAAGAAGATTTGTAACCAGGTGAGAAGGTCGGGTCACCTGACCATCTGACCTGACCACCAAACTGTTGTGTGCTATTTAAAGATTAGTAGGGCATTACCTAATACCTGATCATTGTACCTGGTCTCACCTCCTCTGTATATATACCTTGGTTTGTATTTTAGTCTGTACTACCTCAAGATGTGAAATTACAAGCTTGGGAACTTTGTGTTTTCTTTCCTTTTTGTGGTTATCAGAGTATACTTGGATCACGCGCACCTACAGTGATAATATATATATATATATATATATATATATATATATATATATATATAAAATATATAATATAATATATATATATATATATATGTGTGTGTGTGTGTGAGAGTGTATGTGTGTGACACGCTAAATAGGAATAAACTTTTATTGTTATTGATATAACCAATGGCAATAGTTAATATAGGGTAAAATTTAATTCGTTACAATATTAAGAGGATGTAACGTAACATAGCAAGGGAAGCTGAGATGGCATTCTGTCTCTCGTGCTGTAGAGGCGCGTTATGACTCGTGACGTCACTCGGTGTTCACTCGAGTTTTTATTTTATGAAGCGATGAAGGACCTACAACTATATGGCCAATCAAAAGTTATTGTTATTATGTAAATATATACACTGTATAAGTCTGCTGATTCCCTCGGCTCCATTATCAATCCCATTTTCTCCGCTCAACATCCGTCAGCCTCAGGGCGTCACTGTAGCTGGTCGTTGTCCTCTACACCGAGTACACTGGCCTCTCGCCCTGCCTCATCACGAGTCCAGTCCACTTTACACCAACTGCTTTTATAACCTCCACCACAGCGGCTGCTCTCTTAGTAATTTTTTCCTCACTTTTTTTACACCACCTATGTACTTTCTCAGGATTTATATACACGTCTAAAATTAGTCTTTTTTTATATAATTATCTAGCTTGAGTGTGTTCAGCTGTTCACTCTCCAAGTTTCCACGAGTCCGTCAGAACAAATGTGTTGTGTATCACTAACTTGACTTTTCCGGGTGTAAATTATGATCCTCAACAGCACCACAGAGCAGCGGTTCTTGTAGCCTCCACACTATTGTATCATCTTTGTATTATTTAATGTAATGCAGTAGTTAATTTCGTAAGCAATAGAGTAAGGAGAGTATCATATGTCAAAGCGTATGTATGAGAGTGAACATACGACGACGAATGAAGGAACAGTGTGTGTGTGTTTGATCTTAATTCAAACTATAGCGAGAAAAAGCTTGAAGAAGTTAATATATAGTAAACACTTCATATATACGTATCTTAAATAACAATATATATATATATATATATATATATATATATATATATATATATATATATATATAATACACGCATGTAACAAAAAAAAAGTTCTTCTGCAGTGCTTAATATCTACGCTAACTCGAAGGTTGAATACAATGAGGTTAAATAATTCCACTTTCATGTTAATTTTTCCAGGGTTGCTATCCAGTACAGCCTGAAGTCAACACATTTATTGCTTGTTCACAACATAGCCACACAAAAGCCTCCTCCATGCAAAAACCGGAACTGAAAGAGAGAGAGAGAGAGAGACTAGCCAGTTTATAAATTATCTGAGTAAGAAAAAACAAGAAGATACAACAAGGGCAATTAAAAGAGACAAATCCACAAAGAGAGGGAGAGAGAGAGGGAGAGAGAGAGAGAGGGAGAGAGAGAGAGAGAGAGATGGAAGTCGTGTTGAGTGTTGCCGGCCAACGTGTACACAGCCTTAACTCTCACAAAGAAGACATAGCAGAAACAGGGGACTATCAATTGGGTTTCCTGACTGGACAAAAGCAAGTTTGGTGCCATTGTTGTTCCTGCTCGCTGCCACTCGTCCTCCTTCTGTCTCTTGCTTGCATTCAGTCTTTCTCCCTGCTTGCTTGCTTCCACCCATTCTCCTTCTACCCCTTTCTTCATGCTAGGCCTTTCTTCGCCTGCTTGCATGCTATCACGTCATTCTCCTTCAACATGCTTAATGATAGGTTCCTTTCTTATTACTTGCCTGCTAACAGGTTCCTCTCCCTCTGCTTGCTTGCTGACAGGTTCCTTTCCTCCTGTTGCTTGCTGACAGGTTCCTTTCCTCCTGCTTGCTTGCTGACAGGTTCTTTCCTCCGACTTGCTTGCTAACAGGTTCCTTTCCTCCTGCTTGCTTACTGACAGGTTCCTCTCCTCCTGCTTGTTTGTTGACAGGTTCCTTTCCTTCTGCTTGCTTACTGATAGGTTCCTCGCTTCCTGCTTGTTTGTTGACAGGTTCCTTTCCTCCTGCTTGTTTGCTGACAGGTTCCTCTACTCCTGCTTGTTTGTTCCCAGGTCCATCTCAGTCTGCTCGCTGGCCTTCTTGTTCCTCTGAACTTTTCTTGTGGGTCATATGTTTACAATGACACATGTTTATTTTCTCCTGCTCGCCTGGCCATCACCCAACGTGCTCCACTCACCAGCTTATGAATTCATCTTTCTACCTACATTTCTATCCCATTTCTTGCGTTTCTGTACATTTGACTATATTTCCATCCTACTGTCTAGTTTCTATCCCTCTACTTGCATTTCAACCCCACTGTCTACATTTCTATCCCACTACCAACCTTTTCATCTGTTTACCCACATATATCCAGCCCTCAGCCTCTATGATCATAACATAGGTCCACGTTTCCATACCTTATATGTGTTCTCCTGCACCTCTGTCTTTTCTTCGTGGCATTTCCAAACTTTGTGGGTCCATTTTTCATACATAACCTTCCACTCTCCCCTCCCGCCTTCAAGAGAGCAGCAGGAACACCATGTTTTAACTGTAACTATAACTCATATAGCAACCTCGAACTGGATTATCAAAGGCTTGTAAAATAATGTTTTCCCTTACCTGGAGATGTGAGAATACATCTTACTGGTTCACCTAAGCTACGACGTACAGATACATTCATACAGGATAGTACAGTAGTAATTTTAAATTTTCCTCTTACCTAGAGATGTAAGGGGGAGATGGCTGTCTTAACCTGCAACCTCAAAGGATCATGGGTTAATTCCTTCCCTTAACTGGAAATGTGAGGGCTCCTTTATCTACATCAACTAACCTACAGCACAAAGATATTTTCTCAAAGGATGTTAACTTATTTCTTCTCCTACTAGAATATGAAAGAACGCGTCTAAATGGCTCACTTGAGTTTCGACCTAAAAATGGATTCTCAAAAGCTCATAGGCTAATTTCCTCCCAACTTAATATATGAGACGCTCCTAATTGGCTCACTGAAGCTCCGACGTAAGAACAGATTCTCAATGAATCTTATGTTAATTCCTCTTAAACGAGAAATGTGAGAGAGGATTTAACTAGTTAACTTAAACTGAGACACATTAATGGATTCTCAAAGGTTCTTAAGTTAATTTTTCACCCTTAACTTGGATAAGTGGCTCACTGGCTGAGACAGGAAATGGTGGTAATAATCGTGTTGAAACTGAACGCTGAGATTATTATAACTAGATATGTTTTCCTTGCTTCAGTTAACGTAGTAAATATGACATATAAATCTCTTAAGAGTCTGAAGCTCCTCTGGGGACTGGGGGGCATGTTAGGTGGTCCTGTAGGTCAAGTGTAGAGAGAGAGAGAGAGAGAGAGGTACAGGAAACGCGGAGAGGCGAGAAGTTGAAATTTGTGCACCAGCAAGTAAGACGTTTAATATAGACATGGGAACTGCAGGTAACTCTCTCTCTCTCTCTCTCTCTCTCTCTCTCTCTCTCTCTCTCTCACTCTTTATCCACTCATTTCCACCTCTCTCTTTTGGTGTCTCTTTATTTTCTTGTCTCTGTTTATCTCGCTGTATTCCTGTTTATTTTCCTCTAAAACTATACGCTCGTCTTGCTATCAATCTATTTGTCTGTCTCTCATAATACACGACAACAGTTTCTCCAACACTACACGATCACTTCACCAACATTATAGCACCAGTATATATCCAACACCACACCACCACTATCTCCAACACCATACCACCACTCTTTTAAACACTACACCACAGACATCTCCCCCAACACTACAACATTACACCACCATTATCTCTCCAACACCTAACACTACACCACCACTCTCATACACTACACCACCACTCCTCCAACACTACACCACCACTTCCCCAACACTACACTACCATTGTGTCTCCAACACCACACAGCAAACTTCTCCCCAACGCCGATGATTCTACTCTTCACTGATTTTCACATTTTCCCCTTCCACCTAACTCTCAAACTAGATCTGTTTCTAGAGCTGACATCATTACATCCATCAATGCGGATCTGTGCAGCATCTCTGAATGGGGAGGTACAAACTTTGTTAAATTCAATAGTAATAAAACTCAGTATTTACCAATTACACTTTCCAAATTAGATGATCTCCCACCAATCACATTTCAGGACGCAATCATTCTGCCAAATTCTAAAATAGATATGCTAGGTCTCACCATTTCCTTTAATATGTCATGGAAGCCATACATCCTCAACAATGCTAAAGCTGCCTCCCGAAAGCTGGTAATGCTGTACAAATGCCGTAGCTACTTCACTCCTGAGTAGTTGCTTCAAGTATATAAAGGATTCATTCGTCCTAACTTGGAGTACTGCTCTCATATCTAGGGTGGCTCTTCTGTCCAACTGTTAGATAGGGTGGAATCAAAGGCATTTCGTCTTATTAACTCTCCTCCTTTAGTTAATAATCTTTCTTCTCTTTCTCTTCGCCGCAATGTTGCTTCACTTTGTCTCTTTTACAGGTACTTTAACGGGCAATGTTCGGTGTATTTGGCATCCTGTGTACTGCCGGCAAGCCCGTGGGCTTGTAACACTCGTCTTGCCCGGGGTGCCCACCGTTTCTCTGTGGTCACACTAGAATAACCCGTTATAGTACACCTTTCTTTCCTCACACAGCCAAACTGTGGAATGCTCTGCCTTCTTCTGTGTTTCCATACCCAGACAATCTGTCTCGCTTCAAAAAGCTGGATTTCCGGAATCTTCGTAGTGTAGATTAATATAATCTTTATATTTTCTATTTTAAAATTCTTTTTACTCCTATTTTTCACCCCCTAGGCCTCGTTGTGGATCGATGACCTGTGCCCGGGTGGGTTATTCCCCGTAAAAACAAAAAACCATATCCACTACCATATCACCACTCTCCCCAACACTACACCACCACTCCTCCAACACTAACCATCACTCCTCTAACACTACACCACCACTCCTCTAACACTACACCACCATTCCCCCAACACTACACTACCACTCCCCCAACACTAAACTACCATTGTCTCTCCAACACCACCACCAACATCCCCCCCAACACTTCCATATACCGGTCACTGCCCTTTCATCTCTCTTCACTAGGCACTCACTAACCACCCATGCAATATTGCCAACAAGCTCATGTAAGTTGAAGTTAATTTACCCCTTCCTCTCATGCCACACCTCCCTTCACCACCATTCCTTCCTCTTCTGCCTCACCTTCCTCCGCCACACCCTTCCTCTCCTACCTCACCTCCCTTCACCTCACACTTCCTCTCCTACCTCACCTCCCTTCACCAAAATCCCTTCCTCTCCTACCTCACCTCCCTTCACCACCACACCCTTCCTCTCCTACCTCACCACCCTTCACCACACCCTTCCTCTCCTACCTCACCTCCCTTCACCACACCCTTCCTCTCCTACCTTAAGTCCCTTCACCACACCCTTCCTTTCCTCTCATCTCCCTTCACCTTCAGCTCTGCCTAACCTCCCTTCTCTCACCTCCCCTTCACCTTCCTCTCTACCTCAAGTCCCTTCACCACACATCCTTACCACATCCCTTCACCACACATTCCTCTCCTCCCTCAAGTCCTTCACCACACCCTTCCTTCTCCTCTTCCTTCATCCCAGCCTTCAGCTCCTCCTCCCTCCCTCCACCCTTCCTCTCCTACCTCCTCCCTTCACCACACCTTTCTCGCCTACCTCACCTTCCTTCACCACCTTCCTCTCCCTCACCTCCCTTCACCACACACCCTACCTCTCCTAACCGTCCCTTCACCCCTTCCTTTCCTGCCTCATCTCCCTTCACCACCCTTCAGCTCTGCCTAACCTCCCTTCACCACACTTCTCCTCCTCCCACCTCCACCACCTTCCTTTCTCCTCACTACCTCCCATTCACACTCACCCTTCCTTCACTACGCCCTCATCTCACCTCACTCCATCACCACACCCCCATCTCCTACCTCACCTCCATTACACACCCATTCCTCCTTCTCCTCCGCTCATTACCACACCCTTCTCCTCTTCACTCACCTCCCTTCACCACACCTCCTCTCTCACCTTTCCATCCTTCTTCTGCCTCACCTCCTTCACCACACCTCCTCTCCTCCACCTCCCTTCACCACCATCCCTTCCTTTCCTGCCTCACCTCCCCTTCACCACACCTTCCTCTCCTGCCTCCACCTCCTTCACCCACCCTTCTCTCCTACCTCACCTCCTTCACCCACACTCTCTACCTCCTCCTTCACCCACACCCTTCTCTACTACCTCCTTCACCACCACCTCCTCCCTTGCCTCACTCCTTTCACCTACCATCACCCATACTTTCTTGTCACACTTCACCCATCATCACACTCACATTCACCACCACCCACTACCTGCCCCCTTCACCACCTATCTCCTCACCCACATTCATTCCACCTCCCCTCATTCACCATCCCTCATTTCACCCCTCTACCATCTGCTTACCTCGCCCTTCACCACCATTATCGCCTCCATCATTCACCACCGCACCCATTACTTCCATTTCGCATCTCGCCACCACACACTTCCTCTCCGCCATCCATCCTTCACCACACCCATTCCTCTGCCTCCATCCCTCACCCACACTTCATCTGCGCAACACCCACCGCAGCCCTTCTCTCTGCTCACACCATCACCCCTTCTCTCTGCGCTCATTCACCCTTCTCTCATCACGCATCATCTGCCACATTATATCGCATCATCACCTCCTTCACCACCAGCATCTACTGCCTTCACCCACACATACCATCTCCCAGCACCAGCTCCACTCAACCCACGCCCATTCACTCACCACTCATCTACCTGCCCACACTACCATCTCCAGCGTGCCTCCATTCTGCCGCATTCATCATCGCATCCATTCACCTGCATTCATCTCCTTGCCACATCACCACCTGCTTCCTTCATCTCCTGCACTCACACTCCCTCCACCACCCTTCCTCTCCTGCCTCACCTCCCTTCCTCAACCCTTCTCTCCTGCCTCACCTCCCTTCACCACCATTCCTTCCTTCTCCTGCCCCACCTCCTTCACCACCCACCATCCTTTCTCTCCTTCTTCACCTCCTTCACCCACCACCTTCCTCTCCTGCCTCACCTCCCTCCTACCACCTTCCTCTCCTGCCTCACCTCCTTCACCACCACCCTTTCCTCTACTGCCTTCACCACCACACACCCTTCCTCTCCTGCCTCACCTCTCCTCCACCCCTTCCTCCTCCTGCCTCACCTCCTTTACCACCATCCTTCTTCTCCTGCCTCACCTCCTTTACCACCATCCTTCCTCCTGCCTCACCTCCCTTCACCCACCACCCTTCCTCTCGCTCACCTCCCTTCTCCACCACCCCTTCCTCCTACCTCACCTCCCTTCACCACCACCCTTCCTCTCCTGTCTCACCTCCCTCCACCACCACCCCCTTCCTCCTCCTTCTCACCTCCCTTCACCACCACCTTCCTCTCCTGCCTCCCACCTCCTTCACCACCACCCCTTCCTCTGCTGCCTCACCTCCCATCACCACTCCTCCCTCACCTCCCTCACCACCACCATTTCCTCCTCCTGCCTCACCTCCTTCGCCACCATCCCTTCTCCTCCTGCCTCACTCCCATCTCTCCCTTCCTCTCCTGCCTCACCTCCTTCACCACCACCCTTCCTCTCTTGCCTCACCTCCCTCCACCATCCGCCCTTCTCTCCTCCTCACCTCCTTCACATCCAACCCTTCCTCTCCTGCCTCACCGCCCTTCACCCACCACCTCTTCCTCTCCTGCCTCACCTCCTTCACCCACCATCCCTTCCTCTCCTGTCTCACCTCCCCTCCACCACACTTCCTTCCTCTCCTGCCTCATCTCCCTTCACCACCATCCCTTCCTATCCTGCCTCCACTCCTTCCACCACCTTCCTCCTCTTGCCTCCTCCCTTCACCCACCATCCCTTCACTCTCCTGCCTCACTATCATACCACCACCCATTCCTCCCTGCCTCACCTCCTTCACCACCATCCTTCCTCTCCTGCCTCACCTCCCTTCACCACTATCCTTCCTCTCCTGCCTCACCTCCTTCACCACCACCTTCACTCCTGCCTCACCTCCTTCACCACATCCTTCCTCCTCCTGCCTCCACCTCCCTTCACCACCATCCTTCCTCTCCTGCTTCACCTCCCTTCACCACCATGCCTTCCCTCCTGCCTCACCTCCTTCACCACCACCCCTTCCTCCTCCTCCTCACCTCCCTTCACCACCCCTTCCTTTCTTGCCTAACCTCCCTTCACCACCACCCCTTCCTTTCTTGCCTAACCTCCCTTCACCACACCCCTTCCTTTCTTGCCTAACTCCCTTCACCACCACCCCTTCCTCTCCTGCCTCCTCCCTCCACCATCACCTTCCTTTCCTACCTCACCCTCCTCACCTCCACCCTTCCTATCCTGCCTCACCTCCTTCCACCACCACCCGTTTCCTCTCAGCCTCACCTCCTTCACCCCTCCACCTTCCTATCCTGCCTCACCTCCCTTCACCACCCACCATCCTTCCTCTCCTCCTTCCCTCCACCTCTTTCACTCACCTTCCTCTCCTGCCTCACCTCCTTCACCACCATCCCTCCTATCCTGCCTCTCCTTCACCACCACCTTTCCTCTCAGTCTCCTCCTTCACCACCTCCCTTCCTCTCTATCTCACCTCCCTTCACCACCACCCCTTCCTCTCCTGCCTCTCACCCTCTTCACCACCACCCCTTCCTCTGCCTCACCTCCCATCACCCTCCTCCCTCACCTCCTTCACCACCACCTTTCCTCCCCTGCCTCACCTCCTTCACCACCACCACTTCCTCTCCTTCCTCACCTCCTTCACCCACCACCTTCCTCTCCTGCCTCACCTCCTTCACCACCACACCATTCCTCTCCTGCCTCACCTCTCTTCACCACCATCCCTTCCTCTCCTTGCTCCACCTCCTTCACCAGCACCCTTCCTCTCCTGCCTCCTCCCTTCACCCACCATCCTTCCTCTCCTTCCTCCTCCCTTCACCACCATTCCTCTCTGCCTCACCTCCTTCTATCCCCTCCCTCCTCCTCACCTCCCTTCACCCCATCCTTCCTCTCCCACCTCCCTCATGACCACCACCTCTTCCTCTCCTGCCTCACCTCCTTCACCACCATCCTTCCTCTCTTTGCCTCCTCCACCTTCTCCTGCCTTCCTCTCCTGCCCTAACCTCCTTCTCCACTCCCTTCCTCTCCTGCCTCACCTCCTTCACCACCATCCCTTCCTCTCCTGTCTCACCTCCTGCACCCACCATCCTTCCTCTCCTGCCTCACCTCCCTTCACCACCATCCTTCTATCCTGCCTCACCTCCTTCACCACCACCCCTTCCTCTCTTGCCTCACCTCCCTTCACCACCATCCTTCCTCTCCTGCCTCACCTCCCTTTACCACCATCCCTTCCTCTCCTGCCTCACCTCCCTTCACCACTATCCTTCCTCTCCTGCCTCCTCCTTCACCACCACCCTTCCTCCTGCCTCACCTCCATACCACCATCCTTCCTGCCTCCTCCCTTCCCCACCATCCCTTCCTCTCTCTTTCCTCCTTCACCACCATCCTTCCTCCTGCCTCATCTCCATCCCACCACCACCCCTTCCTCCTCCTCACCTCCCTGCTGCCCTTCATCTCCTGCCTCCCTCCTTCCCCACCATCCTTCCTCTCCTGCTTACCTCCTGCACCCACCACCTTCCTCTGCCTCACCTCCCTTCACCACCATCCCTTCCTATCCTGCCTCCAGCTCCTTCACCACCTTCCTCCTCCTCCACCCCTCCTTCCCACCACCACCTTCCTCCCCTGCCTCCTCCCTTCACCACCACCCCTTCCTCTCCTCCTCACCTCCTTCCCCACCATCCCCTCTCCTGTTACCTCCTTTACCATCCCTTCCTCTCCTGCCTCCTCTCCTTCACCACCACCCCTTCCTCCCCTCTCCACCTCCCTTCACCACCATCCTTCCTCTGCCTCCTCCCTTCCCACCATCCCTTCCTCTCCTGCTTTGCCTCCCTTCACCCATCCCTTCCACTCCTGCCTCACCTCCTTCCTTCACCACCCCTTCCTCTCTACTCACTATCCTGCACCACCACCCCTTCCTCTCCTGCCTCACCTCCCTTTGCCACCATCCCTTCTCTCCTGCCTCACCCTCCTTCACCACCATCCTTCCCTCCTGCCTCACCTCCTTCACCACCTCCTTCCTCCCCTGCCTCACATCCCTTCACCACCATCCTTCCTCTCCTGCCTCACCTCCTTCCCCACCATCCCTTCCTCTCCTGCTTCCTCCCTTCACCACTATCCTTCCTCTCCGCCTCCACCTCCTTCACCACCACCCATTCCTCCTGCTCCTCTTTCACCACCTTCTACTCCTGCCTCACCTCCCTTCACTCCACCTCTTCCTCCTGCCTCACCTCCTTCACCACACTTTCATCTCCTGCCTCACCTCCCTTCACCACCATCCCTTCCTCTTGCTTCACCTCCCTTCACCACATCCCTCCTGCCTCCTCCTTCACCACCATCCCTTCCACTCCTGCTCACCTCCTTCACCACCATCCTTCCTCTCCTGCCTCACCTCCTTCACCACCACCCCTTCCTCCTGCTCACCTCCTTCACCACCATCCTTCCTCTCCTGCCTCACCTCCTTCACCACCACCCTTCCTCCTACCTCCTCCTTCCCCACTCTCCTTCCTCTCTGCTTACCTCCTTTCACCACCACCCCTTCCTCCTCCTCACCTCCCTTCCCCACTCTCCCTTCCTCTCCTGACTTACCTCCCTTTCACCACCCTCCTTCCCTCCTACCTCACCTTCCTTCCCCCACTACCCTTCCCTTCCCCACCACCCTCTCTCTTCTCCACTACATCTACATTTACACTTTCCACTCTCCTGACTCCTCCCTCCCGCCCTCCCTATCCTCTTCACACACTCACATCACCTCTACCCCTTTAACCCTTCTCTCTTTCCCCTTCCCTAACACCGTCACACGACCCATACCTATTTAAACTTCCCTTCCTCTTTACGTCACTACCTTCCCTTTACCCTTCCCCTTACGTCTTTACCTTTTATTCCTTGCAACTCCCTTTAAGTCACCCCTTTCCCTTTAAACCGTTCCACCCTTTAATTCGTTTCCCTCCCTTTACATTATATTTTTCCTCTTTACTATGCCCTTCCTCTCCTTCATTGCTGTTTCATCAATCCATTTCTTTTAGATCTCTTTCCTCTTCCCCTTACTTCCCTTTACATCACCCATTTCCCGTTTAACCTCTTCTTTCTCTCCATCTCTGCCGTCATCTCCCCTCCACATCACCCCATCCCTTTTGGCCCTTCCTTTCCCTTACCCTCCCACTTCATTTCCACCCTCACGTCACCCCCTTCCTTTCTCTCTCATCTTCCCTTCACATCACTGCTACGACTTTAATTTCTTCCTCACTCTCACCTGCCTCTCTCTCTCTCTCTCTCTCTCTCTCTCTCTCTCTCTCTCTCTCTCTTCTGTTTTGATTTCCTCTTCTTCTTCCTCCTCCTCTTCATTCTCCTCTCGCTGTTATCTTCTTGACTACTAGTACCTTCATTACGACTTGCATCGTCTTCCAACTCCTCCTCCTCCTCCTCCTTATCTTCCCCCTCCTCTTCCTTCTTATATTTTTCTTATTATCTCCCCACTCTTCCTCCTCCTTCTTATTTCCACCTCACCCATCTACCATCTCCCTCTCTTCCCTCTTTTCCTTCTCCGCCTCATCCTTTTCTTTTCCTCCATCTCTTCCTTATGTTTTCCTTCAAGTCCTCCTCTCCCCCTCCTTGTTTCCCTTTTCCCCCTTTCTTCTCCCTTTACTTCGTTTTTCTCCTTATCATTTTCTTTCTCTTCCTCCCCTTCATCCTTTTCCACTTCCTCTCCCTCTTTCTCCCTCTCTCCTTCCTGCCCCCCCTTCTCCTTCCCCCACTTCCTCTTCCTCTTCCTAATTAAAGTGATTGATTGAACATCCTATGGCCATTTGCGTTTTGACCCTAATTAGTGTGTTGCAATCATGGTCTTGTTGGAATAGTTGGTTGGGTCTAAAGGAGCTAGTTTGTGGATCTTCCCAAACCATATTTCGTAAGTATTGTCCCCCCCTCTCTCTCTCTCTCTCTCTCTCTCTGAATGTGAGTTTCTGTGTTTCTCTCTTCTTCTTCGCCGCTTATTTACCTTCCTTATTCTTGTCTTTCCTCTGTCTTGTTATACACACACACACACACACACACACACACACACACACACACACACACACACACACACACACACACTTTCTTCTTCTTCTTCTTCTTCTTTTTATATATCGGGTCCAACAGATGAAGTAAGTAATCAGGTTGTCTGTTGGAAATTTGTGGGAAAGAAGGAAAATAAGAAAGAGCGAGAGAGAAATAAAAGAGGAATAAAACCATAACTATAGAGAAAAGAATTGAAGGAGAAAAGTAAGAAAATGTTGAAAGAAAAATGAAAAGGAAAAAATAGAAATGAAAGAAAAATAAGGAAATATTAAGAAAAATTAAAAATACAAGTAAAATGAAAAGGCGGAAAAAAATAAAAAAAATAAAGAAAAAAAGGAAGACACTCCGACTTACAGCGAAAATAAATTAGGAAAGATTTACTCCTTGGCAAATCCTTAACGGCGGGTTGTTTTCTGTGTGTTTTCTCATTCAGTTTATTCTATTGTTGTATTTACTTTTTCTAAAATCATGTTCTTTCTTTTGTTAATTTATTTTTCATTATTTTGCTATCTGGTTCTTCTTTTTTTTCGATTGCCACTCTTATGTACTTAATTATTTCATCCGATTTATTTCTTTTATTTCAACAGTGATTTACCTTTTTAGTCATCTAACAGTGTATTTCATTACCCTTTATTCACTTATTTAGTTCATCTATTTATTCCCGACCAATTTATTCAATTTATTTAAAGACACAAACTTATATCTAAAAATATGTTTGATTTCGAAACTTAAAAAATCTCATTACTGTGACGCTTTCAATGTATTAATTTCGCATTCATTCATTCATTCCCGTCTGTGTTTCATTCACTTACCAACTCATTTCTCTTAAAAAAATTTCTGGCGGAATGTCAAGACAGAGTTTCCTTATCGCGATTGTTGCGTGTGACGAAAAGTTCTTGAAAACTTTCGCCCCGGTTGAGATAGTTGAGGCTACGTAATTTCATATACCGAGGAGCGACCTGATAAGGAAGGCAATAAGTGCATCTCTCCTGTTTCTTTCTCCAGTAAGAAATGTTCCAGCTTGCGGCGCCACAGGAGGTATGATAAAAGTTATGTCTGAGAGAGAGAGATAGAGAGAGAGCGAGAGAGAGAGAGAGAGAGAGAGGGAGAGAGAGAGGTGGGGGAATAGGAGAATGAGAGAAAAAAAAGAGAAAGGGTAAGCAAGGATAACTGGATAACGTGGAAAAGAGAAATATAGACAGACAGAAAGACACAGACAGATAGACATACAGAACCAGGAAGAGAAAGGGGACAGATAAATAGTGAGAAAAGAGAGAAGTAAAAAATAAAGAGAAGGCAAAGGGGAGAAAGGAACAGTTTGAGCGCCATTAAAGCTTCAGTCAATGGCAGAAGGGTCTTGGTTAAAGTTTTTTCACCAGATTTCTCCTCCGGTGATCTAGGTTTTCCACCCAGTCTTCAGTCTCCCAATCAGTTTTCCAGTTGGTTTTCAACAGCAAACACTCCAGTTATCCGGTCAAGGTCCCAATTTTTCACTTGATTCTTTTTAGTTAAGGATTCAGTTTTCAAGTCTGTATATTTTTTTTCACTCGAGTATTTAGTTTTATTGTTTATTCTTTCCAGTTAGTGATCTAGTTATCCAATTGGTTCCCATCAATCGAGACTTTAGTGTTTCAGTCGACTGTGTCTAGTATTGGTTCCAGTTGCTTCTTCCCAGTCAATGTCCCAGTTACTTCTTTCCAGTCAATGTCCCAGTCGCTTCTTCCCAATCATGGCTCCAGTTCCCCAGTCAAGGATTCACTTTTCCTGATGGTAAACTAGTTCAAGACTTTAATTTTCCAGTCACGGTTCAGGTTCTCCATTGTATTTTGTCTTAGTCAAGAATTCCCCTTGCCAGTCTGCTCTCTTTTATCAAGGCTCTAAATATTCTGAACAGTCTCTAAATCTTTTGTCAATGTTTTATTATTCCAATTCGTTCATTTCCCCGAGGGTTTCAATTTTCCAGGATGGTTTTCTATTGGTGCAGTTCTGTTCTCTATGCCACTTCTACAGACTGTTCTTCTTAGTTAAAGATTAACTTCTTTAGTCGCTGATCCAGTTTTTCAGCTTAATTTCCTATTTCATTCAAAACTCCAGTTCTTCGGTCAGTTCACAGACTTACTTCATTTCCCAGTTAGTAATTCTCAGACAGCACTCCAGATTCCCAAGTCTTAAGTTCTCTTTATCTCATCGCTGATTCTCTATTTACATTTTTATTTTTCCAGTTTAAACTCTAGGTCTACGTTCAAGTCCAATCTTTCCAGTTTTCCAGCCAAAATTTTAGTTTTCCAGTCAATTTTCCACAGTCGGGGTTCCAATAACCTTCTTTTTCCCCTGGACAGTTACGACGCACGGGATGGGGAGTTCACCTCTGGCGTGCGGTGGGCGGACGAGGGTGTGCTGGGCGGGCGAGCAAACTTCTTGCCCACATCTGAGCCTCCCACATTGGTGCTAGAGCCCGCTCACTCTCCTGACCAAGGCATCTACACCTGCCGGGTCGATTACCGCATTTCTCCCTCAACCACCGCCTACGTTAACCTCACCGTCGTTAGTGAGTATCGTATTGTCTGTCTCTTTTTCCTGTCTCACTGTTCATCAGCCCGTCTTTTTTTCGCTTTCTGTATCTACCATGATTAATCAGCCGAGGTAGGCAGCAAATCAAGCCTTGTCATGCTTTTTTTCATAGCTAGCAGAAACTTATGAGAGTGCCGTGCTTTGTTATTGGTTAGTTTGAGCCATTTGGAGTGCCAAGATTTGTCAGTCATTAGCAGTAACAAGCAGCTCAAAGAGAGAGAGAGAGAGAGAGAGAGAGAGAGATAAAGCGATAAAGTTGGTTAGCATTTAGTGAGGGGAACTTCAGAGTGAGTGTTACGATCTGTTAGTAGTTAAAGGTAGCCCAAAGGGCTGAAAAGAGGTTCACAGTTAATGGAACAATATCGAGACTTTCTTAGGTAAGTGGTGTTTGTGTTTTGTTAGCGGGAATCATCATGGCGTCATGCTTACGAGTTGGCAGCCAGATTAGGTCATGTTTCCTGTTTGTTGGTGTTTACTGTTAACAAAAATATAGAGTTACGCCTTTTTAGTTGTTAGTAACAGGGGGACAGAAGTGTTTTATTAAATTAGTGATTAGTGTTAACAACCTAAAAGAAATATGATCGTTTGGTAACATCTCCATGAGCACTTATGATCAGGAAACAGGCATTCCGTCCTTGGCAGCAGTTAGTAGCAGTAGGGGAGAGGTAGTGACAGTCATTCTTAATAATAGCTAGATATAGTTTGCTGGTAGAAGCCTTCAAGTATGCCACCGTTTGTTAGAGGTAGCCTACAAGAGTGCCATCGTTTGTAAGAGGTAGCCTACAAGAGTGCCATCGTTTGTGAGAGGTAGCCTGTAAGAGTACCATCGTTTGTAAGAGGTAGCCAGCAAGAGTACCATCGCTTGTTAGAGGTAGCCAGCAAGAGTACCATCGCTTGTTAGAGGTAGCCAGCAAGAGTACCATCGCTTGAAAGAGGTAGCCAGCACGAGTACCATCGCTTGTAAGAGGTAGCCAGCAAGAGTACCATCGCTTGTAAGAGGTAGCCAGAGTACCATCGCTTGTAAGAGGTAGCCATCGCTTGTACCATAGCCAGCAAGAGTAAGAGGTAGCCAGCAAGAGTACCATCGCTTGTAAGAGGTAGCCAGCAAGAGTACCATCGCTTGTAAGAGGTAGCCAGCAAGAGTACCATCGCTTGTAAGAGGTAGCCAGCAAGAGTACCATCGCTTGTAAGAGGTAGCCAGCAAGAGTACCATCGCTTGTAAGAGGTAGCTTGCAGGAATGCCATTCATCTGAAGAAGTGCCATCGTTTCTTAGTAGAAGTCTACAAGGGTGCCAGGGTTTGTTAGTTATAGCCAGCAAAGGTGCCGTCATACAGTAGTTAGGAAGAGTCTGCAGTAGCCTTTCATTTGCCCCTTCTATAGAGCAGAAAACAAAGTGCCAAGGTTCATTAGTGGTGTGTAGTAAAGTGGTGAAAGTGCCTTTCTTTGTTAGTGGTTAATGAGTAGGGAGAGCCACTTACCTACGTTGTTATGGCATGGGGTCTAATGGTGCCACAGTGACTAATTGGAATTACCTGGTCGACCCACTACACTGTTCCTCCCATCACCCATTCCACCTCCCACTCCTATCGTGTTAAGCTCAGGGTGGGTGGTGGTGTGACTCGATAATCTCTCTCTCTCTCTCTCTATATATATATATATATATATATATATATATATATATATATATATATATATATATATATATATATATATATATATATATATATATATACACTTCTTTCTTTCTCTTTTTCGCTGGTACTTCCTATCACCTCTATCACTGTCTCTCCTTTCCTGTCTTCTTGTCTGCTTACTTCTTGTGTATGATGTATAGTGCTTGTTATTGTCTCTCCAACTCTCTCTTTCCGATTTCCGAGTCACTCTCTTTTCAGGTTCCTCTCTCTCTCTGCTTCTCGGGTCTCTTTTTCTTTTCCATAGGCTATTTGTTTATTTTGTCTTGTGTTGGTCACTCTCTCGCTCTTTATCTCCCTCTTTTTCTGTCCTTTCCTGTCTTTCTGTCTTTCTCTTTGTTATCTTCTTGTGTGCGTATTCTTAAACATTATTTCTCTAGCTCGTTTTGCTCTTCTTTATGTATGTTTCTCTTTCTCTTTCTGATTTTCCCTTCTTGCCTGTTACGTCTTCCACAATTCTCTCTTTTCTTTCCTCTATGCGATTAAGGTGATGGCTAGCCGCTGTTGTGGGTCGTTTAATCTGTCTGTCTCTTTCTGTTTCTCTCTCTATTTATCCCTTATTCTTTCTTTCTTTCTTTCTTTCTTTCTTTCCCCTCAGTTTTTCCTTCGCTGTAGTTCAATATTTCCCATCATCTTTCTTTATCTCCAATATCTCTGTTTACCCTTTTTCTCCAAATCTCTCTGTATCTCATTATCTTTTTTCCTCTCTCTGTTCTCCTTATCTCTGTCGGCATTATTATTTTTCTCTTTCTCACATTTTTAGCTTCTATCGTGCTCTCTCTCTCTCTCTCTTTCTCTATTTATTTGCCAATTTTTTTGCATTATCTGTGTCTCTATATCTCTCTGTTTTCTATAACTGTGTATTTATGTCTCTCTGCTTTCTATATCTGTCTCTCATTGTCTTTCTCTGCTTTCTATATCTATGTCTGTATGTCTCGCTGCTTACTATATCTGTCTCTCTTTCAGCCATATCTCCAATAAATATACAGCAGGAAATGAAGTTGTTGTTGTTTCTAAGGAGGGGATAATTAAGGTCAACTATAAAAGGTCAAAAGTGATCAAAGTTGAAATGAAACT
>NW_024716703.1:9594776-9604776 GCF_018991925.1 Homarus americanus
ATCAGTATTACTTCGTTCAGTTACGTATTGCTATTTCTCTTTAAAAATTTCTGGCGGAATGTCAAGACAGAGTTTCATATCGCGATTGTGCGTGTGATGAAAAAGTTCTTGAAAACTTTCTGCTTCCAGTTGAGATAGTTGAGGGCTACGTAATTTCACCTGCCGAACTTTGACCTGATAAAGGAAGGCAATAAAGTGCATCTCTCCTGTTCTTTCTCCAGTAAGAAATGTTCCAGCTTGCGGCACTGAGAGGTATGATAAAGTTATGTCGAGAGAGAGAGATGAAGAGAGAGAGAGGTGGAGAGGGTTGGGGAATAGGAGATGAGAGAAAAAAAAGAAAGGGTAGCAAGGATAACTGGATAATGGAAAGAAATATGGTGACAGAAGAACAGACAGACAGATGAACGCCTACAGAACCAGGAAGAAAGGGACAAAATTAAATAGTGAGAAAAGAAGTAAAAATAAAAGAGGCAAAGGGAGAAAGGTGGTTTGACAGTAAGCACAGTCAAACAGCAGAAGGGTCTTGGTTAAGAAGTTTTCACAGATTTCTCCTCCAGTGATCTAGGTTTTCCACCCAGTCTTCAGTCTCCCAATCAGTTTCAGGTTTGGTTTCAACAGCGACACTCCATTTATCCGGTCAAAGGTCCCAATTTTTCACTTGATTCTTTTTAGTTAAAGGATTCAGTTTTCAAGTCTGTATATTTTTTTCACTCGAGTATTTAGTTTTTTTTTTTTTTTTTTTTTTTTTTTTTTTTTTTTTTTTTGATTGGCGAGCAATCTAGTTATCCAGTTGGACACATAATCCGAGACTTTTAGTGTTTTAATTCGACTGCTGTCTAGTATTGGTTTGATTGCTTCTTCGATCAATGTCTCCCAGTTACTTCTTTCAAGTCAATGTCGATGCTTTATTTTACAATCACTTTGGCTCCAGTTCTGATCAAGGATTCACACCTGATGATATAGTTCAAGACTTTAATTTTTCAGTGCAGTTCAGGTTCTCCATTGTATTTTGTACTGATCAAGAATTCACTTGTGATCTATATAACATCAAAGGCTCGTCTTCAACAGTCTCTAAATCTTTTGTCAATGTTTTATTATTCAATTCGTTCCATTTCACGGGGTTTCAATTTTTCAGGATGGTTTTCTTGGTGCAGTTCTATTTCTCTGCATACCCCAGACTGTTCTTCTTTATATAACTTTTAACAACATGATTAAAGATTAACTTCTTTAAGTCGCTGATGTGATTTTAACCCATTAATTTCCTGTTCATTCAAAGCTCCGGATTCTTCGGTCAGTTCACGAACTTGCTTTGTTTCCCAATTCTTAGTAATTCTCAGACAGCACTCCAGATTCCCAAGTCTTAATTCTCCTTTATCTATCCTTCTGATTCTCTACTTCGTTTTGCCGGGTTTAAACTCTGGGTCTACGTTCAAGTCCAATCTTTCGATTTTCCAACCCGAATTTTAGTTTTCAGTCAATTTTTTCACAATTCGGGGTTCAGCCTTTTTCCTGGTTACGACGCACGGGATCTGTGCGGTGGGCGGCGGACGAGGTGTGCTGGGCGGGCGGAAGAGCAAACTTCTTGCCCACATCTGAGCCTCCACATTGTGGGTGCTGGGAAACCCGCTCACTCTCCTGACCAAGGCATCTACACCTGCCGGGTCCCCCGATTACCGCATTTCTCCTCAACCACCGCTGATTAACCTCACCGTCGTTAGTAGTGTATCGTATTGTCCTGTCTCTTTTTCCTGTCTCACTGTTCATCAGCCCGTCTTTTTCGCTTTCTGTATCTATGATTAATCAGCCGGGGTAGGCAGCAAATCAAGCCTTGTCTTTTTCATAGCTAACAGAAACTTATGAGTGCAAACCGCTTTGTTATTGGTTAGTTTTGAGCCATTTGGAGTGCAAGATTGTCAGTCATTAGCGTAACAAGCAGCTCAAGAAATAAATAAAGCGATAAAGTTGGTTATGGTGAACTTCAGAGTGAATCATTACGATCTGTTAATGAATTAAAAGGTAATGAGGCTGAAAAATTCACGAGAATGGAACAATATCAGAGACTTTCTTAGGTAAGTGGTGTTTTTGTTTTGTTACCTTGCAGGAATCATCATAGCGTCATGCTTACAGGTTGGCAGCCAGATTAGGTCATGTTTATTTGTTTGGTGTTTCCTGTTAGTATAGAGTTACGCCTTTTTAGTTTGTTAACCAAGAGGACAGAAGTGTTTTATTAAATTATTGATTAGTGTTAACTAAAAGAAATATGATCGTTTGGTAACATCTCCATGAGCACTATGATCCAGAAACAGGCATTCCGTCACGGCAGCAGTTAGCAATAGGGAAGTGACAGTCATTCTTAATAATAGCTAGATATAGTTTGCTGGTAGAAGCCTTCAAGTATCCTACCGTTTGTTGTGGTAGCCTACAAAGAGTGCCATCGTTTATGAGGTAGCCTACAAGAGTGCCATCGTTCATGAGAATAGCCTGTAAGGAGAGCCATCGTTTGTAAGAGTAGCCTACAAGAGTGCCATCATTTGTGAAAGGTATGAAAAGAGTACCATGTATGAGAGGTAGCCAACTAAAGAGTACCATCCGCTTGTTAGAGGTAGCCAGCAAAAGTACCATCGCTTGAAAGAGGTAGCCAGCAAAGTACCATCGCTTGTAAGGGTAGCCAGCAAAGGCTACCATCAAAAGCAGCAGAGGTAATAGCAAAAAGTACCATCGCTTGTAAGAAGTGTAGCAAAATTACCATCAGCATAGAGGTAGCCAGCAAGTACCATCAACAAAAGGCAGCAAAGTACCATCTGAAAGGGTAGCCAGCAAAGGTACATCGCCTGAAGGGCCTTAAAGAGTACCATCGCCTTTAAGAGGTAGCCAGCAAGAGTACCATCGCTTGTAAGAGGTAGCCAGCAAGAGTACCATCGCTTGTAAGAGGTAGCGCGGAATGCCATTCATCTGAAGAAGTGCCATCGTTTCTTAGTAAGAGTCTACAAAGAGTGCCAGGGGTTTGTTAGTTACAGCCAGCAAAGGTGCCATCATACAGTAGTTAGGAAGAGTCTGCAGTAGCCTTTCATTTGCCTTCTATAGAGCAGAAAACAAAGTGCAAGGTTCATTAGTGGTGTGTAGTAAAGTGGTGAAAGTGCCTTTCTCTTTGTTAGTAGTTAATAGTAGGGAGAGCCACTACCTACGTTGTTATGGCATAGGGTCATAATAAGACTGCCACCGAGACTAATTGGAATTACCTGGTCGACCCACTACACTGTTCCTCCATCACCCATTCCCCCCTCCTATCGTGTTAAGCTCAGGTGGGTGGTGGTGTGACTCAGATAATCTCTCTCTCTCTCTGTATATAAATATATATATATATATATATATATATATATATATATATATATATATATATATATATATATATATATATATATATATATACACTTCTTTCTTTTCTCTTTTTTCACTAGTACTTCCTATCCTCTATCACTGTCTCTCCTTTCCTGTCTTCTTGTCTGCTTACTTCTTGTGTATGAGTATAGTGCTTGTTATTGTCTCTCCAACTCTCTTTCCGATTTCCGAGTCACTCTCTTTCAGGTTCTCTCTCTCTGCTTCTCAGGTCTCTTTTTCTTTTCCATAGGCTATTTGTTTATTTTTGTCTTGTGTTGGTCACTCTCTCACTCTTTATCTCCTCTTTTTCTGTCTTTCCTGTCTTTCTGTCTTTCTCTTTGTTATCTTCTTGTGCGTATTCTTAAACATTATTTCTCTAGCTCGTTTTGCTCTTCTTTATGTATGTTTCTCTTTCTCTTTCTGATTTTTCCTTCTTGCCTGTTACGTCTTCCACAATTCTCTCTTCTTTCCTCTATGCGATTAAGGTGATGGCTAGCCACTGTTGTGGGTCGTTTAATCTGTCTGTCTCTTTCTGTTTCTCTCTCTATTTATCCTTATTCTTTCTTTCTTTCTTTTTCTTTCTTTCTTTCTTACTTTCTTTTCTTTCTTTCTTTCTTTTCCTCAGTTTTTCCTTCGCTGTAGTTCAATATTTCCCATCATCTTTCTTTATCTCAATATCTCTGTTTCCTTTTCTCCAAATCTCTCTGTATCTCATTATCTTTCCTCTCTGTTCTCCTTATCTCTGTCGGCATTATTATTTTTCTCTTCTCACATTTTAGCTTCTATCGTGCTCTCTCTCTCTCTTTCTCTATTTATTTGCCAATTTTTTGCATTATCTGTGTCTCTATATCTCTCTGTTTCTATAACTGTGTATGTCTCTCTGCTTTCTATATCTGTCTCTCATTGTCTTTCTCTGCTTTCTATATCTATGTCTGTATGTCTCGCTGCTTACTATATCTGTCTCTCTTTCAGCCATATCTCAATAAATATACAGCAGAAATAGAAGTTGTGTTGTTTCTAAGGAGGGATAATTAAGGTCAACTATAAAGGTCAAAAGTGATCAAAGTTGAAATAGAAACTCTTATGGTTGTTTTTTTTTTGGGGGGTGATAACTCCAAAGGCGACGTGGATTTTTGTATTTGATTCTTCGTAAAACCTGGATCAAATACACATTGAAGATATATTTTATGTTGTTAGAGTTTCTCCAGTGAATGATGTCATATATGAAGACTTTTCGATACTCTTTCTCACTCCCTTTTTTGTTCAGTCATTCTCTATAATTTCTCACTCCTTCCCAATAATTTAATCCACATCACACACACACACACACACACACACACACACACGCACTCTCTCTCTCTCTCTCTCTCTCCTCTCCATTCATTTCCTCTCTCTTTAACACTCTTGCACTCTCTTTTTTCCCTATTTCTCTTTCACTCTCTCTCTCTTCTCCTTGCAACCAAACTAGAGCATCATTACCGTCTCACCCAGACCTTTGTGTGTGTGTGTGTGTGTGTGTGTGTGTGTGTGTGTGTGACAGTATAGCTTTCGCGTGCACATTGGGTATAACAATGTATGTATGTATGTATGTATGGTAGGTTTCCTACATATCGGCCGCCATACAGCTATAGTCTACCGTGTTTGTGCCACACCTAACATCTGGATTTTCAAAGATCGGTGCAATGTTTCTCCTCCAAACCAAGTATAAAACAAGTAGAGAAAATGGCCGTAATCTTTGAGAATATGGCGAGAGACATATCCTCCTTCTCCTCGCATCTCTTAAGTAGGGAAAAACTTCTTCCAGTTGTTATTTACTTCCAACGTTGTAACCCAGCTGGTGCTAGACGTTCGCTACCTCCTCCACTCCCCTTCTCTCCCCTCTTCCTTTTCTCACTTTCTATCGTTTTATCGCGCACTATCCCTTTCTCCTTTTTTGTCTTCGTACTCCCCCCCCCCCATTTCTCTCTCTCTCTCTCTCTCTCTCTCTCTCTCCTCTCTCTCTCTCTCTCTCTCTCTATCTTTCTGCTCGTCTCTAGTCTTACTTTCATTTACTAATGAAACAGACACTTGTACCCCATCTGGCGATAGAGGTCAGTTTCTTTTCTCTCTTCTGTAGAGAGGGGGTATCATAACCGGATGATGGAGGTCTGCCATAAACTCACCAGGAGCCCTTTTCCCTCTTTCTTCTCCTTCTCTCTATCTATCTCTTCTTCCTGTTTGCTGTCACCTGTTATTCATTTCCTCTTTTCACTCTTTTTCTCTCCTACTTATTCCAATTTTTTTTCATCTTTTGTTGGTGTTATTTCATCTAATTCTTCTTCTCTCTACATTTTTTCTTAACTCTTCCCCCTCTCCTTCTCTTCGTCTTTTCCGTTTTTCATCGATCATTTCTTCTTATTCTTCCTCTCCTTCTCTTCCATATCTCCTAGTATTTTCACATCTCTCATACCTTTTCCATATCCTCTTCCACTTTCTTCGTCTGTCACTCTCTTAATTACCGCACAGTTTCCTCTCTTCTTTTCCTTGTCCCTCTCCTTTCTCTCTTTCCCCCTTCCGTAACTGCCTTCTTCTTTCCAATTCTTTTATCATCCTTTCCGTCACCCTCCTTCCAGCACTCGCTCCTTTTACCCCCATTCCTCTCTTTCTCTGCCTCTCATCTCTCTTCCCCACTCATTTCATGTCCCACATCCTCCTTCTCCCTCCTTCCCCTTCTCACCACTCTCTCTTCCATTCCTCTTACTCCCTTCCCATCTCTTCCCATCCATTTCCCTTCACTATTAACTTTTTTCCGGTATTTCTCTCTCCTCTCTCTCTCTCTCTCTCTCTCTCTCTCTCTCTCTCTCTCTGTCTCTATCTCTCCTGTTGTATTTCTGTAGATTTGTTTGTTTACTTCTTTGTCTTTATCTTTATCTATATCTCTTTTGTCTTGCTCTCTCTGGCTATATCTGTCTCTCACTTTATTTCATTGCTCTGTCTCTCTCTCCTGTACTTCTCTCTCTCTCTCTCTGTCTCTCACGGTCACTGTCCCCCCCCCACGTCTATCTCACTCTTTCTTCCCATCTCATAACCAAGCGTATATATATATATTTTAATTTTAAATGTTGATGAAAAGTGTATTTACTAATCTAATATACGTGTAGAGACCTTAAGTGTCAAGAGCAGAGTAATACTTTATGACGTCAACACCATCTCTCTCTCTTCCTACTACCGTCCCCTCCTTTCCTTACGAGTTCAGGTAGTCAGATATTCCTGTGTTTTAGAAGGGACAACACTGGTTAAGAAATCGCCTTCCACTTCGCCAGTGTGGGGAATGACTCGAGTGCCACATTGTGTGTGTGTGTGTGTGTGTGTGTGTGTGTGTGTGTGTGAGATTGAGTGCCAATATAAATTAAGCTTGCGTGCCAGCGTGTGTGTGTGTGTGTGTGTGTGTGTGTGTGTGAAGCTTTAGACTGAATGATACTGAAGTCTAATCTATGACAAGTAACATTAAACTCGTCCTTTTTCAAGAATAACTTTGATAACTGGTACACGGTCAACAGTTGTGGACGAGTTACCCTTTGGGTGATAGTTGCCAACACGTAAGACTTTTTAGGCTGTGTTTACCCGCGTCCTGCCACTCTCTATCACCATGACTGAGAGCACAGAACCTTTTATAACCTACGAGTATTTCTTGAAGAGATTCCCCATGTAGTTTTTTTTCTCTCTCTCTCTCTCTCTCTCTCTCTCTCTCTCTCTCTCTCTCTCTCTCTCTCTGTGCTGACCAGTAGCGACACTCTCACAAAACGGTGGTCATACAAACTAAGTCCATTTTTTTTTATACTGTAACTGTACTGCAATACACTAACTAGAATTCCTGGCAGGTGATGACCATTAATATTTTTAGGTGTATAAAATGTACGCTGGCGATGTTACCTCTCCTCCCCCTCCCTAACGTATGAGTGTTTTGTGAACTCTGGAAATTCGTGAATGTCTCTTTACTCTACAGGAATAAATGTGTACTCTTACTGACTTCTGTGATTCAATGTTGATGAATCAGGCGCCTACGCTGGATTTTGTGATTTACTCAGCGACGAAACAATAAAATGGTCTTAGCTACTATGATTTATTATGATGTGAATCTTAGGTTGGATGCCATGATTTAATATTGCTGAAGCATTAAAAGAGACTAACGATTATTAATGCGCTCTACTGGAAGTGAATCATAGGTTACAAACAATGAACTCAGTTGATATACTTCAAAAGCCGTTAAACCAGAGTGCTAGAGTTGCCGTGCCATGATTCATGCTGTTGCGATTTACTGTGAATGAATCTTGTAAATCGTTCAATATACCAAATAAACCTTCAGAAAATACGATTTCTGAACTTTGACTCATTTATTGGGTCTTTCGTTTATAGATACTTCTTATAGGCACAATCATTCCAAATGAACTATTTTACTTAAAGGATTAGAGGAAAGATTAGAGATATAATTAACCTGACTGAGAAGCGATGGTTTTATCTGTATACTTATAGCTAAAACCCCCAAAATCGTTTTATCGTTGGAAAGTAATTTTTAGTTTTGAATTCATTGGCGAAGTCGCCAGATCCTCGACACAGAATCTGTGTTTAGAAACGAAAGTTTGTGTGTTTGAGACCGTAGCGTCGAGTTTATTGATGATTAATAGAGTAGGCTCAGAGAGAGAGAGAGAGATAGAGAGAGAGAGATAGGTTTGACAAAAAGAAAAAGGTCAGACAGACAGACAGAGCGAGCTTTGTTAAAAAGTGTGATCACAGTCAGTATGGTATATTTGCGTTAAAATATTATCCGCTAAATAAAATAATTTCAGCTCTTTTTATGAGGTGTATTTTGTTTGAAGTGCTACACTACACGACACACACACACACACACACACATCAGTAAAAATGTGTGTGTGTGTGTGTGTGTGTATATAATAATAATAATAATATATAATATGTAATAATAATATATAATAATATATGTATGTATAATAATATAAATATGTATATATATAAATATAAATATTAATAAACGGTTTATTAATAGGGTTTGCAGCCAGTGGCTGAAAATACTACCAAACTTACATGTGATTTAGACATAATGATATACGTTCAATACATTTACAGGGCTGTACAGTACATAAATCCAGGAGCTGTTTATTATTTTCACAATTGATCGGATGGTGCTATTCTTTTATCTATCAGTGCAGGCTCTCATGGGCTGAATTTTTGTTGTAGTGTAGTGGCGGTTGTGGTGTGTGTGTTTGTGTGTGTGTGTGTGTGTGTGTGTGTGTGTACATTCATATCTGTATATACATATATGAGGAGATTTGAAGGTGATACAGTACCTTGGGGTAAGAATGTCGGCATAGCCAGGAGCTGTACAAGTGACCCGATAAGAGGTACTGCAGCGCTGGGCTCTCGTGATACTGTACAGTTGTTGTATCTCAGGGAGACAAGGAGGGCCAGCTAATTTGCTTATATATGCAAATGAGCTACAATATATTGATGTATTTATAAAGTTATTATATAAAATGTGTATATTATGTGTATGATATAGGTGATAATTATGTGCGTTCACGTTTTGGGAAACATATACCTCATACACCTTGTAATCAACACATCAAAGTGGTCGATTAATCTACACACTAGATCAGCTTCATAAACAACCAAAAGTGTATAGCGGTAATATTTATCATCATATAATAATTCATCATGAAATATTATGAAAACAGGATTACAGGTTTATTACATGAGCCAGATGTGAGAGGTGGGTGTGTACTCTCTTCTTGTACAATACTGCCTTGGAAATTTTAATGTTGGTTTAGAAAGGAAGTTGAAAACTCAAGACTCTGTATCTGTTTTCTGTGTGTGTGTGTGTGTGTGTGTGTGTGTGTGTGTGTGTGTGTGTGTGTGTGTGTTTGTGTGTGAGTGTGGGGTTTTGTGTCAGTATTCAACATTGTCCTTACGTTACTGTGAAAGCCTCAGAGTGTGTGAGTACAATATGTATATTTATATATATATATATATATCTGAAAGACATTTTGTAAATATGTTTACCTTTTGTGTGTTTGTTGAGTGAGTTTATGCACTTGTATGTTTACAGCTTTGTGTACATAAACAAAATATCGTCGCTCAAACAAAAATATAACAAACCTGAAGTAAGCAACATGCAATTGATTGTAATGACTTTCTGACATTAATCTTAGAGGTCATACAAGAATCACCTTTTTTTACTTCTTGATAGACTTGGCATCTTGACACAGAAAAATCGACTTTTAGAGAACACAGGTTCGATACCAGCAGAGAGAGGGCTGTAAATCTTTTTTGTTATTTCACTTTCTTCTCCAACTTATTCCAATTAATTCAAAGAAAGCCAGAAGGAGAGGGAGAATATGGAGGGTGACTGTGTGGTGGAGAAGGAGAATATGGGATTGACTGTGTGGTGGAGGAAGGAGAATATGGAGAGGAGTGACGTGGTGGAGGAAGGGAGAATATGGAGGAGGACTGTGGTGGGAGGGGAATAAGTGGGAGTGACTGTGTGGTGGAGGAAGGGAGAATGTGGAGGAGGACTGTGTGGTGGAGGGAGGAGAATATGGAGGAGCACTGTGTGGTGGAGGAAGGA